>NC_090932.1:1091108640-1091411670 GCF_040938575.1 Ambystoma mexicanum
AAAGATTAGTACATCAAAAACATCGAAGAACAAACAAGAGAATGGTAGTTTAAAACCAGTAAAAACAAAAGCGGCAGCAGTGAATAGGAGTCAGAAACCACAGAAAAGAAACACAGCAGAAATGGCTGCCATCTCCTATGCTGTGAGGATCTTTAAAAGCATTCTGTTTTAACCATCAGAAAAGAAAATTAGACTCGGACAATGAATTGTCGGATGCAGAAATCTTAGAAGCCGTTCAAGAGAGTACTCCAGCGAATAAATATCGGAAAACGGATATGGAGGGGGTCCAAGAAGGGAATAAAGGCCCCCCGGAAGTGGGTCTGTCACAGATCCTATTGGAAAAAAAAATGTGGCAAAAGCAATCCGACTGCAAAGAGAGGAAAGAGAAGAAATTCGGAGGCAGAGCTCCTTGAAAGAACAACAGGACATGGCCATACAAGGGCCAGAGAGCCTATCAAGGAATAAAGATGTTCATCAAAGACATGAGAAGGTCCTGGTAACGTATCCCCCAAAGCAGCAGAATGTGTTACCAATTCCGCAAGATCAAATACCTCGAGAGGGAAATGTCCAACCTAAACAGATGGTTCGACTAAAAGATCTCCGTCCTAATGACTCTCATCTGGACTGGACAAAAATCCTTCTGAACTCAGGCCAACAATTAGGCACCCCAGTTAAATTAAGGGAGCATCATGGTATGAACCAACATAGCAAAGGCTCCAAACGCATCCTATACGAACAATGACAGAGGGGGGGCACAAAGGCACCCGGTCTAGCGACAGCTTGTTCATCAAAGCAATCTCAACACTTGGAAAAGCAGGGAGTACGCCGAAATCACCAAAAAATAGACGGTTAAGCGAAATAGCTACTCAACACAAAAAGATTCACCAAGCAAAAAACCTGATATGCTAACCATCATGTCTGCCATGACGATTGCTTTAGCCCCATTTTGTAAACTGTATGAGGGTATAAAAGAGGGAATTCAAGATAACACATCGATCTTGGAAACTTTGACCACAAAAATGAACCACATAGAAGGTTTCATCACAGCATTAGAAGAAAGGAACAGCCGACATCAGAAAGGCTGGGAAAAAGAAGTAGAGGACCTAAAAAAACAAGTAGAGCTCCTACAAGCAGTGAAGGTGAAAGAGACCGCTAGAGACAAAAGTAACCAACCCCGAAGTCAGACTGGAGAAATTGCTGATACACTAGAGTCACGGCGAGAGTTAAAGGAAGCGAATGGTGACTCATCGAAACTGACCCACCTATACCCAATCAAATCGGACTTGTTAAATCAACCAGCTAGAAAATCCTCAGTGGTATTAAAATTAACAAACAAAGACCCGCTTCAGAAGTTGATGCAAGGGGAGAAGGGAAGTCAGCAGGAATCATCTAGGACAAATGAAAAAAAATTAAAGAAAAACAAGGAAATGCAAGAAATCACACCGAGATCCAAAAACAGGGAGGAGATGAAGAGTTCACCAAGATCTGTAGAAGATTTCATGAGTGACATAAACTTGATGAATCTGTCGCAACATTGGGAGACCATCCCCACTAATGTAGAGAATTAGGTGTGCAGCACTGATCCACAGATAAAATAAAAAAAACACAAGATCAAGAAATAAGCATCATAGACAACCCAAAACCCCAAAAAAGAATGGAAAATCAGGAAGCAGCGGAGATCCTAGAGATAACATCACCCACGGAACAGAAAATGAAGAGACATAGAAGTGAGGCAGACCTGAAACCAAGCGGGCAAGGACCAAGCTGGCAGGAAACGCCACAGTGGAAAGGGGAGCCTAAAAGTGCAGATGACCACCGAAGAAAAAAAATCACAAAATCAGAAAAAGAGAAACGCATATTTAAAGTCGAACAAATAGATGCAAGAGCAGGTTATATGATCCTCAACAGGAAGTCCATCCTAAAGTTAATGAGTAAAATGAACGCACTGAAAAGTATAAAATCAGGAGACATTAAGTTAGTGGAACCATATCACAGAGGAAAGATTGCAAAGGCTTATATTCATGTCAAGGCTACAAGACTGCAGCATATAGACGAAAGCGCTGTGAGAGAAATGGCGCAATATGGTTTTTGGCTGACAGAAATAACACGAGAAACCCCAAGTGAGAAGAAAGGACACTGCCACAATGACCGGGAAGAAAGACAATATCGTTTCACATCGAGAACAGAAGAGCGTTATCGAGCTAACCGGATAGGTAAATGGCAGGGTGAAAAGACAAATGACCGCGAGAGAGAGTACGCTCGACTAGATGTCCAAAAGCCTCGCCAGAGATGGACAAGTTATGAGAAGAAAGGATACAATCTGCAATTAAGAAATGAACGATGGGAAACAGTCCCTGACAAAAACAGGTCGCGACCAGGAGGGGAAGACTCGCAAAAATACCGGCAGTACAGTCCAAAGTTAACCTCACACAGTCACTGAAACGAGAGGTGTTCCAACGCAACCCCAGTGCAAACAAAGAATATGCCAGTAGGCTGGGCCCATGGGCATGGCTTGAATCTAAAAACAGAGAACTAGCAACCAAAATTGACCCCGAAAACCATGAGCAACAGACATTCTAACTCTGTGCACGAAGAAAGCAAGAAAAGTTTTATCTTGGGATCGTGGAATACTAGGGGTCATGCCCATTTAACTAGATCGGGAGACGTCGATCTAGGTATACTGGACATCATATGTTTACAAGAGACCTGGCTACAAGACAAACCGAGCCTAGACGGGTTTGTAGTCGAAATATCACCGGCATGTAAGGGCCTGTTAGGCCGTCCATCGTCAGGTCTCTTGACAGCAATAAAAATGGGCTCAGGCTTGGCTGCACCGACAAAGCTACATGAATCATATGAGATGCTGGTCACTCTGACATCATGGACCGATCAAACTGACGTGATGAAGAAGGATTACATCATGCAACTCATCATAATAAATACATACTGGAATCCGCAACGAACGACAACAAAAGCTTACTGTACAAAAATGGCGGAAATATTAGATCTACGCTGAGTATAAGAACTTTGATGTCATCGTGTGTGGAGACCTGAATGCAGACTGTAACCAACTGAATGAGGAAATCAAGGGTTGTGGGTCACAAGGAGCGACACGGACCTGAGGTAAAGCTTGGGGGCGGTGACCAAACCAAGAAACCTACTCAACATCGCTTCAGTGTTCGCGAAACAAATGAATATTCCGACATGGGAGCATTTGAATCATAAAGCCACTTTGGATTATATCTACGTGTCAAGTGGCCTATTACCTAGGATCCAAGAGTACAAAGTGCAAAGAACCACGCACAGTGACCACAATCTTCTGACCTGCACATGGCTAGGAAAACAATTGCAGAGACCATCATATAAATACAATGTAGAGTCAAATAACCAACAATCAAGGGTACGTTTGTCGGAAGAAGATGTCATAAGGATAACGGCGAAATACGAACTCCCCGACGCTGCCAAGATCCAAGTTCTCGCCAAGCGACCAAATTACCTACCTCTACTTATTCCATACAGAAAAGCCGTGGTAGGACAGCCGAGGAAAGAGGCAGGTCCAATCCATGTCTATGATAGATTGGTTGTTGAAAAAAGAAAAGTGGTGAGGAGATGGAGGAAAATCGCAAAAAAAACAAATAAACAAGAAGCTTGGGAAAAATGGCGTACGGAGGCAATGGCTTATAATCAGTGGCTAAAACAGCATAGACTACTCTTATACCAACAAGACGCTGAAAAAATGTTGAGAAGTCTCAGCACAAAAAAATCAAGTGACTTCTGGGCAATAATTAAATCAGCAAATCCGCCAAGACCCATATAAATTGTAAACACGGTCACCGAGACAAAATGGAAAACATACCTAACGGCCCAATTTGAGCTTCCAAAAACACGAGCAACAGAAGAAAAGGCAGATATAACAACTTGGGTGACGTTGCCAATGTTGTCGACATTGAAATAGCCATCAATAAACTTAAATCATCGAGAGCGCCAGGCCCGGATGGCTTGACTAATGTGGATTTGAAACAATCACCAAAAGCATGGGCAGAAATAATCAGTAAAATCTTCGCCCATTGGTCGAACAAAAATTGTTCCAGAAACATGGTTAAACGCCATAATTGTTCCGGTGTATAAAAAGGGTGGAAGAGAAGACCCAGAAAGTTATAGGCCTATAGCCCTGTTGGACATTGTGGGGAAAATGTTCGCAACGCAGTTGTTGAACCATTTCAGAAATTGGGCAAAAAATGCACCCTGTTTTGACACCTTCCAAACAGGGTTTCAGAAAAACGGAAATACAGCTATAAACATCTTGATGATAAATATTCTGAAAGCCAAAGTTAGAGAAGGAGTGCCCAGGGTCTACTTGGCATTCGTAGATTCAAAAGCATTCGATAAAATAGACCGGGCGAAATTGTGGTCTAAACTACACAATTGGAAGTGCCCAATGTCAATTATGGGACCCATAAAAGCCCTCCACGCCCACACGAACATCAGGGTGAAATTGAGCAAACAAGGAACACTGTCGGAGGAGATTCTAGTCAAGCGGGCGTCAAATAAGGGTGCCCCCTAGCTCCAGCCCTCTTCATTGCATTTATTGGGGACTATCAGAACGATGAGGAAAAAATAAGAGCATTTCCACCAAAAATTGGTAAGACTACCATCTCGCGACTTCTCTATGCAGATGACGCTATCATCATTGATCAAACTCATATTGGCCTTCAATGGAAACTGTCAAATATGGCAAGGTATATGAAAAAAAACAACTTGGAAATCAATACAGCAAAGACGAAAGTCCTGGTCCTATACAAAACCAGGAAGAGGCTGTCAAAGCACTGTAAGTGGTATCTGGAGGAAACCAATCTTGAAGTAGTCGACCAGTTTAAATATCTAGGGTTGACCATAGATGGGTCATCCATAGAAAAAGCTATGCAAGATCAGTTATGGGACAAAGTGAGAAGACTAACAGCTCAAACAAGATTGGTAGACAAAAAATTCTCCATCCTGCCAGCGATAAACTTTTATAAAGCCAAGGTCGTACCGTCCATCATTTATGGCATGGAAGCATCGTTAAACATGCCGAGTGCTATATGGCAGAAACTTGAAGGGCATGTTTGGAAATCAGTTTTAGGTCTACCAAAGTCGACATCCATGCCAGCAATTAGACGGGAACTGGGCCTGGTCTCTCTCGCATCTTTGGTAGAACAGAGTAAGATGAGACTCTACAGAAAGATTGTGATGGCAGACTCCTTGCCAATTTACGCTATTATTGCAGAAGAGCTTAAAAGTGGCACCTGCAAGGCTCTCAATAAGTGTGCGAAAACATTACAAGACACTCTTAGTGAAATATTGTGCTCGGAAGAAGATCTAAAAACCAACCCAGACAGAGTAAAAAGAAAAATGGAACTCATGGACTGGATCAGGATGATTGACACTGCCAGTGCAAATAAGCTACTCCCACCGACTTTCAATAAAGTGAAAATGCCTCTGAATTATTGTATGAAATTCCCGAATAAAAACATGCGAGGAACCTTTTTGAAAGCTAGACTAAACTTGCTGATGACGCACAAATTCTTGCAATTCGAGCACCGAAGATGGACAAAAGTTGCCGCCTGTGAAAAGACAAAGAGGAAGTGGAAACACTGAACATCTAGTGCTAAGATGTCCGAATACACGCCAAAACAGAGATAAATATCTTCAATCATGCTTGCAAGGGGCTATAACGGTAGATGAAGAGGCTGTGTGGAACAGGCTAATCTCAGGGGAGACAACGACATGGACAATTACAACGGTGAAGTTAATAGAACTAGCCTTTGAAATAATCTCCAATTTACTGAGCGAAGTGGCGGAACCAGTGACATCAGCACCAGAGGGGGTAGAGTCACCCATACCTCTCTGATTATAAAAGTAGAAGATTGAGCCAGTGAGCAAAACACGAGACAGAAGATTGATCATCGTCCATCGTTCATCTAGTTAAATAGCGTTGAAGTAATTTCTGAAGAAAAAGGTCCTTGTAAAAATCGAAACTTTTCGATTAAAATCAAGTCACAAAAAAAAATAGCGGCGGGTGCTTCTCTATCCGCAGTCAGTGCCATTAGATCCCGAAAAGCGCATCTCATCACTTGTGCCAAAAAAAGGAGCAGCCCAATTCTCAAATGGCATTTGAATGAGCGCATCTTAGCTGCAATCATTCAGATGTTTTTTTTCCCTCCCTTTGCACAAATAAGGGGGTATTTCTGCGCATTTATAATCGCATTCCTAATTCACAAACGGGGTGCCCTTTTAAATGCGCAGGAATATTTTATGTTCACCATTCCACAGCATCAAATTCCTGTATGAATGTTTCGGAATGATTGCGGCATCATGGTGTGTATGGTAAGCTTAAGAAATGTGCCTTTCATCAAGCGTCTGTCTCCTTTGTATGTTTTGTACTGTCAGCACAGATGGATCAAGCAAGATGGAAGAAGGCCTACACTAGAAACATCTACTAATGTCAAGGGGGTGATGAGATTGTCACCATAGAGACTGATGCTTCTGGCAAAAAGGGCATCTCATCACGTACGCCAAAGAATGGAGCCCAATTCTCAAAGGGACTTTGAATGACCGCATCTTAAATACAATCGTTCAGATGCGCTTTTTCCTGCTTTGAGCATGTGTGCAAATAAGGAGGTGTTTCGGCGCATTTATAGTACAACCCGAATTCACAAATGGGTGCCCTTTTCAATGCGCAGGAAAGAGGGTAATCTCCTACGCCTGTTTAAAACAGGCACAGGAGTAGGCTCATATTAGGGTCATTTCTGACCCTTTCATGATTGTTTCTTAAAGTGCGACAACCGCAGTGTAAAAAGCAGCTGTGGCACTTCAATTTCCCTCCCCCCCAAACGTCGATGGAATTGCTTTTTTTCCGTCATTTAACAGACACGGGTACTTGAAGAGCCCGTCTCTGTGACCAGCAGCCACGTGCTTGATGGGAGCCTGTCATGCATTCCTGCTGCTGGCACTAATGTATGCAAGGGGGCTGGACAGCGCATCCCTACACCACTGTCCAGCCGTTCCTGACATGTGCAGGTCACATTTGAGAATAAGGTTACCTGCGCATTTCAGCAATGAGCGCAAATGAAAAAAGTGCATCCTCTGCGCATTTTGCATTTGCGCTCCTTTTTGGGACTCTGCCCCATAGATTCTGGGAATCTCGATCAAGTGGCCATTTTCCTAAAAACGTTACCTTTTAATATTTGGAGGGAGTTGATTTAAACTCTTCTTTTGTAAGATGCTGTTTGTACTAGGCAGCACTTCCTAGCACACTGAGAGACTTGCCTTTGTAGGTCGCATGGCTTTCTAGCCTTCTGTCCCCATAACTGTGCTCGGAAGTGCTTCTGGAAATGCTTGAGGCCCCGGCACCCGCTTGCTAGTAGCTGATATGACCCTTTGGCTATTCAGAAAGTTGATTGTTGCATTTGGTAGGTTAAAGTCGTGGATCTTTGCATGCTACCGAGTCGGTAAAACGTTCATTCATCGGCAGGGTTTATTTAGTGGCATTTTTTGCCACCGATTTTTGTTGAAAAATATGGGGTGCAAAGGGATATAAGGGGCACGGGGTGTGAGGAATAGGTAGTAAAAAAAACTTGGAAGGGGGATTGGGAAGAATCCCCCCAAATTAAAAAAATCTGCGGCAAAAAAAGCCCACGAAAAAAAACCCTGGCGATGTAATGACATGGAACCACTCAGCCACATTGATTCAGAAAACCTTATCTAACATGATATCAAAATGAACAAAGAACACAATGCAGCATGTGTATCAATTTACCAAGTGTAGTCGTCCATGTGTGGTGTCTCTTCTGATATGCACCTGCAATCATACACCTATAGGGAGCGCAATACGGCCTTTGCAATGGAGAATTCAAGAACACACACAGGCCATATGTCGCAACAATGAATAATGTCATGAGGCTTCATACATTTTAAGAGAAGTGATCCAGACATACTGAGGTTCTTTTGGGGCTTTGAAGCATGAACCAAATAGGAGAGGAAACAGCCAGGAGAGGAACGTGGGACAAGAAGAAGCAAAACAAAACATAGCACTCAAAGTGTAAATCCCCAAAGGGCATATTATAATGGACGATTACACCTATTCCTATAAACAATGATTGTTCAAAGGACTCACTGAGCTCTTCATGTTCTTTTCGTTTCTCAATGGAAAAAACCTCATCCTTTGTAACAATCAGACGGACTGGTAAATATCGGTCCGTATTGAGCCATGCAGCCGCTGACCCCCAATTAATGTGGAAAGGTCAGTTAAAAAAAATACACAACTAACTAAACCAGGAGTTGAGCGCACAGACTGGTACTACTCACCCAAAAGTACGAAAATATGTTGGATTCACACACATTATCTGCATCTGTTGCATAAAATGATATGGCCACCATAAAATGCAGCCTACTGTATGTTATAAGGCTATTGCAAGTCCCTGAGGAGTTCTGCCGCCATTAATATACAGGAAAGAGTTCAGGGACTGAGGTTACTTGCAATATCCTTTCTACATCTTCTAGGGAGTGTTATAGTCCTTATAATGCAGAGCCACACACACATTTAGTTTAATGATTGGCCAAATGCTCACTCAGATTCAAGAATGTTGTGAAAAATTGTAAAACATGTACGGTTGGAATAAAGCAGGCCAATTTGCTAATTCTAGGGCCTGATTTACAAAAATGTTTTTAAAAGTCCCATTGAAAACATTTTTGTAAATCAGGCCCGCAATATTTTGCAAAGAAATACTTTAATACACTTCATAAAAATATATTCAGAGTTTGACTCTGGGAAAGTGGTAACATGCGGATAGATTCCTATCCCCAAGAAAGCACTAAATATGCATATGACCACCGGTATGCAGTGATAAAATCGTGGCAAAAATTTCGCCTATACATAAAATCGCGGGAAAAATGCAGTAATTTGACCCGTTAAAGGTGTACCCCATTACAACATTTAAGGGTAGCGGGGGTTGTGGGGGTGTCCCCCGCTCTCCTTAAATGGTATAATGGGTCTGGGGGCTTTGGGGGTGTCCCACGCATCCTTTACATGTATTGCAGCGGCAAAACCCCAGTCTTTTGCCGCTATATTTTGTGTCCACTGCCATTTTTGCTGCGATTTTAACACATGGAACCATGACCACCACGGTCTCCTTACCATCTAATGCATGGGGATAAGAACGTGGGGCAAACAAAGAACACCAGTGCTTGCAAAAAATACAGGTAATTGTATGTTTAGGGGCTGCAGGTGATTAGTAGATTGTGGGTGTATTGCCCTACACTCCACAGTTCAAGTAAAGTGTCACACAAGGTTTGTACAATCACACTGCACCAAACAATCATTAAAGCATTCAATATGGTCAATAAAGTTGGTCAGAAAAACAGTTAACAAATCACCATAGGCAATACATAACAATTTGTCTTTTCTTTCTCTGTGCTCTTTTCCAACGGTATGTAACTGCATTGGTGCATTATATTGTGTCGAATGAATATCTGCAAAATGACAAATTGAATGCTATGGTATGATTTACACATAATGGAATATGATAATGGGTGCATACCTTATGTTGGTCTTACATTCGCAAATATCTGTTTGGTCTATGCCACCCTTTGATGCGCCTTGTTATGTATTGCCTATGATGATTTGTTAACTGTGTTTTTGACCAGCTTTTATTGACCATAATGAATGCTTTCATGTATTTGAATACTTCCATCAGCCTCAGGAGAAGAGATAATCTCAAAAGACGTGCCAGGCTGATTTGGTCTACAATTAAAATGTGCACACGTGTGCATTCAAAAATTGATTGTTTGGCGCAGTGTGATTGTACAAACCTTGTGTGACATCTAATGCATGGCTCTGCTACATGTTGCTCTCCAGAAGTTGTGGCTGACGACTCCCATGATCCCTCATCATTGACTATGCTGGCAGGGGCTGATGGGAGTTATAGTTCCAAACATCTGGAGACCCAAACGTTGCAGACTCCTGGCTACTATTATCAGTTTAATTTAGTTCCAGAAAAAGGAATCTGAAAAGCTAGACATCCTTTTCATGGCTTTACTTTCGGTTGGAATTCTGCTTATGGAGCTGCTTTTCACAATTTATGTTGGCTCTAGCAGCAAGCATTGGGACTTCACCACCAACTGTAATAAGTTATTACACTAAAAAACATTTTCCTATAACAGGGGAGAAGTGATGTCACAACTAGAATGCAATAAGGAACTAATGTACCGTTTTTTGTAGGGCTGTTGCAGTGTTCATGTATTATAATCATATATGTTGGGAGGGAGGCATGCCACAAAAATGAGAATAGAACACATAACATAATGGTGCCAAGACATACATTATGTGTAGTGAACAACATGTGAATTATGTTGCAACTCATCCTTAGTTGAAATTGAACATCATTAGCACATTGTAATGTTTAGACATAGGGGGTCATTATACAATTGGTGGTATCCCGCCGGTACATACAGCGGGATACCACCAAACGGGATTACCGTTACCGGCACTCGGTCTGCTGGAATTACCGTCAGATTCCGAGTGCCAGTAAAGGTAGGTTAATCCCCATTCCATGGAGTCCTGATTGCTGGTATTACCGGCACCAGTAATAACAGTGCTGTTAATACCAGCTGTTTTTTGCTGGTGGGGTGCCTGAATTACCTCTAGCTTTGAGTGGAGCTGGAGGTAAATCAGGTGCCCCACGTTTGCCAGTCTGGAAATGTGCCCTTAAAACGTTATTACCGGCACCATCGCTGGAGGATAGCTCAGCGGCAACGTCGCCTTGGAAGCAAGACGAGTGCTTAGAAACCTCTGGGTGTTTAAGCGCATTATAAATACACAACTAAGACAAAAAAAAGAAAAACAATTATGCAACTAAAAAACAAACAATTCCTGTAACAGCGCCTCGATACCTGTGGGCTGAGTGAGTGCTTTAAAAATGTAAATAAATAAAAAAATAATTCTGTGCCGACTAATTTAAAATGATACGCATAAACTCATAAATGCTTTACCACCACATCAGATTGTAACCTTTGGGTCATTTTCATATGTATCGCAAAGGGGAGACCATAGTCATGTTAAGCACATTATTCATCACAATGCATGGCCAATAATAATATATGAACTGACGTACAGAACGCCAGGGATCGAAAACTATACTCAAGACTAGAGCATTCGTTTATTTTTGGTTAAGTCACTTGTGCCTTCACATCACACTCACCAATAAGCCCTTTTTATGAGTGGTGCCTGGACCCAATCCCGTTTACTTGTCCACGTGCAGACTTTCGTATTACCTAGTACACTGCCTAGTTGCCATGACCCCACCCATATTATTTCACATCTAAATGCTTAATAGCCAGCACCCTGTAAGTGACCTCTTATGCTCTTATAGCGAGAGGTTCAACTAACAGTTTCTCCTTCAATATTGTATTAAACTCACTCCTCACATAACCATAAATGCCTAATCGATATTTCTCCATTTATCAAGCTGGTTGCTGAGCAGGGTAGATGCAGGCTGCAAGAATACTTCCGGTTTGACATACACTATTTGCTGAACCATAGTGTCCATAAACAGAATATACTTTGTTTTACAATGGCAAAATATTCCCAGTTTGGCTGTCCGAGTACTCTCCCTTTTTGGCAAGCCCAGCTCATTGCTAACATAATCTCAGTTTGCAAATTCCAAGTTTACTTCCAGTGTCACATTCCTGTATGAACGAACGCAGTATATCACCGATTTGACAGTCCCACTATGTTCCCATTCTTTTCAACAATATATTCCCAGTTTAATAATCTCAGTAAACTTTCTGTTTTATAAACCTAGTATACTCCCAGTTTGACAAATTCAGTGTATTAGATTCCGTGCAGTTCCAGTGTATTTCCAGTTTAACAATTTCAGTATAATCATATGTTGCCACTTTCCGCACAGTGCCAGGTTCGCAATCCCAGTGCACGTCCAATGTGCACCCCCACACGCCCTTTTGTATGCAATCCCAGTACAATGCAAGATTGGCAATCCCTGCATAATCCCAGTTTTGACAACCCTTTTATACTCCCAGTTTAACAACACCTGTATATGCAGATCTGGTAGATCCCACTGCAGTGACCATTTCACTGCATTTTCTGCTGCATGTGTTTATGGAGAAAAGCCCTTTATAGTGCCGTCTACACCACCACACCCTCACTACCCTAAAATCCAAGTAAAGATATATCCTTACAACACATCCCCCCAAAAAATAGCCACACAAAATGAGGAAAATGGCCATCCACCAAATGTCGTGAAACAGCTGTGTGTTGGACAGTCTGGGGGTGTTTCCAGTTTTCTCAGTATCAGAATATCACCAATTTGGCATCTAAGTATTTTTCCAGTTTGCAAAGTATCCAAGTACCCCAAATTCAGTATTCGTTCAGTATTCACATTACCAGTATCTTTTCAGTTTCCACAATTCCAGTATACTCCAAATTTACTCTTGCACATTTTTGGTACACAGTCCTACAAATCTCATACTTTACTGATAGCCTCTTCCTTTAAACTCCATGTTTACTATTAGCCAATTACTGCATAATCTCAATATGCAAAAAAAAACAGTATATTTCCAGTCTGCATATGTTCAGTTTACTCAGAGTTTCACAATCCATGTAAAAAATCTAGTTTCAGAATTGTGGCAGAGCACAGGCGTAGACAGGGTAGGGCCTGAGCAGGCAAGGCCCACCCAAAATCTATAAATGCCCACTAAGCAGCACTGTGTGGGCATTTACAGATGTTAATGTCACTGTGCTGGACTCAACTACATTAGCATCAGGCCCCACTTGTTAGACAATCCTGGTTACGCCTCTGTGGCAGAGTCAATCTGCATAGGCTAGGGGATGTGTCCCCAAAAACGAAATCCATCCGGCTGTGGTGCAGCGAATGCCAAAGGCTTGGCGAACATACACCGGGGAGTGTTGTTGCCTGTGAGCCGCCGTTCAATGCCCTTTTCTCTACCGAGACAAGCACAGAAGCTGGAAAACGTAATCACCCCCCAGGGGCCAAAGCCGAAGGGTGAAGTTAAAGTAACAGGGAGGTGGGTGTACAAAGTCTTATTTGGTAGGCTAGGGGGTGGGTCCCCGGCGACTCTGAGTCCCTGGGACTACAAAATGTGGCATGATGAGGCATAGAGAAATCCCCCATGGCTTCCACCACATTACTGGCCTAATGGGCTGCGACACATATAGCGAACAAGAACCATCCCTCTGTAGCCTAAACATAGGATGTAGTATGTGTTATAAGTGCCAGCAGGGGTGGGCTGGCCTATAGGGAACTCTGGAGATTTCCCGGTAGGTCTCTGCATCCTGGGCCTCTTTTGTTTGGTAAGCTATTTTAATTCCACATTTTCTCATAGGAAAAGGGTTGTGCTTGCTGAAAATGTGTAACATGTGGTGCAACTTTAGAACTTATTTCCAGGGCCTCTTTTGGTTTCCAATCCCCCCTGAGTGGCAGTGAAATATCAGAACTAACAGCTCTGCCTAGCAGGCCCCTGCTCAAGGTGCTCCCCAGCCTCATAATGGCTTTTTAGAAAACATGCACCAATAAACAACAAGTGTACAAACTGGTTTGGCGGAGTATCCCGCAAAGCTTTCGTGCTCAGGTAGGGGGTGCTCAAGGATCATATTGTGTTTATGGGAAGCGCATATACAGAGAAGCACCACAAGGATACAGATCAGTGCCGCTATCATGGGGTTGGGCGGCCATAAAGATCGCCGGACTATAAGAAGGCAGGCTGGATTTTTGAGCCCTCAGCTCAGACAACAGAAGGCCACTAAATAAGAAATGAAACATCATTCAAAGCACATGTGGAGGAGGTGAGACAAATAACATACAATCAATTCCACGCTATGAGTAATCACCAGGTTCATGTGCACTGACTTTAATCCTTAGTCCTAAAATCATGGATATCACCTTCCCATGAGGTTGCCCCCACCACCAGGATAGACCCCATTCTAGGCTTGGCCTCGATTCCAAGGACAAGCTTTTCTGAACGCGGGACATATTCCAGACCAAGGATAAGGCTGCCCTAGGGAAAGCCAGCCCCAGAACCATGCTGGACCCTGGGATAGGTTACCCATGAGAAAGTTGGATGCCTGGATGGCTAGAGCCCTAGAATATCACCCTACACACCACACCTGGAGACACCGCCACCACATGCTGGAATATCACAACAATTCCAAGCAAAGAGAGACTTAGAAGACAAACAGATAACCCACCAGGATAACACAGAAACAAACAAGAAAACAAACACCAATCAACAAGCTCACACCACAAAATGCACTGTACCAGGAAAGACAGACGCACAATAAATAGCCAAATCAGAATAAAACCAACTGGAACAATTCCAACCATCTCAAAACACCACACCCAGGAACCAACCTACACCAAAAAATAATACACCTAACCGTCCACCACAAAAGCGCCCTTTTGATGGAACAAGACCAAAATCACTCTACTTATCGCACTTCCAATCAACTTACCAGCCACTCGGACAACCACCTTCTCTAATACTGCAAGCACAGGAGAGGATTGCCAGAAACCCAACAGACAGACTTGAAACCCACAGAAGCACAACTTAAAATACAACCTCAACACACAATTCATAACAAAACACTGGCAGAACACAAAGAATCATCAATATGAGCAGACAGATGACCCAGAAAAAAACATCAACCCAAGACGAAACCTTACTGACCTACTCAACAATGAAACAGAAACAACAGAACAGAACGCACAATTTAATGGAAAAACGAATCAACACCAACTCAAACTACCAATGCCACCACCAAAGAATAAACTAACCACAAAAAACAAAAAGCTACACTGCAACCTAGTCAATGCCAGATCAACGTAAATATACAAACTACTAAAAGAGGGCGGAACAGACATGCTATTCCTCACCGAAACCTGGATGACTCAAAACCTCAAGGTATCAGCACACGACTCTATACTCAACAACATCAAGTTTAAACAAGCCAACTGAGAAGGAAAAAAGGAGGTTTTGCTGTTGCATTCAAAGACCATTTAAAGGTAATAACTGCACCACCAGTAAACATCCCAAACTGTAAATCACTGCTCCAGCACCTAGCCTTATATCACCAAACCAGCCTATCATTCCTACTTGTCTACAGGCCACTGACATACAACCCTACTTTTACAGATACATTTGTGGATGTCATCACCAACATCGCCATTAAATATGA
This sequence comes from Ambystoma mexicanum, assembly GCF_040938575.1. NCBI lineage: Eukaryota > Metazoa > Chordata > Amphibia > Caudata > Ambystomatidae > Ambystoma > Ambystoma mexicanum. Next base: position 1,091,123,888 of record NC_090932.1, read on the forward strand.
TCACCTGATCATACTGTGAGATTTCAACATATGGTATGAAGAGGAAAACACTGAATCACCCAAAACTCTAACAAACCAGCTAGCAACGATGCACCTACAACAACTCGTTAAATGAGCGACACACACACCAGGCCACATTCTTTTTGCAATCTCCTGCAACAAAAACCAGGCCACAATTACACTGCCGTTGCAAATCCTCTGGAGTACCCACCTTATAACACCTTTTGTGATCCACCCACCACCGAGGATACTAGCTGTCCTACCAAAAAAAATGTCAGTTCAGAAAAGAAACTGGAAATCCATAAACATTGCAAACCTAAAGACCAGATTGGAAGTGACAAAACCTTCAATCACCATTTTAGACTCAATCAGCATAGAAGAAAGAACGGAGACAATCCAAAATGGATCAAGAAAACACTAGATGACAATGTACCAGAAAAACTATTCACCCCCTCACCAAAAGAAACCAATGGCAAAATAGTTCACACCCCATCTCAGAGCAATGAAAAAAACAAACAGGAAACTGGAAAAAGAATGAAAGAAAAACTATGACAAACCGGAGAAAAATCAAATAACAAAGACAGATGCAAAGCTGAAATACTCAAGGCAAAAAGGAAGTACTACACTGAATGGGTCACAAACTCAAGCAACACCCACAAAGCGATGTTCAGCATCATCAACAAATTAAGAAACCCAACAGCATTCACCAACACACAACCCCCATCACAAAAACTATGTAATGACCTTACAGACCACTTGAAAAACAAAATCACAAACATTCAGGAAGTCATTAAGAGCATGCCTAAAAATACCACCAAACCCCCCAACCAGCCAATACCAGAACCATTTAATAAGCTAAACCACCTCACACCAATCTCGACAGAAGAATTCAACAGCCTTGTGAGCAAAAGCAACAAAGCCATCCCTCCAGCAGACCCCTGCCCACCAGAAGTATAAAAGACTATCCTTACCCAGAAAACACCAGCAGAATATTTCAACCACTCACTAACAACAGGAGATGTGCCACAAGCCTTCAAATCTGCATACATCAAGGCACTCCTTAAAGACTCATCAGGAATCGCGGAAGAACTAACCAACTGCTGACCAATCTCAAACATCCTATAACCGGCGAAGTTACTAGAAAGCTATGTCTATGAACAAATCCTGGAACATGTAGAAAACAACCTGACACTAGACCAGGCCCAGGCAGGTTTCAGTCCCATGAGAGTAACCGACACAGCACTACTATCAATATGGGATGATCTAAAAATCAATGCAGAGTCATGTGTCAAATTGGCACTAATACTGCTTAATCTATCAGCAGTCTTCGACACAGTCCACCATGAAACACTCATTAAAGATATAGGAATCGGCAACACAGCGCTACTCTGGCTAAAATCCTTCATGAAAGAAAGAACAGAAACAACAGGGATAACACCATTCCCCCCTCAAAGCTCATCACTCTCACCACTACTATTCAACATCTACATAACTCCTGTCATTAAGCTTATCAAAATACACAGCCTGACCTGCTACAACTATGCAGATAACACACAAATCATCTACCAAATCAGTGCTAGTGAAGAACAAAACTCAACCCTTACCAACTGCCTTGCAGAAATAAACCAGTAGATGAGTACCAACAGCATCAAACTCAACCTGGACGAAACAGAAATCATGATCGCACCCAATTAAGTGCAGGATCATCACCTCATTCCATGGCCCACTGAATTGGTAAACCCACCAGAACCTTCCAAAGTGGTCAAAAGCCTCAGAATATTAATAGACAACGAACTAACACACGAACCGCAAGTCAAAGCAGTAGTAAAGAAATGCTTTTTCCACCTACAATCAAAAGAATACTCCTTCACCTTGCCATACAGAACACTCGCCATCATTTCACTCGTCATGTCAAGAAGAGATTACGCCTGCAGCATATATCTTGGAATGCCAGAAAACCTTATGAAAAAACAATCAATACAGAAAACAGTAGCAAGACTACTCTTCAGACTCACTAAGAGAGAACACATCACAGCAGCACTGAGAACACTATTGTCTTCCAGTCAAAACATTTATTTTCTTCAAAACACTTTGCATAACACACAGAGCAATCCAAGGCCAGGGAGTAGAATTCATACAGGGAATAATCCCCATCTACAAACCAAAAATGAACATTAAGATCCAGCAACAACATTCTCCTCCAACCGGAACAATACTTAAAGCATACATTCGGGGGATCAGCATTCTCCTGCATAGTGGCGAGACTCTGGAACTCGCTCCCAAAGGAAATAAATCACGAACAACAAAAGATCACCTAAAGTTCAGAAAACTGTTAAAAATATGGTTTGTCAACTCACCAAGATAAATAGGAAACAGCATAGAAGGAAACGACCAATGCAGCACAACAGAAACACTGAAAACAATATAAACCTGATTGCCCGAAACAGGGCCACCTAAAGAAATAATGCATCCTTTTGGCAAACTAACACAGAACGATACTAACTCGTTGGATCAAAACAACCTGCAGATAAAGAACTGCAGAAAAAGGTCCAGATGACTGTCCACTAAACCTACTAACAAACTCTCTAAATACTCTGCATACTCACCCACTAACGCTGAACAGATCAGACATATACCTCAGACGCAAAACAACAAAAATACAAATCACACACACTCCACAATACTCAGCAGGAAACTAAACCAATCACACACAAATCACCCCACAAACACTCGTGCACCAAACACCACATATCATTGACAAACTAAAAACAAACCAACACACAGTGACCGGTTTTTCTGAACTGAAACTACCAACAGGACATCAATGCTCTCTTGCACTTTTCCCTTTCTTTCCGACTAAGCCCTCCAATCCCCTTCCTTTTCAGATCCATCAGAGTGCCTGGAGACTATAACATTTGGCAGCGGTGGACAGTATAAATCACAATAACATAACATAACAGAAAGGGACAGTATATAAAAGGGTGCCTGGTGAGACCAAGAGTCTGGGAGTTTGGAATGGCAAAGACAGTGAGAGGCAGAGGAAAAAGGAGGGTGAAGTCAGAATGGAGTTGGAGAAAGAGAGAGAGAAGGAGGAGATTGAGAAACACCATAGGGGAGAGAAAGGAGAGGTGGAGAAATATAAAAAACAAGCAAGAGACAGGAGGAGGAGAAGCACCCATGGGAGAGAGATGAGAAATATCAAGAGGAAGAGAGAGAAGAGGGGAAGAAACATAGACATCAGGGAGTAGAAACATCAAGACAGAATGAGAGTCGAGGAAGAGGAGAAACACCAAGCACAGGAAAGATATGGGAGGTAACCAAAGAGAGAGAGATGAGTGGAGGGGAAGGTCAGAGCAGGGAAAGAGAAAGGCAGAGGAAAAGAGGAGGGAGTATAATGGAAGTAGGAAGAGAATGCAAAAGAGAGGAGAAGAGGGCAGTGACTGCCCAAAGGAAGATGATAAAGGTTTCTACTGGTCCAGAAAGTTGCTCTGAAACTGGTGGAGCAAGTTTCATCCAGATGGCCAGAGATATGAAATAGAAAGTAGCAGAAGAGAAAGCTAGTAAAGCCCCAAAGACTGCCCTGCTCGGAGAGGAACAGGGAAGTACCCTGGATCCAACTGTTGCTGAGAATGTGATACCTGACCTCTGTCAGATGGCCCCAGGGTGCTGGGGTGGTGGTGTCCAAAAGGCCCAATGCAACATCGTCACACGATCTGTGCTTCCCAAGACAGACCTGGACCAAGAATTTATTTTATTTTTCCGCTATATAAATGCTAAAATAAAATAAATAAATAAATAAGAAAGACGTGCTTGGAAGCACATTGAATCTCAGACTATGAGTGACTGTTCATCGATATGGAATGACGACCCTGCACCTAGAAATAGGGGGTCAGGCTCAGGATGGTAGACCTCAGAGAATTAGAAAGCTGAATAGAAGCCGCATCATCTGGTATTTTGACCCAAAATCCTACCACTGTTTGTGTTAGCAATGCCTTTCTTCGTTCACCCACAAGCAACCCTGTTGTTAGGCCTCAATCCTCAACCTTAACCACTGTGATAAGCAAGAAAATGCACTAAAAAGAACTCCAACTTCTTCGAAGTCATTTAATCATCCTTCTGCGAGCCATCACACAATCCAAATGAATTACTAGAGTTAGAAAAATCACAGCCTGCTTTCAGTTATACACAGCCAGTGCATTCCTAGTTTTCACAAATCATTCTATTTCTAGTTTCACAATTACAGTTTCCTCCCAGTTGACAACCCCTTTTAACTCCCAGTATGACAACCAGTATATACTCACTGTTTGCACAATCACAGCAAATTGCCAATCTGAAAAGCCAGGTAAATGCCACATCTTCCTACACACACCGCCATCGCCAATAAAAGTTTCCAGTATATGATGTATTCTCACAATCACTGTTAAGGTTGTGGTTGTAGTTGTGCGCTGTTAAGCCACAGTACAAAAAGGGAAACTAAGAGACTGTGCTGACCCAATAAGTCGTTGTTTTTGGGTTGTTTCATCTAATAAAAGGATAGGCTATTTTTTCGGTCACCAACTAAGTATATATAAAGTCAGGGGCAGAGCGGAAGTGGAGTCCCAGGAGGCAAGCTGCCAAAAGAGTCACTACGAACTCTTGTGACAGGGCATTACTAGTGCCCACGAAGACAAGACTTCAACAGGAAAAAACAAAGGGCTGGGCTGGACCAAGCACGGTCGGGCAATAGGGATTCGAATTATGTCCCAAAAAGATATTATCAAGGGTAAAGGAAGTCAGATGCCAGCCAATCAAAAAACCAGAATATGCCTGAGTTGGAAACATGGCCAGAGCCAAGTATAAAAGAGTCATGATGGTTAAGAATGGGCTGGATTTTAAGGGACAAGAAAATGAGGCACAAAACACTAATAAACAAATGATTCCAGGGTTACTCCATGCCAGACTTCTCTAAGCTTATAAGTAAGCCTAGAGTCCTTATAAGACAAACCAGGGAAGGTACAGGAGTCAGTGCCCTGCTACCAACTTCTGATGCAGCCGCTGATTCTTCAGAGAGTACAGCTGGGATCAAAGGTTGGTTGGCAGGGAACTCTGCTCCGTCGATCCTCAAGTCATATTAAAGCTTGCTGACTTTGTGCTCAGAAAGGCTCAGGTTCCCTTCAGGACGAATTTGAGCCCCAACATGGTAGCAGTTCTTCCATGCCAATCTGCGTGAAACTGAACAAGTTGTGTGCTTAGTCCTTGGAGGGACTGAGCTGTATCTTTGCTCGTGGTCTGTTTGCCTTTGCTTCGGCAATGTCAGGGCTCAGTGCACCTCTCTTCGAGGCTCTCTGTTGGTGGCAGCTTTCCTGGAGTTATAGCTAGTCTGGGAAGAAGATGTGTCTGACAAGCACATGGAATACAAGGTTTCCCTGCAGACCTTTTGATATCAAGTGGCATTCATAGGATCTTTTTTTTGGTGGTCAGCTGGGACCGTGGTGTCTTCTCATGGTCTTTGATGTGAGTTGGTAAGACCAGGGTCATGTTCCTGCTTCGGAGCAGGTGGTCAGGAGATGCAAAAGGTTTGGATCAAGGGAGCAGCCAAATAGGGCCCAAACCCTGCTCATGTAGTGCTTCATAACCATCAGAGAAGTGGAAACCTTTGATCTTGCAAACGATAGCTAGGTGAATCCCTCCATTGAATCACATTCACTCCAAAACAATCAAGATCATAGATACCAACCCTCAATGCTCTACTAAATTTAACATTGGAGTCAATGGTTTCCAATGGTGCCACCCTGAAATGACTACCATTGATCCACACTGCCTCCGATTTATCTAAGCTGTGACAGTGTGTGTTTCGAACATTTGCCTGAAGGACTGAGTCTGAGATAAACGGGTCTATATTGGACTTTACTTGACCATGTTCGTTTTACTGGTTCACTGCTCGTGATCCAGTTTAAGAATGGTTTCTTTCAGTTTACGTCTGATTTTCATTTGAAATCTGGCCTAAAGTCCTGCTCTTACACGTGGCAGGAAGGGGTGAGGTCCAAACAGCTTTCTAGGGGCCCCAACGAGATGAATTCAGACATATATATCCAAAAATGTACAACCCCAATAAACTACCGGTTTGAACAGCACATCACATTCCCAGTTTGAAAAATCCCAATATATTTCCAGGCTACACAATCTTAATACAAATCCATATTGGCAATGTCAGAATGCTCACCATAAAACAACAGCAGGCTGAACAATCTCAGGGTATTCTCAGTTTGACCATGCAAGAATCTTCCCTGATCCAACTGTAGTAACTGTTATACAATCCCAGCACACTCCTAATTGGCAGGTTTAAAATGTGCACAGTTGCATTGTCTATCCAGTTCAAACCATCTCCCAATTTAAAATCCCATCAATGTGTGCAGATTGCACTAGGCAAGAATAGTCAACTTTTACAATCCCCATATTTTTCCATTATTTTTATTATTTTTATTTTATTGTTGTGTGGTTAGAACAATAACCTTTAACAAATTTGTACATAGAAATTCACAATTAAATTACTTTAAATTAATTTACATCATTAAAACAAAGAACAAGAACATTTATCAAGTTATCAGGTTCATACATTTAGGGCACCCTGTTCATAATTAAAAAAAAGATAATAGAATTCACACAATAAACATGACCTATCGCGTACATACACTCGACCAAATACAAACATAAAAAACAAGGGGCCCCCAACCAATGTTCAAATAAACAGGCTTGTTCTTTCAGAAAAGACTTAGGGTACCCTTTTATATGGATAAACTATTACTTTTCCCCGTTGAACAATAAAGTGCTTTGTGCAATCTAAGAAGGCATTTCCAATGCAATAAAGTGCAACATACGTTTAGGAACAGCCAGTAAAAGGCAAGATTCCATTCATAATAAAGTGCATTTGATGATAAACAGGCAACCATGACCATCAGTAATACTGTCATTGCCCGCTGTTCAAGATACCTTTTACGGTTAATGGCAACTCTTCCATTTGAAGCGAGGCCAAGAAACCAGTCACGGCCAAAATAGTTGCAATGGTTCTACATGACAAGCAACATTACCACACAATCACTTTATCATCTACGGAAATCCAATCATCATATTTCTTAAAATAGCTCCACCTTTTCCTAAAACCCCAGCACAACTAATGATGTTTAAGAGTTTCCTCGTACTGCTAGTTTATACAGAATCGTCAACTTCCTTGATCTGGGGGCCAATAATCCATGTTGAATCATAATTTTCTTTGTTCAATAAATATTCCAGTGGAAGTACAATAAATTGCTCCTTGTTTGCCTATTAAGATATATAGAAAGATAAGGAGCTTTTTATGATCTCCATTCAGATGGCTTAAGGATCAGTAGTAATGCATAGTGTCTACGGTGTTAGACCAGTCAAGTTGGTAAAGCAAACATTTTACTTTACATGAGTTAGAGACCAAATCTGAGGTTGTCGATCCCACAATCAAAAGTTGCACAATACAAAATGATCAAAAGTTATTAATTAATCTAGCACGCTTTGTTTCCAGGATTGTATTAAGATGATCAAACAGAGATGTGTCAATAGAATTTACAATTTTCCTGCAGAGGCTTAAAAAATGTCCTACAAACCCTCACTCTAAGGGAATTAATTATGAACTTTTACCTAATTGTCGAAATATGAATATTATTTGAAACTTGGAAGATCTTACCCCACAATATTCCCCCTAACACAGACAGATATTATAGAACCCAAATGTCCTTCAATTCAATTCCGTACAATATTTTAGGAACATGCTTACCCTCAAAAAAATCTTAGTGCTGGGTGGCAAGTATATTTACCATATTTAAAATGTATACGACGTAACTGATTTGACAAGATGTTCATACGTATTTTTAATTGATCTTTAGTAAAAGATGCATATGTTTTTTATGAATGGAAAATCCCAAAAAGGTAAAATGGTCTACCAAGCCAATCGGCTCCTTTTCAAGATAACAACTAGACATTGTTTAACGCTTCTGCAATGTACAATGCACCACTTGTCTTTGAGGGAGTCACTGTATTTGTAATTGGTTATTTATAACATGCTTAACACCCAAAGGTTTCTAAGCACGGACCTTGGAATCAAACCTGTGTTGCTCTGCGTCGTCTTGCTTCCAAGGCGAGCACTTTGCCCTGGGCTATCTTCCCGAGACAAGGCTGTGAGCCCTGACAAAGTCTGCAAAGGCGCTGATCAGGCCCTGAAGACCTCTCTGGGTTCAGGCAAATGCTGATGAAAAAAGGAATTCCCCCAAGTCGGACATATATAGGCTGTAAAGGCAGGGTGCTAGCACGCAACCTTGCCTCACCCCTGTGGTGGTCTGTATTCGACGTGAGAGTTGACCCTGTAGGTTCAAACAAATCTACACACTGGAGCCATCATAAAGACCCATTATCAATCTCAGCAGCCCTCCAGGAATTCCCCCATCTACTTAGTTTTGTCCAGAGGAGAGATTGATCGACTACGTCAAATGGTAGGGTATGGTATGTATGGTCATATTTATTTGTAAAGCGCCTATACACAAAGCAACTGTTTCAAAGCGCTCAAAGAGGTAGGGAACAAGGGAGAAAAACAACAGTTGTTCAGAGTCCTTGAATTTCTGAACAATACAAGTCTGCACAGGCAGCATAAGTGCATGTAGTACCGTTAACAGTGTAGATAACAGTAAATAGCTCTGACGACTATTATGCCGTTTTTTCAAAGTGAGCTTAGGCTCCACCATGCAAGGAGGGGAGGCAGGGAGGATAAATAGACAATCTTCAAAGGCATCGTACGTTCAGATCATGCAAGTGCACAGATGGTCCAGGGGAAGGAGTGGAGATGGGGTAGAGAATGACTACAGGGGCCTGGAGGTAAGAACGCCAAGTCAGTCAGAAGCCGGGGTAAGTGTGAGAGATGCCACTCTCATGGGTCATTGGCCAAGTGCAGTAGGGATGAGGCAAGTGCAGGCCCGGAGACAAGTGCTAGAGTACTGGCAAGGGTGTCAGGGGCCTGTGAGATTCTGAGGTACACCAGGAAGCAAGTCGGCAGGCTGTGTGGAAGACGAGGGGGAGAGGGATAGAGCAGAGAGAGTGGTTAGAAGAGTAGAGGGAAAGAGAAGGAAGAGGAGAAATGCAATTTCTTAAGGAGTTTCCAGAACTTAAGGAGATCGGGCTCAGGACGGAGGGCGGCAGGGAGGCTATTCCAGAGGGAGGCCCCTGCTGAGGATAAAGATCTCCCTCCAAATCTCAGCTTGGAGAACCGGCTCACTCGCAGAAGGTTGGAGGTAGATGAGCGGAGGGCCCAGGAAGGGCCGAGGGCCGTGAATGCGGCAGAGAGATCAATACTCACCAAGAAAATGGAGATCCAGACTTGACTCATGGTGCAATTTAATATAAAGCCATTCAACACAGTTGCTAGATATTTACTGAAACCTGTCTGCCATTTTGAGATCCTACCCACCGTAAACTGCCAATCCCCTAGATGCTCCAACAGCAAGGCCGCAAAGACCTTGTTGTCGGCATCTAGGATTGCAATAGGACGGTAGTTGGATGGGTCCGACCTGCTCCCCTTTTTAAAAACTGGTACAACATGCACAGTGGACTAAGTCAGGGAAACTGCATAGTTTCTGATATATGTTTAAAGAGTATGGTCAAAATTTCAGCCCACAAACGTGTGTTCACCCTTAAACAGCAGATTTGACAACTTGTTAGGTCCCAGGGGCACGGGATACACTGATACGATGTATAATTGCCTCAATCGAGTCAGTAGTCACAGCGAGCTTCCAACTAGTGTCTACCAGGGACACCTCCAAGCGATCACAAGGGTTCCCTTCTACCAAAGAAGCGAAAGTATTAGTGAAGTGTGACACCCATGATTCCTCAGCGATATGGTTAGCCATTCGACCCGACAATGCCATCCCATGATCATTGATCAAACGCCAAAACGCCTGAGTGTTTTTATTCAACAAGGCCAAGAGCATCACCTCTGCCTCCCTTTGATTCCCAATAGCTCGATTAGACTTCAGCCAGTTTTGATATGACTGCTTGATTTTACTGATAGACAATCTCCTTGCATTTAGTGATAGAAATGGCCTTCGGCAGATCATTCTTATTTGTGCTCTCATACTTTTCTTTTTTGCTGCCACTTATGCATCATATAGCTGAGAATGGTTCCCCCTAAACACCCTTCCACGAATACCAGGTCTAAACAGGCAGCTGTTAATTAGATCAGCTACTGAAGTTCCCAAATTGTCAACTGAAAAACAGTCGTTTAACTGATTTGGCTGGGTAGAATTGAAAAAGTTCAGGACACATAAATTAGCACGGTTCACCATCGAGTGATTCCATCTAAGTCGATTCCCAGCAGAGGGTGTCTGCATCCATTTGATCCCACTCAAGCCTGTAGGGCTTTACCAATTCAAATTCAGCAGTCAAAACAAGGTGGTCACTGTAAGCAGTAGGGTGTACAATTAGTGCTTACATTTCTCGAACAAAGAACGGCTGGCAAATATATAATCTCGTGTAGACGTGTGAGAAGCACTATACCAAGTAAAGTGGCTGGGTATGTCCCCCGTTAATGCTCCGTTCAGAATCACCAAACCAGCCAGTAACTTAGTCCAGACATAACCAAAATACTCCTTCCCTCTAAGACTCGAGATTCAATCCACTAGTAAACATGTAGCAGTAAGATCCCCAGACAGAAGGGTCAGGCCACTGTCCCATTTACCAAGCCATTCAACGATTTTGTGCGCGCAACCTGGTTAGAGAAAATATTTAAACTACCACAACCTGGGTGCCAATATATGTTACAGCAAAGAGGTTAGGATCCCTCATTGTCAAAGATCTGATATGGGTTGCTATGAAACCAAACATATGGTTTGTGCGCTCCATGATGGAATAAGAAGAGATACATCGTACAAGGGTTAACAAACCTCTGGATGGTCGGCCTCCATTTATTTATTTATTTATTTATTACATTTATATAGCGCGCAGACAGCCCGGGGGCATTGTGGCACTGTTACTTGTAAGGAAAACTTAGTAACAATGGGTACAGGTTGTGCCTTGGGTTAACAGTGAGGCAGTGACCTGTGATCAGATATAGGTGGTGTCATACCACGTAATGCATCATACATGAACATTCATGAAAGGCTAAGCATATGTTTGTTAGGTGAACAGGGTCGTTTTCAAGGCTTTTCGAAAGGCGGCCAGTGAGGGTTCAGAGCGCAAGGAGCTAGGGAGGGTGTCCCAGTGTACAGCAGCGAGGTACGGGAAGCTAGAGCCCCCTGCTCTGGCTCTTTTTAACCTGGGTACTGAGAGCATGCTGGCATAGGGTGACCTGGTGGGTCTTGCGGAGGAGACCGGGTGGATCCTCTGGGAAAGGTACATTGGGGCAGCAAGATGGACGCATTTGTGGGTGATGCTTAGAGCTTTGAATAAGATCCTTTCCTTTATGGGGAGCCAGTGGGATGCTTTTCTGGCAGCGGTGATGTGCTCTCTCCTGGCAATGCCTTGTGCAGCACGCAGGGCATTGTTCTGTATTACTTGGAGCTTCTCAAGGTTTTTGTTGGAGGTCCCTAGGAAGAGAATATTGCAATAATCAAGCCGCGAGCCAGTTATGGCCCTGGCTATGTTAGTGCATGTTTCTTTTGACAGATAAGGCCTGATTGCGTTAAGGAGTTTTGCATGGTAAGCAGCAGAGGAGGCAATGGCGTTTACTTGTCTGGTCATGAACAGGTCGGAGTCTAAGTAGACGCCTAGTGTTTTTACTGTGTCTAGTACTGGGATCCTGATTGAGTCAATAGTGAAGTGACTAAACTGTGCGTCAAGTTTTTTGATGGTGTCAGGGGAGCCTACGAGTAGGAGCTCAGTTTTGTCGGAGTTAAGGCAGAGGCCGTTGATAGCCATCCACATTTGGATTGTGTTGTAGATGTTGTTGAGGGTGGCAGAGTCTCCTGTCAGGGTGAGAAGGATCTGTGTATCATCGGCATAGTTGGTGTAAGAGATGCCCATGGCGTCAAGGATGAGGAAGAGGGGGCGGGTGAAGATATTATAGAGGGTGGGGGAGAGGCAGGAGCCTTGGGGCACCCCACATAGCATGGTGGATGCCGTGGCTAGGTCAGAGAAGACCTGCATGGTCCTGCCTTGGAGGAAGGAGGTGATCCATGTGGTGGCTTCTTGAGAGAAGTTGGCTGTGGAGGAGAGGTGGTGGTAGAGGATGTCGTGGGAAACAAGATCAAAGGCTGCCGACAGGTCCAGGAGAAGGAGCAAGACAGGTTTGCCTTGGTCCCTTGCGTCATCCATTTGGTTTTTGAGGTCGAGTAGGGCAGTCTCTGTCCCGTGCCTGGGGCGAAAGCCGGATTGTCTCAGTCCAAGGAGGTTCTGTTCTTCTGCTGGACCTGCAGGTAGGCTGCTTTGTCTAGAATCTTGAGGAGGAAAGGGACAGTGGTGATGGGGCGGTAGTTATTAGGGGAGGTGGGGTCAAGTGTGGGTTTCTTTATGAGGGGTCGGACCCATGCTTCCTTGAGGCATGCGGGGACTTTCCCTGTGGTGAAGGAGGCGTTGACGAAGGCTGTTAGGAAGGGCGCCAGGGTGTCTGTGCAGTCTTTGATGATGGAGGCAGGACAGGGGTTGCCTTTGCAATTGGAGGGTTTTATGTTTTTCATGATGTTGATCATGTCTTTTTCTTGGATGGTTTTAAAAGAGAAGGTGGGTGGGGCCTCTGTGGGTGAGGGGGGCGGTGGTGGAGGGGAGGGTGTATTGTGGGTGGAAAGTGATAGTTTGGTGTTTACGATTTTGGCTTGGAGGGTGCTGATCTTATTGCACATGGCTGTTTGGATGTTGTCACACCATTCTTTATCCTTGGTGAAGTTTTGGGGGGTGGGTGTGGGGGTTTCAAGTTCCCTGAATATGGCGAACATTTCCTTGGTGTTTGATTTGGCCTCCGTGATTCTATCTTCAAAAGATTTAGCTTTGGCTTTAATGATGGCTTTCTTGTAATTATTTGCAAGGGATTTGAAGTTGAGTTTGTCTTTATCATCCCGGGAAGTTTGCCAAAGAGCTAATGCTGCTCGTTTGTCGATGCGTAGTTTTAGAAGGTCTTGGGTGAACCACGCATTAGCGTGTCTAGTGGGTTTGGTTTTGCGTGGTTTAAGTGGGGCGATGGTATTGATTGCTGCCGTGATGGCAGTATCGTAGTTTTTGGCCAGGGTTTCTGGGTCGTTGGGGAATGGGGCTCTGAAGGCAGGTCCCTGTAAGAAGGGAAAGAGTCTTTATTTGGTCAGTTGACGGGCACTCCTTGTAAGGGCTGGAGGTAAGGGTAGAGGGGAGTGGGAAGTGATTGTCGTGGTGGGGATGTTGAAGGTGATGGTGTGGTGGTCAGACCAAGGGGTGGGGGTGTTGCCTGTGACTGTGAGGGGACAATTGTGGTGGGCGATCCAGTCTAGAGATCTACCTAGGGCGTGTGTGGGGTTAGTGATGGTGTTGATGAATCCTAGGGTGGCTAGGGCTGTGTCAAGAGCTTTGGCCGCGGGGTCTTTGGCGTCATTGAGGCCAAGGTTGATGTCTCCAAGGAAAATGGCTTTGGAGGACTTTTTAAGGTTGTCCGCCAGGAGGTGGGTGATGGAGGCCTGGAAGTCTCCTAAGGGTCCTGGTGGTCTATATATGAGGTGTAGGGTGATGGTGCATTGGTGAGAGATGGTGAGTTTCAATTGAAGGAAGTCGCTGCTATTGTTAATAGTTTTGTCCACCTTTCTGATGGTGATCGAGTCTTTGGCTATGAGTGCGACACCGCGTCCAGTGGTCAGGCGATCTTGTCTCGTGATAGCATAGCCAGGTGGGAGAGCGAGGGATAGGGCGGGGCCTGAGGCTTCGTGTAGCCAAGTTTCGGTGACCATTAGAAGATCTAAATCTAGGGTGGTGATGAGGTCGTGGATGTCTAGCGCATGCGCATTGATGGATCGGGCGTTGATGAGGGCACATTTGAGGTGTGGTTCAGGGGTGACATTGATGGTTGAGGGTGGCACATCCGAACCAGTGAGGTGCGCATTTTCTGGGGTCATAGACACAGATAAAGTGGCATTTGCAACATTAGCTAGCATGGCAGTGGTAGAAGAATTGCAGATTGCAGTAATTGCATTCAGACCAGTGGGGGTCATATTTTCCGGGGTCATAGACACAGATAAAGTGGCATTTGCATCATTAGGTAGCATGGCAGTGGTAGAAGAATTGCAGATTGCGGTAATTACATTCAGACCAGTGGGGGGCATATTTTCCGGGGTCATAGACACAGATAAAGTGGCATTTGCATCATTAGGTAGCATGGCAGTGGTAAAAGAATTGCAGATTGCGGTAATTACATTCAGACCAGTGGGGGGCATATTTTCCGGGGTCATAGACACAGATAAAGTGGCATTTGCATCATTAGGTAGCATGGCAATGGTAGAAGAATTGCAGATTGCGGTAATTACATTCAGACCAGTGGGGGGCATATTTTCCGGGGTCATAGACACAGATAAAGTGGCATTTGCATCATTAGGTAGCATGGCAGTGGTAGAAGAATTGCAGATTGCAGTAATTACATTCAGACCAGTGGGGGGCATATTTTCCGAGGTCATAGACACAGATAAAGTGGCATTTGCATCATTAGGTAGCATGGCAGTGGTAGAAGAATTGCAGATTGCGGTAATTACATTCAGACCAGTGGGGGGCATATTTTCCGGGGTCATAGACACAGATAAAGTGGCATTTGCATCATTAGGTAGCATGGCAGTGGTAGAAGAATTGCAGATTGCGGTAATTACATTCAATCGTGTGGGTGACACGTTATCGTGAGACTTAGACATTGTATCCAATGCAGATGGGTTAAGGCGATGCTTAATTAGTGGGCTCGGTTTCGCTGTGTGGCTAAGTCTACGGGATCTATGCAGTACTGAGGAAGGAGCCTTTAGGTTAGTGTCAGATTTCATGGTTCTTGACTGTAGGCGTGTATTGCGTGCACTTGTGGGGATGGGTAGAGCGAGCAATACGCTCGGGAGAGTACGTGTGCGTAAACGCTGTTGCCTTTTTGCAAGTGAATTGAGTAGTTCAGGAGTGCGGGACTCCCTACCTTGTGATTCCTGCAGGATTCCACGGCGATCGGCAGACTGCGAGCAGCGGAGAGCTGCTAAGAGGAGTGCTGGCCTTTTTCTGCGGGCTTCTTCTCCCGGCTTTGCCTCACAGCACCCTCTACCTCCATTTAAGGCAGGAGGGGAGGGGCAGGCAGGTCGGGGGAACGAATCAGCATCCAGGCCTGCGGCGGTGATTTTCGCGGGCTGCAGGGACGCTCCTGGAGTCAGGTGGATGGCGGCGGCCATCTTAGGAGCCGCGTGGCTCGCGGCAGGCAGATGGTGAACAGCTGATCCGAAAGAGATGAGATCAGCTGTTGTGGCCTCCGCTCTCAGATGCGCTCGCAGCGGAGCTGCTAAGAGGAGCGCTGGCCTTTTTCTGCGGCCTTCTTCTCCCGGCTTCGCCTCACGGCACCCTCTACCTCCATTTAAGGCAGGAGGGGAGGGGCAGGCAGGTCGGGGGAACGAATCAGCATCCGGGCCTGCGGCGGTGATTTTCGCGGGCTGCAGGGATGCTCCTGGAGTCAGGTGGATGGCGGCGGCCATTTTAGGAGCCGCGTGGCTCGCGGCAGGCAGATGGTGAACAGCTGATCCGAAAGAGATGAGATCAGCTGTTGTGGCCTCTGCTCTCAGATGCGCTCGCAGCGGAGCTGCTAAGAGGAGCGCTGGCCTTTTTCTGCGGCCTTCTTCTCCCGGCTTCGCCTCACGGCACCCTCTACCTCTATTTAAGGCAGGAGGGCAGGGGCAGGCAGGTCGGGGGAACGAATCAGCATCCAGGCCTGCGGCGGTGATTTTCGCGGGCTGCAGGGACGCTCCTGGAGTCAGGTGGATGGCGGCGGCCATCTTAGGAGCCGCGTGGCTCGCGGCAGGCAGATGGTGAACAGCTGATCCGAAAGAGATGAGATCAGCTGTTGTGGCCTCCGCTCTCAGATGCGCTCGCAGCGGAGCTGCTAAGAGGAGCGCTGGCCTTTTTCTGCGGCCTTCTTCTCCCGGCTTCGCCTCACGGCACCCTCTACCTCCATTTAAGGCAGGAGGGGAGGGGCAGGCAGGTCGGGGGAACGAATCAGCATCCGGGCCTGCGGTGGTGATTTTCGCGGGCTGCAGGGACGCTCCTGGAGTCAGGTGGATGGTGGTGGCCATCTTAGGAGCCGCATGGCTCGCGGCAGGCAGATGGTGAACAGCTGATCTGAAAGAGATGAGATCAGCTGTTGTGGCCTCCGCTCTCAGATGGGCTCGCAGCGGAGCTTCTAAGAGGAGCGCTGGCCTTTTTCTGCGGCCTTCTTCTCCCGGCTTCACCTCACGGCACCCTCTACCTCCATTTAAGGCAGGAGGGGAGGGGCAGGCAGGTCGTTGGAACGAATCAGCATCCGGGCCTGCTGCGGTGATTTTCGCGGGCTGCAGGGACGCTCCTGGAGTCAGGTGGATGGCGGTGGCCATCTTATGAGCCGCGTGGCTCGCGGCAGGCAGATGGTGAACAGCTGATCCGAAAGAGATGAGATCAGCTGTTGTGGCCTCCGCTCTCAGATGCGCTCGCAGCGGAGCTGCTAAGAGGAGCGCTGGTCTTTTTCTGCGGCCTTCTTCTCCCGGTTTTGCCTCACGGCACCCTCTACCTCCATTTAAGGCAGGAGGGGAGGGGCAGGCAGGTCGGGGGAACGAATCAGCATCCGGGCCTGCGGCGGTGATTTTCGCGGGCTGCAGGGACGCTCCTGGAGTCAGGTGGATGGCGGCGGCCATTTTAGGAGCCGCGTGGCTCGCGGCAGGCAGATGGTGAACAGCTGATCCGAAAGAGATGAGATTAGCTGTTGTGGCCTCCGCTCTCAGATGCGCTCGCAGCGGAGCTGCTAAGAGGAGCGCTGGCCTTTTTCTGCGGCCTTCTTCCATGATTGCCCTTTTTGGCAGGCGACAAGTTACATTCATACCCATCAATAACAGGAGGCTCACTTAACCAAACTTCTTGTAAATTGATGATTCATTTAGACTCATTATGCTTATTATAGCAGCACGCATGTTTTTAAGCATGTATGTTTTGCGGCTTCTACAGAGTAAACCTAGCTGGTGAGCAACGGAGCACTGTGCAAAGCTGGGGTACAGTACAGAATAGATACGATGAGGAGAAAAGAGTGGGGTGTAAAGTCCATGACTATGTTCCATTCGATGAGAAGTTCTATAAAGACCAGTGTCTTCCATTCCTTCCTGAAATGAAGAACGAGAGGGGGGCAGTCAGATTTGCATTGTGTTGGGAAGCTGTTTCAGGTTTTCGGTTGCCGCAAGCCACATGTTTGTTGGTTTCCCTTTTCTCCATTCAGACTTCCAACATGCTCCCAATTTGCCATTCGATAATTGCAGTGTAATCCAGGTGTACCGGTATGTGATTTCAGTATATTCTCAGTTTGTGCATGTGCAGCTCACTCCCAGGCAGACCGTGTGATTAGACTCATGGCCCATCGCAATTAGACATTGTTGTCCACCTGCCTGAGGTGAAAGAGTACTTGTGATAAAATAAGTTGTCAACATCTACATGGTTAGTGCCTAAAAATGATAACATTGAAAATGAGTACAACTGTAAAGAACATAAACATGCACAGAAAAAATACATTAACTACTGTGGGTCTTCTTATTCGTTTGATTTTCACAGCAAAGAATCACGTTATCGATGTCCATGGTTTTGATTGGTCATGAAGTGTAAATGAAGAGTGGGTGACTCACTCATAGTCAGATTCTGAGATCTGTGCAGTGCTGGTGTAGGGCCGGAAAGTAATACAGTGGAGAGGGCTGAATGGAGTTGCAGTTCAAAACATCTGGGGAGCCAAAGGTTGCTGACGCCTACAGTGGTGCATTATACATCAATTCTGTATTTAGGCAGGGCTGTAGTGCTTTGCCAAAATCTAATAAGGGAGAGGGTGCTACAGGCCAAGCAACAGTAAAAAGCTGTTTGGCATTGAAGTTTTGTGATGCCACTGTATCTGACTCCTGCGTGAAGTGCACTGCAATACTGTCTACAGCATGCGACAACTATCCTTAAATTGCCAGCTCACAAAATGGCGAAATCTAATAAAATATCTCTACTGTTCTAATATTCACTCTGTGTGCCTCTCTGTGCCTTCAGCAGCTGCTGGTTGCCAGCTGACGTCTCCCATCTCCAGACAGCAGGGGTGTTGCTAGGTCTGGGAAGATCCAGGGATACACTAATGTCGCGACTGTCGGGACCCAGGGCTAGCAAGACCTTCTATCTGGGGCTACAACCAAAACACCCAGGGCTATAGCCCCCTCAGCACCCCCCCAGTAACGCCTCTGCCAGACAGCGTCTCCATCTGTGGTTTGCCGTGCTGTGAGCTGCGCTGTGAGCTGGGAGCAGTGCTGTGCCGCACCAGCAAACCTTCTATCCTGCTATCCTGCTATCCTGGGAGGAGAGGAGAGGAGATGTAGGAACATGAGCTGCAACATGAGAGTGAGAGGCTTTTATCTTATTTTTATTGTATTAATTTTGTTAATCTTTATTTATTTAAATCGTTTTAGCAATGCCTCGCTATTCTGGAACACTTGAAATATGGGTCGGGGGAGGCTGCTGCTGTAGTCAGCAGAGAGCCCCCTGCTACAGGCAAAGAGCCAGTCCATAGCGACATTTGGGCCCCCTACACGTGTGTTCTGTGGCAGTGAGTGCAGACAGTTCCCCGCTCTAACACTGGTCTTGGTGGCTATTGGAGCTTGCTAGATAAGGGACCAAAAAGGGACCAAAAGGAGGGAGGAAATTGGGACAAAGGGGGCCATCCAAGGAAAAGTAGGTCTCCCTCCTGGAACCCATTATACAGAGAGCATGAAATTACTGAGGCCACGCAGAGGTGGTCTCCACAGCGGGACAAATCGTCTGGGAAAGAGAGTCCGGAGCCCTAGTAAACAGGCAGAGATATTGAAAGCCCAGCCATGTCCCAAAAAGGGAAAAGGGACCCACCCGGTGCTGCCACTAACAATACTGGAAAGCAATAAAAAAACACTACCTATTTACCTACCTCAGTGTTGTGTTCTTTACCATCGGGATCTGCCCTTGACGTAAACCCACTGTTATCCCTCTCGGCTGACTCCATGATGAATCCTGAGACCACAATGGGACATCGTTCCTTTATGATTGATAACAACGGCTCGCTGCTTAACCTTTGTCTTGACCTGAAGTGCAAGTCGCTGGGACAGAACCAAACAAAGTAGAAGGACAACAGCTTTGGTGGCATTGATCTGTCAGCTAGCCTTAGCCTCTCAGGCCTGGTCTCAAGTCCAAGGTCATTTGGCGAGGAAAGTGCATATGCGGAAGTTGCAACTACCGCACCAAAGGGCGACTCTCCAATGGAATTGGGTGGTCACAATGCCCTAACGTCCCACTTAAATTCCATCTTTCTAAAGTGGAGGTTCTGTTCTCACTATGTACAAATTTGGCAGCAGAACATCAAGAACTAAAACATATTATCGGAAGAGTTGTAGATGTTATCCTGGCCAACAGTTCGGACCTAAGCACATGAGGAATAACATCTACTAAAACCCATATCCATCATCCAGCAGAAGGGGCTGAAACTGTTGAGGCTGCCGAGACTAACGCCTTTGGGTTTTCAAGAAGTAACCAGACAATAGTAATGGAACCGGATATTTTCTCGACCCATCCTATCACCGAGCATAAAGATACCCTAAATAAAATGCGGCATCAGAAGAGGACGCAATTGAGGCTGAACACTTAGAGATGTCTCTCCTAGGCTACTGACCCAAGCAGCTAAATAGCTATGGGAAAAGGCTGACGAAAAGAAAGAACTCAAGCAGGCTAAGGTGAGTGGCATTTCCCTCTGGGTCGAAAGGCACTGCGAAGCCCGGTCGATCTGCCTCTCCTGCCCCATGTATCATTACAAAAGAACTGTGTTGGGACCACAAGGAAGGTTGACCTCAGGGGCACTATGGACAAATGGACAAAGAGCAATGCCAGGGCAGCGAGTGGGCATGTAGAGGCCGAGACGCAAGGAACCAGGCAACCTGGCAATAAAGCTGAAACCAACATCACAAATGACACTCAAAGAGTTACCAGACACATTTCTAATAGTCTGCCTGGCACATTGTCAACAAAATATTCAAAATAAAGAACATCTAAGCAGCTGTCCAAAATTCCTTGCAAAACTTAAGACCCCTAATACTGCTCGGCCAATTGGTCAAACTGGAGTAACTGTCGCCAATGGCTGCCAGCCCCTTCCTAAATCGATCCAGATTACTAGCAATATGGAAGGATATCCTGTGGCTCTGATCAATCAAAAGTAGGGACCTAATATGTGTGGAATCACCAAAGTGAAATAGCCCCACAAAGTGGGCACTTATCAAACTGGCTTCATCCGCCACTGCATCTCTACTCTGTGCTTGCTCACCTGCATTGTTTTAGCTGGGTCTTAAAGTTTTGGTATGCCTAGACGATAATGAGAGGTGGAATAAGTTTGAAGCGGTGGACCACGGCCGGTGCTATTCTATGAGCAACCTGGAACAAGCTGCCTGACAGAGCCAGGAAGGTGGTGTAGAAACAACTAGACACATGACAAAGATTATCTCATGCAATATAGCAGAACTCAATAGAGTTATATCTGACCCGGATTGGTGTAACTTTGCCAGGAAACATGAGGTGCTGCTGTTCCAGGAGACTTGGTCATTTGGCCCTGTAAATTTCCAAGGGTATGTGAACTACACTATCCCAGCATCTGGGGGTACATTGGGTAGGCCATCGCGGGGCCTACAGATTTGGATTGATATAAACTTGGGATGGAAGATGACCAATGTGGAGACCCACTCAAAGGTTCTGCAGGTCCTCTCAGTGGCAACAAAAGAAGCAGACTGATTCCTGCTAGTTAACTTCTGTAACTGACCTAAACTAAACGTTGCCAGGGTTGTCATGTCAAAACTCCAGGAGCTGATCAAACAAAGCATCCCCTTGAACCTCCAGGGAGAATTCAGTATAGTTGCCGGAGACATCAACTTCCAGACTGAGCCTCTGAAAGAAACATTCTCAAGACCGCTCCTCCAAAAAGGGTCCATAGATGGGCGCTGAAAACAGCTTGCACTGCTGCGAATCTGAACCTAAGAGCGTGTAATGGCAGAACACCAGGTGACCAGCCAGCGAAAGTAACATTCAATGGCCATAATGGTTCGTCGTGCATAAGCTACATTTTCATCACAAGCACTGGCTGGTCTAAGTTTCCGGAGCTTCGAAATAGAAGAAACAAGTGAGAGTGATCACTATCCCCTTGAGCTGCATCTCTGTGCAAAGGCATCAAGCCCACTGTCGAAGCCAGACTGGGTCGGGAGCTAAGTTGTGACTAGATTCAATATTGTAAGGAAAACTACGAACTGGGCTACATGGATAAAAAGAGGCCTAAAGCCAGAGGTGCATGACTCCATAAGAGACAACCTGAGAAATATATACAACAGAGGGATGTCTAACAAAATGATCATTACACAATTCGAGCTAATTAGGAAGAAACTGGCCCCCTTTCTGATGTATGCTCCAGGTCGACCAAAAGTGAAGATCACAGCGCCAAATGCTTGGCACGATCAGGATTGCAAAAAAGGCAAAAAAGCCAATGTGTACTGCAAAAGAGCCCAGGACAAGCATTGCCTCTGGGACCTCTGGACAAAATATAAGGGTCTAATATTAACAAAAAAAGCAGAGTCGGCCAAGAGAAGGTGGCCAGTCCTGCATACAGCACTGGAGCAGGGAGACAATGCAGCCTTCTGGAGACTTGTAACATCGAGGGAGCAGAATCCCGACCAGGATCTCCAATGGCACATCTCCGCAGAAGAGTGGTGGACTTACTTCTCTAGACTATATGCAAACCTAGAACCACTAGCAGGGACTGAGACTGTGCACTGGCTGATTACGATCGACAAGGTCAAAAATGCCCTGAACTCACAAAAACCGGGGAAGCCGGCTGGCCCTGACCTGATCCCAGTGGACCTCTATAAAGATGAAACTCTAATCTGGGCCCCAATCCTGCTTAGGGTTTCTAATGATGTTATTGGTGCGAGAGAAATCACTACGATTTGGAGAGAGGCAACTATAGTCCCCATTTACAAGAAAAGGGGGAGGGAACTCGCAGAGAACTATCGCCCGATCTCGGTATTAGATTGTGTTTGCAAAATATTTGTAAGAATAATCCTGACCAGACTCCAAACTTGGGTGAATGAAGCAGGGGTTATTACAGGAGCGCAAGCACACTTCTGCGCTGGCAGAGGCACTGTGGACCACTGCTTCCTTTTATTCTTACTGATCCAAAAATATGTAATCGTGTCCAAAATCAAGCTCTGCGCTATATTTCTCGATTTCAGATTTTCCTTTGATACTGTCTCAAGAACTACCCTTTGGGAGGTATTGAGGGAACGTAATGCACCCGAGGTATTAGTGGACTCTATTAAATTACTATACTCAAAATCTGAGGCATCAGTCCGCTGTGGCCCGCGGGGGAGCAAACAAAGCTGTTTGTAGTGAATAGAGGGGTGCGTCAGGGATGTGTCCTAGTGCCCCTCCTCTTCCTACTTTATATACAAGGCCTAATAGATGTATTAGAAAAGGATGCTCTAGACGCACCAAGAATTGGTTACAACAAATGGCCGACTATTTTCTATGCTGATGGCGCAGTCATCTTGTCCGCATCTCCTAAGGGTCCCCAGACATCATTGGCAATTTTTGAGAGCAAGTGTAGCGAGCTTGGTTTGGAACTAAATGATGCGAAAACTGAAGTTGTCTTTAAGCCTCCCCACATGAAGAACATTCCTTTGAAAATAATGGCAGATGGCATAAATTTGGAACAAGTCACCTTTTTTTGATTATTTGGGAATCAGTTTCCACAAGTCAGGTGGCTGGTCTGATCAACTTATCAAGACTAAGGCTAGCCTGGGGAAGTATAACAGCGGAATACATTCTTTTTTCTCTAGCTATGGTAGTGGGCCAATTTCCCCAGCACTAGAATTATACGATAAGCAAGCCATACCAATGGCCCTTTATGGGGCTGATCTGTGGGGCTATTCCTAGTCGGTCCTGCTGTAAAGTACTGAGAAAACATTCTTGAAAAAGTTACTGCTGCTACCCACAAGTGCCCCGACTTCCCTGGTGCAACTGCTCCTTAGTGTTTTTTTCCATAACCGACTAGATTCCTCTCAAGCGGGTACTTTAGTGGGTCAGACTATGGTCTGCGCTGGGCCTGACAACATAACGGGAGGCTCTGAAAAATGTTTTACTTTTGGAAGGGGCAAAGAGTTATGGCTGGCTGGCCCACGTAAAACATCTGTTATGTACATGGGACGAGAGAGCTCTATGGGACATTCCACTGAATTGCAAGAACTCCGCTAACACTGAGCCTAAAGCAAAGCCAACGGGGAAAGCTATGGAAAGGCTGGAAGACCAATGGGCCCCTGAAGAAAGCTCCAGAGTTCCCACGTAGTAAAATGACGGGAAACTCGCTGAGCTTCCTTGATGAAATTCAACCCCCCTATGGGCATTCTATATATGTACGAATGAGGCTGGAGATATTGCATATAGCATGGTGCACTTGCACGTGGTCAATAACTAGATCTGGGCTATGACCAATGAAACATTAACACATTTTATGCTAATATGCCCTGTTACTATAGATTCAAGGAGAGTGTACCTGAAACCAATATTTACTGCGCTGGGAGTGTGTGACACAAAGGCAGCTATGCAACTTCTAATGTGCGCCGTCGACAGCAAAATTGTTCTTCCAGCAGCGCGCTATGTACATCGAGCCTGGTAATTAAGACAGAGACACATAGGAAGTGTTTTTAATAAAGAGCTTGCAAGCATGCTCTCCTCATAAAAGCAGTGATATACTTTAAAATAAAAAAATTAAATAAAAAAAATATTACAAGACGCCTGTGTACAAAACACCAACCAGCGCAATGTGGATGTTATTCCTGACGCTGACCCTCCCACTGTGCTGCTCTAACCTCCCGTGAAAGCCCCATCAGATGTGTCATGCCAGCTGTGCTAGGAGTCGAGGCGCACTCACTCTTGCGCAGTGTAATGTTTGAAAGAGTGTTTTGCAGACATCAGCATTGGGTCATCATTGCTTCAAAGACAAGCAGGTTCTTTTCCAGAACATGGCACAACCGAAAGCGCTACAAAACATGTACTTTGGGCAACTTGTATTCCTTTACCAGCGGTCTAACCTCTTAACAATTCCACACATTTGGTGGCTGCTTTTGCTGAAAGGCAAAAAATGGGAGCAGTGCGATCAGGATTTAGTAGGCTTGGTGTGTACAGTCAACCCCGGCTTCTATCTGTGCCGACGATAACATTCTAAATGATTATCTCATACTATGAGAAACAGCTCTTACTGCACGACAGAAAGAGAGGTCTAACATGAAGGCACAAGGATGCAAGCTCTGGTAAAAATTCCAGTTTACAATTTACAAACTGACGCTATTACTAGATACAAGAGCCGGCACATGGGTTGTTTTTGGACATCTTTTATACTGGTATAGGGAATGCTTCAGTTGATTCTGTTATGTTATGTTATGTTATGTTATGTTATGTTATATATATTCGTATAGCACACGTCCACCATAGGCATTTTGGCGCTAGAAAATGAGAGATGAGTAAAAAAGAAATGTCTTTAAGGAACTCCTAAACTGGAAGTGGTTCTCAGCAGCCCCAAGGGGGAGTGGCAGAGAGTTTTAAAGTTTTGCCGCAGCAATAGAAAAAGAACGGCCTCCAATCCGAGTTAGACGAAAACGAGGAACAGAGAGAGTGAAGAGCGCCCAGGGAGGTAAGGTGAGAACTTGAACTGCAAGTATTCTGCACCCTGACCATAAAATGTGTGGTGAATGGTGCACAGGTATTTCAATTTGATCCATTTAGAACCGGTAAGCAAGTGCAGGGAATACATCACCGAGGAGATGGGGAACCATAAGGGGTGTCAGTCGCGACACAAGCTGCCAAAATTTGAAGGAGCTGCAGCCAGTGAATGAGGTAAAGATGTTTGGCAAGAAAAGGGGAGTTGCAGTAGTCAATGCGACTCTAGACAAGATAGTCAACGGCTGGAGCACGGAGAGATGGAGGAAGGAATGGAAGAACCTTACGGAAGACATTTAGATGTAAGAGGCTGGCCTGACAGATGGAGCTGACTTGAGCCTCTGTAGAAAGAGAAGAGGAAATCTTGAAACCCACATTTCTAACAACAGGCACAGGTGTAGGGTAGAGACCTAAAGCCCGGGTGTCCGAACGTGGGAGTCTAGAGAGAGGAAGAGTAGGGGGTGCCCACCACTAACACTGTCTTATCCCTGTTGAGCCTGAGCCATTTACCACTCATCCAACATCCCACAGATGCCTGGCAACTCCTAACTCCTAAGCTAGGATGACATGGTAGGCAGAGCAAGATTGAGCTGTACTACAATGATCTGAGGATCATCAGTGCAGGAGTAGCAAGAGAGGCCATAGGAGTGGATGCGCTGGGTCAGAGGCTGAATATAGATATAAATAACATAGGGGACAAGGCAGAGCCCTGGTAGACTCCACAAGAAAGAATACTAGACTGAGAGTGAAAAGAAGAAAGAGAGAGAGTTTGGCCCCTGTCAACTAGGAGGAAAACCATTCCAAAACCAGTCTGGAAAGTCGAGCCAAGGTTAAGCGGTCCAACAGGAGAGAGTGGTCAACCGTCTAGTTACATCTTGTGGTATGCATTGGTGTTAGTTGGTATTTTTTTGCCACCAGTAGGAATCACCTTTTTTTCTGCAGGGGATGTGTAGCTAAATGTCCAACCCTTATATGCTGAGCTGGATCATTAGAAAACCTCTGTGATTGGTCAGCTCGATTTTCCACCATGGAGAAGCCTGTATGGTACTTGAATGGTTCTAAAGATGGGATATTTGTAGGTGTCATAGGTTTGACATGGGGCTCAAGGGTACTCTGCATGAGCACCTAGCACTCATGTCAACCCCCAACCACCATGTCACTCCGCCTACAAAATTTTGTCTACTAAAATTCTTTGATTGTTTGCATCACACCACACCCCTTCAAGGAAGGCACCTTGAATTCTTCCCTGCCCAGTATCAGATTCAGTTGAACGTAGGATCCACTGATAACCTAGAATCTCTGTGGTCAGGTTCAATTCTAGACTGTCTTTTTCTAACCTTTGTAGAGCCAACAAGAGACACTATCATGAAAAGTCTAATATCTAATGTCTTGATAGTGTCTCCTTAATGTTACCTTTACTTATAGGCTATAAATATAATGATTGCCGCTTTTCCCCTCCAAAATGTTCACTGTATCCAATGCCTTTCACGTGTAGTACCAGTGAAAATACCAATACCAAGGAGAATCCTGGAGGCAAGGTTCCCATTAAGAAACCCATACCTGCATAAAAGAAAGTATGATAGTCATTTGAATGAAATCCCAGAAGAAGAATCAGAAATGAGCAAAAGAGCAGATTGGTGATGTCACACGAAGCAAGACTGACACACCCAGAGGAGATGCAGAGGCAAGAGAATGTAGATAGTCTATAAGCATCAAAGATAAGTACACATTTTGGGCTTTAAATGAAGAGGCTCATGCTGCAGAAACGACGAAGATATCAAGTTATTTTACACATGTACAGATACAAAGAAACGCAAGCAGACAAAGTATTGTTGAGGCTAGCTATCTAGTGAATAGATTGCGGCAAGCGCCAACGTATACATAGGAGTGAGTGAACTATGGACGATTCCACTACACATTATAGCAGAGCTGGACCAGAAAAAGGAAGGCCTTTTCCAGTATGTCGCAGTTGACAAAGCAATTGAATTACAGGAGTGAATCAAAGAAGGGTGAGTCTTGACCAGCCCCAAGAAGCCAAGGCCGCGTCAGGCTGGGATGAGCAGACATTAGTTACAATCATGGGAAAGAAAGAATCTCCTGTTCAGAAGGCATGCACGAAAACAAGGAAGATGTCAGAGGTTAAATACACCAAGAGCTCGAAATCGTGGTCTTCAGTCACGTGGATGGGTGAAAATGGACAATCATGACGAACCACACCTGAACAAGGCGACAGAGTGTGCTTCTACTACCTTGTATTCCCCAGAGCAAAGAACAGTTCCAAGTCCGAGTTCAAAGCCTTAATTGACATGCAGACCACTGAGGTGATGATAGATGATATGCTAATCGGTGGGAAGCTATGGTCAAGACCAGCTCACCAGCACCTGAAGACCAGCCTGCGTGCTGCTGGTGTATGTGGAAAAGTACTGAGGGATTTAACAGTGCCAACCAATTATAGGGGGCCGCGTAGTTAAGGGCTCCATAGGTGTAACCAATGGGATGTCATGTATTTAGTGACATTCATAGTGACCTGTTTGAAGGGAGGGCTTAGTTTCCCCACCTGACGTTAAAGACCCTATCACTTTCTTAGACTAGTATGTAACGTATACCTAGATTTTCCCTGAGACCCAATCAAATTTGCCACTAGGTTTTTGTAGTTTGCCACGTAGGATGACGTCAGCAATTACATAGGTTGATATCGGTAATGGCTAGTTTTTACAATATAACTCATGTTTTTTATAAACTGCTTTGAGATCATGCTGTGAGACGTTAGTTGATGTCCGTTGTACTCCCTGTTTTAGATAATTGACATTAAAACAATCAAACTTTGCCAACTTCCTGAGTCAGTCCGATTATTAATGTTTAAGTATCTTCTGCATCCCCATTCATCTCAAAGTATTGCTACCTCATCTTAACGGGCTGGGTCGGCTATCCCAGTTCACCACATAGGCAACCAAATCCATGTTTTAGGACTACTGGTTGAAGTTTTGAAAGGGTGAGGGCTATGAAACATTCGTACTCTCATGTTAAATGGGCGAGAATACAGAACTAAAGACCATGGCTTTTCACTGTTTTCATGTTTTAACTGCTACTGCCATTTTGAAGTTTAATGTACCATGCGCAAATGTGAGACGATTGCCAGAGCCCTGAAATAATACAGAATTCTCAGAGAACACTGCTCTGATTTAGGAGGTCTGTAGATGTACAAATCACAGGTTTCCATGGCAGGCCATCTCAGCTGTATTTTGCATCTGTTTTAAAGTTGATGTGTGGTTTTAAATATCTCAGAAAAGAATGTTAGTGAAAGCGAGTGAGCGGAAGAGCATAGCATGGGCTAAATGGCATGCTTCCATTTAAGTTGTGAGCTGTGAACCTGTGCTGCTGTTTCCGTGCCCTCAGTTCAGTGTGCTTTTCAGACGCAGGGCTGGTGTGAGCTTCTTGCAATGTTTACTTATAGGCAGCAAGCCACCTTCGGATCCCTGTTTATAAAAGTACTCAATGGGGAGGGACAGCGGGGAATTCCGACATTGACGGTGTGGGCATTCCTGGTGGGTTTACAGAGATCCTTTGCTCCTGACAGAAATCCAGTGGCCAGTTGTGGTTTACCAGGGGAGGAGCTCGGGAAGGAGCCGGTGGGCGATCAACCCCCTCCCAGGCCCCCACACATCCCAATTCATCACACTGCCCTCAAAGTAGCGAATTGTTCCTGTCTGTTGCCCTATGAGGAGTTCTTTGCCCCCTTTGGCAGCAAAACCTACCGCCACCACTGATGGATACAGCGCTGCAGCACATCCTTAAGAAAAGTATATCTAACATGGTCTGTGGGGCTAAAATAAAAAACTAAATTTCTGGTTGACCCCCGCAGTAGACATACTCAATGTGCCCTGAATGATCCCACGGTGGTGTGCTTCGCACATGCCCTGGCAACTGTTAGAAAACAATGCCATTATACTGTCTCCTTCTACGCCCTTCTACGCCTCTAGTGCCATCTCCATCCCTGCCTAAGATTCTTGCCACCCTGCAGATCTAAAATAAAGAACTGATAGCCCTATCCTCCACCGTCTACCACCCAACTTGCCTGACTCCAAACATCAGTACTTCGGTGTACCTGCATCTCAGCTTGTAATTAAATGGCAAGACTCATTTCTATACTGAATAGTCTGAGCAGCAAACTTTAAAAACGAATTAAAAAACTAGATTTCCCAGGAAACTTGTGAAATGTGTGTCTCAGCATATTTAGTAACATATCTAATCAAATACCCAATCTCAATAGATGATTGCTCCTTTTCATTTTCTCCCATTTTATAATTCCACATGGTTACAATTAGATAAACTCATGTGTTGCTTTTATTTGCATCCATTTGCAATAAGCTGTCTATTGGTACCCGGTGTAGATACGGTAGCTAACCAGCAGGCAGGGAAAGCGGACAGAATCCGCCAGTAGCTGCCCACATTCCGCAGCTGTCTCTGTCTTGAACTCATTCACAGGAGCTGCAAAGCATCCTGGAGCCGACTTGACACTGTCGAGCATCAATATCATCTCAAGCACCAGGTTTATTATAGTAGTTCTGTCCCCCTGGTCCTTCTCCGAAGGCCCCTAGTGACATTTACGACTGCCTGGCTCCCTTAGTGCTGAAACCAAATAACCTTGACCAGTTAAGACTAATTGCTTTAAAGACTACCCTTCTGTCAGTATCCAATGCATCCCTTTCCTTCTCGAAACTGTCTGTCCTCTGTGTTCCTTTACAGGGTGGGTTGTATTTTTTAGTGTACTAGAGCTGTCTGTTGTAATAATATTAAAGTAGATATTTGTATACAACCTTGACTGGACAGTTCCTTTTATCATTGGGTAATAATTGTATTTTTGCTGTGTTGCAACTAACCAACGAAACAAGACCTTGCAGAGATAAGTGTAATAACTGAGGAGGCATCTGCATAGTATGAAGGTAGGTTTCTTTATCACAGATATAGCCCGGCGCAACACCTGCATCCGCCACTCTGGTTCACCTTCTCTCAACTCACTCTCACTCCTCTCGCATTCCACCATGAACGCCCTCACACTTTCAACCATGACATTCTGTGCGGGCAGATGCAGGCAAGCGTCAGCAATCGTCAAGGAAACTTGTTATGAAGCTTACAACAATAAGCCTGACTTTCCGTCCACGTTACCAGAATTGGACAAGGAGGTTTATAATTGACTTCTGTTTCCAATCTGTTCTGGTGCACTGGAGGTGTGGGGCTGATTGATTGTTTAGAAACTGATATTCATCCCTGGACCACGGGAGCCCTGGAAGTTGATTAGTCACAATGTGCTTCAGTGCATCATACTGCAAAATGCAGTCAGGAATGTGTCATGGAGCTAGATATTTCTCCTGTTTAAATCTTTTTTGTATTAATATACAAGTAAAAGCAGGTATTACAATAACTGATAAGCATTTTTAAAAGTTGAAGCTAAGTGGTACCAACATTAATATTTTCGGAGCAAGACATTTCTGGCCAGACAGGCATGGATAGCCATAGTAGTACCTGACTTTTGTTAGTGAAGTTGACCAACGTAGTTTGTGCACCAGTGTAGCCATTCCATGCAATGTAACTGACCACAGGTCACTTTTGTGTATCCACAGAGGAGACCTACCGTGATCTAGAGGGAATATTGAGCTCTTAGCAACCAGTTACCCCTGCCCGGATATCAGCCAACAGGTACCAGCACAGCATACTCTGTGTTCACAACCATAAAGGCCCAAACGAAACCTGCCAGCTCAGTTATAAAACTGGAGAAGCGAAAGAGAAAGGCCCCAGTCAGCACAGCTGGTCCCGGCTGTTCAGCCAGCACCATCAGCCTGTCCTGGCCATCCGGCCAGCATGGTCAGCCCAGCCTGGCCAGTCCGTCCAGCCCCTCGTAGTCCCTCAACCATTGGACACTCCCTGTGTGCCCGTGGCTATGGCCCAGGATGTCCTTCATGTTATTCCACCCAGATCTGCAGTCAGTGGACATTCACGAGGATACCATGGACGAGGACGCTGCCAGACTGCAAAAGCTGTCATCATCGGTCACCGGTACACACGATGTCAGCATCATCCCCTGCGACAGGCAGAGCGTGCAGCCAATCACATGGCAGCTCCTAGCGCCACAGGGAGGGAGCAAGCATCTGCCCAGAAGGACAGCTGTGAGGGACAGCACAAGGCCACCATCGTGTGCCCACAGGAGTTAGGGTACAGGCTGAAGCGACAGGAGAGCATAGAATCGTAGAGTGTGATGCAGGGCATCCACAAGACCATCAGTGGCCTGTGGAAGAAATAGGGCAGCACAGTATCTGTATGCGGATGTCAAATAAAGGAATGGCGAAGGCCATACTCTGCAAAGTCAACAAATGGAGTCAGTTGAGGCTACACCCATGGCTTCCAGATCCTGTCAGGCATCTAAGGGAGGGCGGAGCTCCGAACAACTTTACTCCCCTCACCATAGCCCAGCTGGGCAAGGGGAGAAAGCACGTTGCCAGTTAAGTTTCTGCATGGCAGTAGACATCTGTTCTGGTTGGTGGGAGCGTGCATTGAGGTGAATCTCGGAGAGAGCCAGTGGAGGAGTGTGTTTGGATAAATCTAGCAGAGGGGAAGGAGGGTAGGGGGCAGCGTTGGGTTTATCGAGGGGAGCGGTCGGTGGGTGAAGATGTGTGCTGATGTGTGTGCACAAATATGGATTAAAAAAAAGTACAATAAAAAGACGCTATGAGCAGATAAGCATCTGTGTCGTCTTGTTAAAGTGCTTTAGTCATCACTTTAATGGTAGAAGGCATGAAGCGCCGGATGATCACACCCAGGTAGCTGCATAGTTTTGCCAATTCAGTGTGGCCAAATGGGCTGCTTGAGGAGCAATAGCCTTCATCCTGAATTACCGAGTCATTTATATCAACATGCGTGTGTTCCAGAAGCAGGAGTGATGCCCACAGTTCCGTAGAATGTCATCAGACCTGTACCCCCAGTCCTCAAGGTGGTGTTTTTCCAACGCATCTGTGGCAGATAGGTTGCAGCACTTTGCTGGCATTTCGCATGGCATGTACAAGTCTTGGTTGCTACATTGGCTGGGCCTTGAACAATAGTCCCTTCAATGAGCTACCTCTAACCTCAGTGCATCAGCTATCACCCCAGCGACCACAAATGCCATCAGTGGGGGGTCTATGGGTGCAAATCACCACATCATGTTTTCCCTTTGACAGCACGCATGTCCCATTGGTGCGATCCAATGTGAGGGATGAGGTGGCCACAAAAGGAGGCACAGATACACTGTCAACGTTCAGATGGCCCCGGTGCCCCTTCAGCCATTCCCAAAGAGCTCCTCCAAACACCACTCAAAAGAAGACATCAACAAAATGCCGCCTGGTAATCCGCCCTCCCCACCAATCCCGTTCTGTATGTCCAACTGTTGCCTCGTCTTCCTCCTCAGCATCACTATCAGGATATGATATGATATTTTATTTATATAACGCTCATAAACAAGTGTTTCAGAGCGCGACGAAGCAAAGAGAGGAGAACAAGGGATAACAGAAACAAACGATCACACTAGGCCCAGTGACATTAAAAACGTGCAAGTGCATGGACAAGGGGGAAAGTGCGAGAAAGGGGGAGAAGTGGAAAGTGCGGCACAAAGGAGAGAACAAAATAAATAATAAGTGCAATAAAAATCAATAAATGCAATACATAAATAATGAATGCAGGCAAAGGCAAGTGCGTGATTTGTCAGATAGGGCATATCGGATAAGTGCAAGAGAAGAAAGGGGGACTGTATGAGTACAGATACAGATGCCAGTGCAAGGGGTGGCTCAGAGGCAGTGCAGGAGGGTGAGCAGGTACCTGGGCCCGAAGGACAAGGGTGGCCAGGAGCATGATGCTGTGAAATGGAACAGCTCAGCAGGGGAGAAGAGGGGCAAAGGCAGAAGCAAAGAGGAAGGTCTTGAGGTGCTTCTAGAACCGGAGATGGTCCTCCTCAAGTTGCAAGGAGGCCGGGAGGCTATTACAAAGGGGGGCCCCCGCTGAAGACAAAGATCTGCCCTCAGCTCGTTTCCTTGAGAAGCGACTGACCCTGAGGGAGTTAGAAGTAGAGGAGCAAAGGGCTCGAGAGGGGAGGTATTTACGGAGGGATAGTTGAAGGTATTTTGGGCCCAGGCCCAGGAAAGCCTTGTGGACAATGCAGAGGGTTTTAAATTTAATCGTTGTGTCCACTGGGAGCCAATGGAGGGATTTCAGAGCTGGAGAGATACGATCCCAGGGCTTAAGGCTAAGGATAAGTCTTGCAGTCCTGTTCTGGATTAGTTGTAAAAGGCGGAGAGTGGAGGCAGAAAGATTTAGAAAGAGGCTGTTACAGTAGTCCAACCTAGAGAGAACCAGAACTTGGGAGACAGTGAACTTCTGGGGGAAGGAGAGGAAATGTAGAATGCCTCTAAGCAGGTGCAGTAGGAAGTTTGACTTTTTTGAGATGTCAAAGATATGTGCGGAGAAAGAAAGAGTGGAGTCAGAGATGACCCAGAGATTCTTAGCTACGCACGTAGGGGTAAGAGGAGGGCCAAGGGAGGCCGGCCAGACGTTGAGGGGAAAGGATGATGAAGGAGTATCGATGAAGAGGATCTCAGTCTTGTTGGCATTTAGACACAGATCGTTGATGGCACACCAATTATGAATGGCGGTTAAGCAAACAGAGATGAGGGAAGCAAAGGTAGTGTCAGCGGGAAGCCTGAAAATGAGTTGGGTGTCATCAGCATAGCACTGGAAGTTTGAGCAGAAAATGGAAATGCAGTAAGCGAGAGTAGCTAGGTATTGGTTGAGAGGCTAGGGCGAGAGGTCAGACCCCTGGGGAACATCGCAGGTAGAGAGGCAGAGGGAGGAAAGGAAGGACCCAAGTTGTACCTGGGAAGGTCAATCAGAAAGGAAAGAGGTCAGCCAGGCCAGAGCCTGATTGGTGATACCCAGGTTGTCACAGAGATGATTGAGCAGGATGGTATGGCTGACCATGTCGAAAGCAGAGGAGAGATCAAGTAGGATGAGGACAGAAGGACAGTTATACTCAAGGTTGGAGAGCAGGTCTTCATGGATGTTCACGAGAGCAGTTTCTGTGCTTCTGGCAGCTCTGAACCACGATTGGTGGTCATGGAGCCAACAGAGTCGGAATGAAGATTAAGCTGTGAGATGGCCAGCATTTCCAGGAGCTTCCCCAAAAAGGGAGTAATGGAAATTGGGCGATAGGTGGCCGGACAGGAGGGATCCGCTGTAGGTTTCTTGAGGAGAGGATGCACAAGGGAGTGCTGGAGAGGGGAGAGGAAAGATCCAGACACAGAGGAATGGTTACAGAAATCGGCAAGGGCTGGAGTGAGGGTATCAATATGGTCCTTAATGGTTTTAGAGGAACAGGGATCAACCTGTTTTGATGAGGCTTTCATAGATCGGACTTGTCTAGCAACCTCACCCGGGAAGAAAAAAGGAAAGGAGGAAAAGAAGGGGGGTGTCAGAGGGAGGGTCAGCTGGCTGGGAAGGCGAGAGGGCAGGAGGGGAGGTGGAGGAGAGGGAGGACAAGATGTCCTGAGTTTTGGAATTAAAGTGAGAGGCAAGGGAGTTGCAAAGAGCCTCGAAGGCGAGAGGAGGAGTGGAGACTGCAGCAGGGTTGGCCAGCTCCTTGCAGATTTTAAAGAGTTTGGCCGAGTTGTTGGATGCCGCAGAGGTGCAGGTTTGAGTGGACTGCGAGCCAGTATTGCCTTTGAAGCAGGCGGCAGGCCAGATTTTTAGAGGGTGAGATGGAAGCCTTCCATTTCCTCTCAGCCACCCTACACTTATGTTTAAGTTTAGCTAGGTCAGAGTCATACCAGGAATTACACTTGGCTTTGGACTTCAAAAAGATCCTCATGACATGGGCAAGAACATCAAGAGAAGCAGAAATAGAGGAGTAGAGCCTGGGCAGGGCTGTGTCAGGGTGTGAGTCAGCCTGAGGAGGAGGAGGGGAGGAAAAGGTGGCAGCAAAAGCCTCAATTGACACATGCTTCATGGGCCAGATGTCCGAGAAGGTAGTGGCAATCTTGGGGTAGGCTTGGCTTGGGGGGAGGAGATGGAGTGATGGGAGGAGAGGAAGCAGTGTTCACTCCAGGATAGAGGAGTGGTGAGGGGAGTGGAGAGGGGGAGTCTGGAGGCGATCAAGACATCAAGTGTGTGGTCGGAAGAATGAGAAGCCCCGAAGGGAGGATAGAGAGGGAGAGTGAGTCACAAAGGTAACGAAAGAGAGCAGATGAGGAACAGGGAGAATCAAGTGGATGTTGAGGTCACCAAGGAGGATGAGTTGAGTGGTTGAGGTCAGGAGGGAGGAGGAGAGGTCAGCCCACTCAGAGAGAAAAGAGGTAATTTGCCCAGGGATCCGGTAGAGAGTAGCAACAGTGAGAGAGGCTAGGAGAGAGGGAGAGCCTGCAGACAAGGCATTCGAAAGAAGAGTAAGTCTGAGTGGGGATGATAGAGGCAGGAATCCACTCCAGAAAGATCAGGGCTACACCCCCTCCAGGCCGGTTGGATCTGGGCGCGGAGAGGATTTTGTAACCGTCAGGGAGGAGAGTGTCAAAAATCATGTCAGAGCTGGCCGTGAACCAAGTCTCGGAAAGACCAAGGACATCAAGGTCAAGTTCTTCTAGGAGGTGGCAGATGGCAGAGAAGTGTTTGGCAGCAGAGCGAGAGTTGAGAGTGGCAAGGAGAAGAAGGTTGCCAGCCTTTAAAACCTTCCAGGGAGGGGTACAAATCAGAGGTACGCCCTGCGTAGGTGTGGAGGGAGCTTGAGATGGGGCAGTGGCGGAAGGAGAGGAGGGCAGGGTAGCCAAGGGAGGAGAGAAGGGGACAGCTGGAGATGAGAGAAAGTTGATGAGGTGGGGGAGCCCTCTATCAAAGAGGAGAAGATTAGCTGGAGGGCCTTGCACCATGACAGTGTCATTTAGATAGACATTGATGATGACTCTGGAGGAGTCAAAGAAAGCCATGAGGACTTTCCACCGTGTGCCACCATTAATGGGAGAGGAGGCGACAGGACAGAGAGATCATATGAAGGGTCCATAGATCCAGTGAAGGAATGAAAAAGAGAATGTCAGTGAGGGTTTGTCTAGCAGATATGCTGGAATAGGTATCGCAATGTGGAGGCCTGGGTTGGAAGCCAAGATATCCTTTTTGAATTTCTTCTTGCCAGAATTAGTGAGAAGGGAAGGATAGTTAATAGAGAAGCAGTTAGAGTAGATAGGAGAGACAGATAGGGCCAGGAGCAAGTAGAGAGAGGAGGCAGTGGGAGAAGATATGCAAGTACAGCGGTATGGAACAGTCTTTGGGCTAGCAGGTAAAAATGAGGGCCTAGGAATGTGAAAAACAACCCAAATTTGACTTTCAAAATACACCCAAATTGCAGTTACCGAAACAACCCAAATTTGACTTTCAAAACACACCCACATTTCAGTTACAGATACAACCCAGATTTGACGTTCAAAACACACCCAAATTGCAGTTACAGAAACAACCCAAATTTGACTTTCACAGCACACCCAAATTGCAGTTACAGAAACAACCCAGATTTGACTTTCAAAACACACCCAAATTACTTTTACAGAAACAACCCAAATTTGACTTTCAAAACACATCCAAATTACAGTTACAGAAACAACCCAAATTTGACTTTCAAAACACACCCAAATTACAGTTACAGAAACAACCCAGATTTGACTTTCAAAACATACCCAAATTACAGTTACAGAAACAACCCAAATTTGAATTACAAAGGCATTACCATGGGATAATAGGTGAAGGAAATAAGGTATGTGTAAGAGGCAGGGCAGAGACAAGGGTATTAGAGAACAAACAGGCAGACCAGTTGGAGCAAGCAGGGGGAAGAGTAAAGGTCAAAGAGGGGAAAAAGAAAGGGTAGACAGGAGGAGGGAATCTAACCCACGGAGAGGGAAGTTTAAGAGTCTTGGTAGTCAGAATCATGGTTGAGTGATCTGGCAGGAGAGACGCATGGGCATGTGATACCATATTCAAAGATTATGCAATATACAGCACACAATTATGGCCTTCCTGAACTTCTGTGGTGTGTACATCAGGCTCCACGTGTATACTGGGGGCAAGGGAGCCTGGCTTTGAGGGGTCCAACAGCCTTGCTGGTGGTGCAGCTCTTTCAAATATGAGCTTCCTTGTACTAGCAGTTACTGTCTGCATATTGCCTTGTTTGACATACATATATTCAAGAGGGTAGCTGAAGCCCTGAGCGGCTGGTGCTAGGGTGAAGGAAGTTTTGCGTTTTCAGGGTGTTTCTTGACTTCTGTACTCTTCCCATATCCCATGATCCTCCACCAGGGCACCCCACATCCTCATATCCCTGACACTCCCTCTGGAAGCCCCTCCACTTATTCCTGACACTCCTTCAGGACACCCTCATATGCCCTGGTACTCCTTATGGGCACCCCTCCTCCTCATAACCCCTGACAGTCCCTCTGCATCTGCCCATATTCTCTGTGTTTCCCTCCGGACATCCCTCCTCTCCATATGCCCTGGCACATTTTGGTAATTTTACCTAAGAGCCACATCTGGTGTCCCCTGTGGATGTCGGGAGACGAAGGTAGGGTACTGTTGCACAGTAGCATTGCATCAGGTTTTGGCCCGCAGAACATAGCACAGCACTGGGTGATGGTCAAGTCTCTGTCGCCGGCAGCCCTACAGATAATGACTGTATCAGTCACTTTTACTCCCAGAAAAGAGGCAACTACTTGCAAAAAAGGAAAATAGGCAGTAAAACGACTCCAAACAAAAAATAGGTGTCTGTCCCTCTGCTTTCACCCACACAGCTCAATAGCTATGTTTGGCCCAGTAGAACACGTAGCGTCACAGAAAGAAACTACTATCATTACGGCCTGATCTGAAGAGGTAAACATGTATCTTTTAATCTGCATGAATAACTAGGAGCAAATACATAGTTATTATAAAAACTGTTCTGTTTTACATTTCAATTTGTGTTACTTATAAAAATACTCCCATAGGAATGGGACTGACCTTTTTAAGCCCATACAAATCTTTTTATTCCTAAATGTGAAAAATAGGAAGTAAAATACTTTCACTATAAAAATCTAACCTACAGGGCCTATCTACTTTGTTGTTTGCGGTTTGTGCAGATCTGCTCACTTGAACTGAGTGGCACCGATGGCACTATGTGTGCAGTGCAGAGCATTTATGATCTTAGGAAACTGTGTTATGTCATGGGCATTCCTTTTGATGGCCTTTTCCAGCTCTGTGGTTGCATCTAGTGCAATGTGTGCTGATGCATGTCAAAGGAGAGCACTTAATACCTAACCTAGTCAGGGCCGTCAAGAAGAGGACAAGGAGGCAAACTGCCCCGGGCCTCGCGCTAGTGAGTTCCTCACATCACCCTCTCTCTAGTAGAAAGCAGCACAGTCCACCCGTGTCCATTATTCGCACGGGGACTGTGCTGTCTGCTTTCTGCCCCTGCAATAATTTTGTTGTTCTGCAACAAACAGTAAAATAATGGGAGACAGCAGGGCTCAGAAGTTATTCAGCTAACAACGTAGACATGCTATATGACAAGAGAGGACTCCTCTCCTGTCAGTCATTGTGTTCACGTTGCTGATTGATAGGAGAGGAGTTCTCTCCTGTCAGGCAGCATCACTATGTGTCGGAGTTCTGTGGCTGCCCCTGTGCTTTTGAAGGGTGCATGGAGGTAAGGTGTTTTTTTAATTTTAAATTGAATGTGTATATATGTGTATTTCAATTAAATGAGTATGTATATGTGTATAAATGCATGTGTGCATGTTGGTGTTTATGTTTGTATTGTATCAATGATGTGTTTGGTTTTATGCAGGCATGCATGTAAGTTGTATGACTGGTGGATGAATGCATGGATGGAAGTGTTGAATGTGAGTGTGTGTGCAAGCCCACCCTTAATCCAGGCCACTTAGTTAAGGGGTGTGGTCATGGCATCAGAGGTGCACACAGGCTAACATTTTGGGGGCCCGAGAGGGGAGGTGGGTGTTAGTGACACTTCAAATGTTGGGACAGGCACTAACTTCAGAGGCTATGGGGGAAGAGGCAAACTTACTTTTGTTGGGACATCTAACATCTTTCCACATTCGAAAGAGACCATTCTGGTGAAGCTTCAAAGTTAGAAGCAACTAACACTCTCCTTCATTTCTGAAACATCACACTTAAGGACTGCTTTGAGAATGAGATTTCTCATGCCACCACTTCCCTTCTAAACACTCCCCTGGCATACAAGTGCTAACCCCACATCACAATTTCAATTACCTCAAAATGTATGCATTTGAATGTAGGTGCTAAACGTGAAATGCGTTCTGATATTAATGGCATGGCCTTTAACAGCGAATCCCAGGCACTGTTTAATGTCTGTGTCCTGTTCCATCTGGGCACAACTCTGTTGGTCAGCCTGGCAGGGAGTGGATGACAGTTTTGAAAGCGGATAGTGAGTGGGGCCAATTAACCCATTGCGCTGTCAGTCTCCCAACTGTGGGATGGAGTCTGGGTGTTTCAGTGTTTGCAGTTGAAATGGCCCCCAATCAGCTGCCCCATGCTGGCAGTCTTATTACACAGAAAGCTACTGATCATCTGCAGCTTTTAACCATCTTGCTGCATTATTTCGACTTCATTATTGATGTAAGCACTTCACAGGTGCCTTGGCCTGTTTTTCCGATCTGTAAGGCCAGGTGCCCCCCAAACATCACAAAGAAATGGGCCCCACCAGGCATGACACATCTTCAATCAGCCCTGCTTCCACTTCTCTCCCTATTCCCTAAGCCCAGCTGGAAAGCTGAATAGCTATTTCACCTTCCCTTTGGCCAGTAGTTGTACCTTTCACCCTAATTCAGAGGCTGTTTACTTTCATAATACTATGCTAATGTCTGCAGAGGTGGGCCATCTAAAAGCTGAGACCAGAAGTTAAAACTTTGGCTTTATCAAAGTTAGTCTGTTGATATAGCATGGATAGGCTTTTGTGCTCTGCATGTTTGATGTTGCTGCCGCTCCTTAACGAGTGCTATGGGCTGGCAACACACCGAAAGAGGCCTTCTGCCTCAAAGTGGGAGGGCTCCAGCCCTCCCTTGTCAGGGGCTGGCGCCGCCCATGCAGCCAGTTCGAGTCAACAAAGCCCAGCATTTCGGGAGGGGGTTAGAGCCCGATCTGCTCAATGGTGTTGCACCCTGCGTGTCTTTCACTGAAGTCTTGTTAAAAGCAAACATTGGCAAAGCCAACAGTTTTGGCTTGTGCATAAGTATTAGGCATTTGCCAGGTACTGCTATTAGATGTTCAGGTATTCAAACCAGTTTGCACCTGCTGCCAACGGCCAATTAATACCAATACAGCAGTGCCTTTCCCATGCCTACATAAAAGCCCAAACTGTTAGCATTGCCAATGCTTGTTTTGCTTGACCGTTGATGCACAGGACTATGCATCAAGGTTAAAGCAAACATACTAATTGGCTAAATTGGCCCACATTGAATTTAGGCCAATCTTGCCAGTAATAACACTTATGATGCAAGGTCAGCCTGGACATACTTTCTGTGGCACGGCATTTTTACTGGTTGGGAGTCTGTACATGGCATATATTGGTCCAGCCTGCATAGACATACATGGGAACAACCAGCATGAATATATTTTTATACTAGCATATGTTGTGTGCAAAGTTGGCGTGGCATGAAATGTATTGGAAAATGTTCCTGTGCACGGTTGGTGACTTGCAACTATTGGATTTTTCCATGTGCTTCCATACAAAACCAATTGCAAACTGCATTGATTTCTACGCAATTTTGCAAAGAAAGTGCTGTCAAATTCATAATTTTAACCCAATGTTTCAGAAATGTTTTTGGGAGTGAGAAACCCCCTCAAGAAAACCTTGTTTGGTTTGGGCTCACTCACTGTGCTCTGTTGATCCTGCATTTTGGCACAAACATTTAAGCCTCTTCAGTTCAGAAATTCACCAGCCTCCACTGTACGTCATCTGTCTGTCACTGTGTATGATGTGTGTTTTAATGTGCACAAAGGGATAGGGTGCTCCTTAATGTTGGCCTCACGCACCACATGCGATCATGCCATCATACCACCCTATATATATTAATGCATATGATACAAAAGTTAGTCAGGCATAAACCTTTCTTCAGTAGAGAAAACCAACTTTGCTGTAGTTGATTGGCAGTTGTAGTAATAAACCATAATGGGGTTCCTCCACACAAACTCAAGGGGAGATTTCTTGAGTCCTGCTTGCAGAGGTTCCGCTGCTTCCCAGTGCCGAAAATCGTAAGGGGGCCTCAGCAAATGTTTGCCCCAGTACTCACCACATCTTGTGACAGCCCTGAAGCCAGTATGAGTGAAAATGTGGGCCGTGCCATGCCATGCACTATGTTAGCAGCATGCTGAAATGCACTTGTGGCACAAAACTGAAGGATAGTCACCATCTTCTAATAAGGGAGTATGGCGGTGTGAATGGTAATTTGCCTTTGTATATCCTCCTAAATCAGTTGGAGTACTTATATGATGTTGAGCCTGTCTAGGCAGTACAATGTCAGGAGGTGTGGTCCGCTAGTGACCATGGGGACAATCTTTCACGAGTATTGGTCACCTCTACACTCTCCTCCTTCCTTGTAGGGCCCTCTGTCGAATAAGTGCTTTATTTCTCCTGCCCTCAGGAAGTAGGCACAGCTCCCCACAGCATAGCAGCAGGGCTCTGCCTGCCTGCATGGTCGTCTGTGTTGTGGGAAGTACAGGTGTGCCTTCTCTATATATGGGGGGTGAACGTCTGCAACTGTGTATCTTTTGGCCTCACCTGGCACTCATTACTACTTGTTGTTAATTAGTTCACGAAACACATCATAGTTTAATAAGCACGGGTGGGCATGCATAGGCTCTAGTTATAGTGTGACTCAGACCTCAAGTCACAAAGAAAGAGGCATGTATTGGACAAAACTGCCCGCGTGCGCCCCAACTCACTGCTTTATAACATCAGTACACATCTGTTTGATCAGATAGTCACAACAGCACTATTTCTAATTTGGTGTTTATTGGTCAGGCAACACGTGTTTCAACCCTCTTAAGGTCTTCCTCGGGGGGAATTCTATTTCTGTGCGCCTTCCAACAAGTTTTGGGCCTTCAAATTATTTTCCTTGAATGAATCAATTCCTATATCTCTATATACTGCTCTAATGCCCATTCATACAATTTTCACATATCATTTCTTATTATAATGTGGGATGAATATCCAAAGTTTCACTTTTTTACTGCTCCAAAGAATACTTTATTATTTTCTAGGGTTGTTTAGTCCAAATCCCTGTTGGGATAGTGCAGTGTTCCCTGTGGCAAATGGTAGCGGATGCTAGCGGATATTGTGTCGGGACTCTGAATTGTGCAATGTTTACCACTTCCGTTGTTTCAGGCTTTCCACATCCGATATTTAACGCATCTGATATGTATCTGATACCCTGAAACAACAACCACACCACACAGATCCCCAAACACCAGCACACGACGGACTCAGAACCAAATAACACACCAATATGCTCAGCGAACAGTGTTAACCGAACCGAAGCTGCCAACAGTACTTCACAGCTCCATTGCTCTTCTCCAAACTTTGTCCTACTAGCACGCCTAACCTACCCCCTTTGTTTCAGATCCGCCAGAGCGCCAGGGAACAACTCCTGTGGTGATAGTGCACGGTACAAATATCCTTTAACATTAACATCTGTTACCACAAGTGTAACTTTCTGACACTCCGTGTCCAGTGTTCTTGCATGCGGTGTGGGACTTTGTGGACTGGGAAGAGCGGTAAAGCATGTGGTATTCTGAAATACCAGATATGTTGCTAATACCAGCAAACTCGTAATGAGGCTCTGCAGGCAATTTCTTGAAAATGATTGGGAGGAGTAGACTTGCCTGGCATTGATTCCAAACATGTTAAATTGGCA
The DNA here is from genome assembly GCF_040938575.1 of Ambystoma mexicanum. Classification (NCBI taxonomy): domain Eukaryota; kingdom Metazoa; phylum Chordata; class Amphibia; order Caudata; family Ambystomatidae; genus Ambystoma; species Ambystoma mexicanum. Next base: position 1,091,166,784 of record NC_090932.1, read on the forward strand.
ATTCAAAGAAATACATCAACGCCCACAGGGGGCCTGGCTGCTGCCTTGGCAACGCCTGACCAGTGAGCTTCTATTTACGTCAAAGGTACCTCTCTATGAGTCTCGAATCCCGACCATTGACAGCACCCCTCCAGTACTAATGAAGCCACAGCGTCAAGTGATAGCACTCTAGGTAGCAGGACTCCTTTTAGACATTCGTTGGTGCGACATTGCCAACCGGAAACATTTTTATAAATGGACACATTTAATAACAAACAATAGTTTTGCAATCTGAGCCTGTATAAGGATATATCTAGAGGCGATTCTGCTGCAGTTCCTGTGCTGCAGTGTGCAAGTCACTTTCTTCATTTATGTTGCTCAGTTGCTGCGAAAAAATGTCCGGTGTGGAGTGCAATGCGCATTTATCAGAATAGCATTGCGATTTGGTCATATATACAACGTTCTACTTAAAGCGCGCTGGGGAAAACTTCTCCAAATGACATCGGTGTTATTGCTATTCATCAATCTGATGTTTTGCTACGTCATTATTTATGTGCAGAAAATGTCTGTTTTACGTATTGTCTCACGTTTCTCCGGTGTCTGATGCTGGAGATCAGGCGGTAATTCCTGCTTCATACCGTTCAAGGAGTGGAATAAAAAGGCACGAATGCATACCCTGACTGTCCCAGGTTAAATATATCACAAATATAACTGGTAAAGTATACTCGGTACGCTGTGTGTCGGCGCCGGGCATTTGGCGCAGGTCCCTTTTAGGCGCGCCCTGTTGGCCACGGCCAACCTATTTCTGCATGGAGAGTGCACTCACAATGCAGCTCCATGTACTGAGCGGCTACTGTTTGCTGAAACATACTGTCAACCAAAGCACTGCATTTTCCCGTCCTCCGATTGACAATATATTTAAGTCTGGCCATGAACAACAGGGCATGCCTAAAAGGGATCTGTGCCAAAAACGGCTGGTGCCCAAAGTGCAGCGCCGAAATGTCCGGCTTCGAAGTATCCTTTATATTATTATTATTATTATTATTATTATTATTATTATTATTATTATTATTATTATTATTATGGTATTTATTAAGCGTGGACCTAGGTTTGAGAAGCACTTTACAGATGTATACACCAGTACAGATACATAACGGAGCGCTTTACAGAAGTGTACAACATTACAGATGCATAACGGAGCGTATTTCAGTGATAGCAACAGAACAGATATACAGCAGGGGGTAGGATAAAGAGGGGGACAGAGGAGGGGTGCAGTTGTACCGTGTGGCGGGGAGGAGAAGGGTGGCCAACATCTAGCAGGTCAGGTGGCGCAAGGGGCGACGTGATGGCCCAGGTGCTGAGGAGGAGAGACTCCTTGAAGAGATGGGTCTTGAGTACTTTTCTGAATTGTGGAAGCATGGGGGCGAGTCTGATGCCGACGGGGAGGAGATTCCATAGTCTTGGGATGTAGGCAGAGAAGGCTTGTTTTCTGGTCCTCTCCTTTCTGCAGCAGCGGATTTCAAGTCTGCACCTGTCCTGGCTTCTGGTGGTGACCTGTCCACCGGAGATGCTGAGTTTCTCGGTGAGGTAGCTGGGTGACTTGAGAGCGACTGCTTTATCGATGATGCAGCAAGACTTGAAGGTGATTTTTGCGTGCAGTGGGAGCCAGTGAAGGTCGATGAGGGCTGGGGTGATGTGGTCGTAATTTGCGTAGACCCTTGATGAGGCATGCTGCTGCATGTAGAACACGTCTCACGGGCACAAGGGAGGATGACGGGAGGCCTTTGAGGAGCGCATTGACCCCATCCAGTTGGGATAGGACCAGTGCTTGAACAGTGGATCTATAGCTACCAGAGGAAGGAAGGGCTTGACATTTCTCCGGAGGGAGAGATGATACCAGGCTGTCTAAGTTTTCTTAGCTATGTGTGTCTTGAAGGAGAGGTGTTTGTCGATGTGGAACCCGAGGGACTTGGCACAGGAGGTGAGCTCGGGTGTGAAGCCCTCAGAGTTTATGGTTGATAGCCAAGTCTGTATGTCTGGGTTTTCGTTGTTGTTGGTGAGGAGGAGGAATTTGGTCTTGGAGGGATTGAGTGTCAAGTATGCACTGGACATCCAAGACTGGATCAGCGAGAGGCAGGTTTTGAGCCTATGGATGTCCTTGATGGAGTTGATCTTGAGGTATAGCTGTGTGTCGTTGGTGTATTGGTGGATGTGGATGTTGTGTGTGACCAGGAGGGCCCCCAGCAGCTCCATGTATAGATTGAAGATCACTGGGGAGAAACTGGAACCCTGTGGACTCCACAGGTGACGGGTAGCATAGGCGATCTAGAGCAGTCCATCTGAAAAAACTGCTTGCGGTTGGCGTGGTAGGACTTGAACCTGCATAGGACAAGGTTGCTGATCACCATGTGCCAATGTAGGTTGTCTGTAAGCGCCTGGTGGTCTACTGTGTTAAAAGCGGAAGAGAGGTTGTTTAGAACCAGGAGGTACGGGTGGCGATCGTCAAGGATGTTGAGGGTGTTGTCGACCACCACTATGGGTGCTATCTCTGTGCTGCATCTGGGTCTGAATCCAGATTGGTAGGTTTGGAGGAGATTGTTGTTGTCGATGTGTTGCTGAAGTTGTGCGGCTACCGCTTTCTCGATTATCTCCCCTAGGAAGGGAAGATGGGGTGAGGATGACCTAGATTGTCAGGATCCAGAGTGAGTTTCTTTAGTAGAGGGAGGATTTGTCCTCTTTTTAGGGTCGATGGGAAGTTACCCAGAGTTAGGGAGGAGTTGATGATCTCCAGATAGGGAAGGAGAGCTTCTGTGGGGAGGGTCTTGAAGATGGATGCTGGAAGGATGACATCTATATACGATTTGACTTTGATGGGGGCCAGGGTTTCTACTAAGTCCTCTGCCGACATTGTCTTGAATGTTGTCCAGGGTGTGCAGATTTTGCGAGGAGGGACGTAAGTTTGGTCTGTGGATACAGAGCTGACATCTATGTGCTGGTCAATCTTGCTGATTTTGTCGATGAAGAAGGTGTTGATTGTGGTGGATTTTTCAATGGAGTGCGGTATAGCTGGGTTGGGTAGCAGGTTGATGCACTGCTTGACCGCCTTGAAGAGGGCTCTGCTTTTGTTGTCGGCTTCTGCTATGGTATCCGCATAGTAGGAGGCCTTGGCTGTGTTGATTAGTTGTTGGCGAGTTGCTCAGACTTCCTTGAGGAGCGCCTGGTTGGATGCAGTCCTGGAGCTCAGCCAGGTTTTCTCTTGTTTCCTGATGACTCTTTTGCTGAGGTTGAGTTGTTGTTTGTACCAGGGTGCTGATGGTTTTGGTTTGCAGGTCTGTTGTTTCAGTGGCGTGTGTTGGTCGATGAAGGCTGAGCTGGTGGCGTTGAGTGCTTCGAGTAGAGAGTTGCATTTTGGTTGGGGTTGTTCGGTCCATGTAGGGTGTAGGTTGATGAGGTTTTCTCTGAGGGCTTCCACTGGGAAGTTCTTGAAGGACCTGAAGGTTTGTCTGATGGGTTTCTGATGGGTTTCTGCTGGGAGTGCTTGACAGGGGTGGTGTGCAGTTTGTTGAAAGGCACGGCTAGGTGATCAGACCAGTCAAGCAAGAGAGAACAGCTGTAGTGGAGGGAAGACAGTGCAGTGATGATCAGTTTTAGGACGTTACCTTTCACATGTGTTCTGTCTTCCGTGTGCTGATTGAGGCTGAGGGTGTCGAGTAAGGCTGAAGAGAGCTTCCTTCATCGATTTGGTGGCCTTGTTGCATGGGAGGTTGAAGTTGCCTAGGAAGATGTTGTTGGCGCGCGTGAGGGACATGGGGGTGGCCAGGCCGGTGAAATCTCTGATGAAGGCGTTGTTGGGTTTGGGTGGTTTGTAGATGAGATGGAAAGTGACTGTGTCTGTCGGGAGAGTGGGAAGTGGCAGGAGAGGGCTTCAAAGGAACCAATGTTGCCGATGTCAAGTCTAGTGCAGGGCCACAATGTTTTGTGTATGACTGCAAGGCCTCCTCCTGTCTTGTTCAGCCGGTCTCTGTGTTGGATGCTGTAGTCGTCAGGGACAAGGATGTCTAGGATGTGGGTGGAGGTGGGTGTCAGCCAGGTCTCAGTGATGAAGAATGCATCAAAGTCGTGTCTAGCGATGAGGTCAGTGATGCCTGCTGCATGGGTGATAGCTGAGCGGACGTTGCTGGACTGATTCACAAATCAATGGTGCCATCTAGGGGTTTGTTCGAGTCTAACCACTATGTCTCATGAGCCATCTTTCAAAAACTACTTTGGCATTGTTAGGGCTGGTCAACTAAATGTGGTGCGACACCCAAAATGTAAGGTCCTTCTTTAGTGTGCAAACATTGTTGTGAGGCCTTGGGCGCCCAAGCCAACTCATCAATAGTTTGGTGACACACCACATGGCTGCGGGTGGTGTCCCAGTTAGTGGAGTCTGGTACCTTTCTGAGTGCCCTTTTCTGCTGTGGTGCTCTAGCCACTGCCAGTCTTGTGGACCTACCTGTTCAGATCACAGGATGGTGCTGGATGGCAGCAGCTCCCAGTGTGGAGCACTTGCGTGCCTGCTACCCAGACAGTGTAAAGGAACAAAGGGTGTGCTTAAGTTGAAAACAAAAAGTGAAAGAAAAGTAAAAGGAGATAAATATCATTAATATGCATATATAAGTGACAGCAGGTCAATAAAAAAACATTATTGTTCAAATGGGGAATGTTGAAGAAGTAGGAAACTCGACCCAACCAATCCATGGGCATCTCCCTGCTGGCAGAATTCAATGTAATAGGTGCTATATCCAGTCAGGACCTGCAATGGGTGCTATTAGTAGAGAGATTAGAAAGGTATTTTACTGCCGCTAAGGAGGACGATGGTGCTGCAAAATGCCCAATGCTGTTATACTTGGCAGCCCATCTGTCCACAAGATCTACCCCAAAAGATGTCCTGTTCCAAGTCGCAAAAACTGTTCTAGCCAACTATCTTAGCCCCATAGCCCCATAGTTAATGCAGACTGTGAACGATTCCTAGTTAGCGATGCCAAGCAGAGGTAGAATGAAATTCTGGATTCCTTCCATGACCATCTGAGACAGTTGCCATTCACATGCACGTGCAAACTCAAAGAATCAGGATCCATTTTTCATCTGCATGAACATGCGGCTCACAAATAAAGCCATCAAATGGGAAAGGCATTTGAAACCCACCCTGGATTAAATGGTGGCTGGTCTTTAGTGAGCAGCGTTCTTTTCCAAGCTGGATCTTAATGGTGGATACCATTAGGCAGTGCTGCACCTGGTGTCCAGGTACATCACCACATTCAACACCCATGAAGGTCTCCATCAGTGTAAGAGCCCTAGTTTTGGAATCTCATTGGGGTTGAGGCATTCCAGACCCCATCAGGAGTGTGTTGGTATGCCTCTCCGGCATTCAGAACATAAGTGATGAATATTAATCTATGCCTCCACAGAGTCGGAGCACACTGAGCCTTTGTAAAGGCCCAACGGCAAGAACAAGTACTTACTCCGCACCAAGAACAATTTGAGTTTCTGCACACAAAACTCACATTTTCTGGATATTGATTTCAAGCTTCAGGAAGTTTTGCTGATCCTCGGACGGTCAGGGACATTCACATGGCCTCAGCACCACAGAATGCCTCTGAAGTCAGAAGCTTCGTCGGCATGGTCACATATTGTCAGAGGCTCATTAGGACTCTAGCTGCACTATCAGAACCCATGCACAACCTCGCAAAGCCACGTTGACGGAGTATGAAATCATCACATTTTTTGACCCCCACATGACACACTATGACACATTATCGTCAATGGAAGCACTATTGGACTGGGGGTGGATCTCACATAAAAGGTCCATACTGGCGAGGTGATGACCGTAGCCTATGCAAGTAGACTACAATCAGTAGCAAAGCAAAGGTACTCACAAATTGAGGACAATGCTCTTGGAATCATCTGGGACTGTCACCACTACATGTTGTAAAGATATATTTTACTTTTAAATCATAGACTCAGCGTTAGTATGATGTCGCTAGTCTCCTGCCCACCCTCCCCCACCCTACCCCTCTCACACACACACAGTCCCACCCACAATTCTGGGCAAGGAACAGGCCCTTTTATGAAAACACAAATTAATTTAAAGGCAATTAAAGTCAAATCTAAACAAAGGCAGTCTCTGGATTTATGCCAGGGAAGTCACCACAATGTTATACACTCATAAACTATAGGTCAGCAAAATGAAATTGTACGTGCCTATATGAATCTCACTGAATTATTTTAACTACTTTCTGTTTGCAGGTATCTATTTAATGACTAGGCTCCCACCGGCAGCAATTATAAATGAATCTCTGCCAGTCGATAAAATTTAATGACAACTTTATGTCCCGAATTACTGACTATGGCGGGAGAACACGCAGATTCTTTTTTAAACGGTGCTTAATTTTACAGAGCAGGACTGCATTTAAAGTCACAACATGATGTCAATTTTGCACAGACACACATTACAAAATGCACTTGGTTTTGTTGATCATGAAATCTCAGTTTTACTTTCAAATATTGAACACTGTGCCTTTTGATCGTTCACTGCCCATGTGTCCCTGTTAAAACTAGCATTCTGTTTTGCTCCTAGACCCCATCTTCCCAGGATTTACCATGGGCATCGCTATAAGGACAATCTGTATATTTACAGGACTCAACACTTCCATTTTAAATGTGCTTCTTATTTTTGGAAAACAGCCAGCATCTTCTCAGTTTGCAGCTTCTTCAACATCAAGGTCCCTTTTAGCTGCTGTGGGCAGGTTGATATGAACTGCCCATCTCCTCCTGAATAGGAACCTCCTTTTGCAGCTTCTATGGAAATGCAGCACTGATGTTGGTGTCTCTCCTCCCCCAACTGAGTCTCATAAAAAACGTACCATATAGCCAGATGCTGAGAGTAAAAAGAATTGTCAGTGACCCAGAGGACCGAGAAATTGAGATCAAGAAAATGGGAGAAAAGTTTGTAGCTCCGGGATATTAACAGGAAGAAATTACTGCAGCAAGTAAGCGTCTTGCCAAAGAACAGCTAAAGGGAATACCGCAGGGATCTGGCAAGAGAGAGAAATACAATCCATCATTGGTATACATATCACAATACTCCTTACAGAGTCAAAGGATAAAAACAACCATTAAGAAAAATTGGAATATACTGACCAGTAACTTTAGGGTCCAACACCTGTTCATCAATCCACCCATCTTTGCTCACCAACGTGGTAGGAATTTGAAAGATCAACTTGTGAAAACCCGACCTATGGAAGAAAAACACGTACCCATGTTTTAGTTGCAGCAACTGCGGATTCATAACTAAGGGTGACACTATTAACCATCCCAGAACAGGGGAAAGAATCAAGCTTCAGCATTTTGCAACTTGCAACACGTCCAACATTATATATATAATTAAGTGCCCGTGTGGCATCTATTATGTGGGACAATCAAGGTGACAAGCCAAAATACGCTGGAATGAGCGCATATCGTGCATAAGAAACAGAAACAGCAACTCTGCAGTTGCTAGACATTGGGAAGATAAAGCATACAATATCAGCCAAATAAGATTCCAAATTGTGGAGTCCATTACTAAACATAACACACATGAAGACCTGGGCCTTAGACGGGACCAACGGAAAACGTACTGGATTGATCACCTGGATGCCATGACACCAGGAGGAATCAATGACGCAACTGTTATAACTAAAAATACTGTGGCTTGAGCTGAGGGGACTTGAAGTACCTCCTATATTGCCTTAGAGAGATTAACATCTGACCTGTATATGATATCATGATCACCCTAGGCTGAACTGAGATAGATGTGAAATACACTGAATACTCTACCTCATTGTATATACACAGTGACGTAGGAATAGACGAACAGTCCACCGGCTGTTCGCCGACAACAATTATAAACGAGAGACCGAACCAACATGGTTTACCACTATGACTATGTACATTGCTTAGCATGGATGGCCTAAACTACATATGGCTTATCCCTATGCGGTAACTGGAACCAGTGGATTAGAACTGTTATGGACACTTCTTGGAACTGCACAACAACAATTTTGGGATCTTTTGGTGTTTATGTCTTTGCGTATTTCTGTTTAATATATAAAATGCTAATTTGCTGCACACTGTTCCACCTCACATACCAGCATCGAATATCTGAGTTTGTTACACACTGTTCCACCTCAAATACCAGCATGGAGCTTCTGAGTTCAATTCCATCACATTGTTATGCCTTTTATTTATTCATAATTAGACGATAAATATTACACATTATAATACAAATTGGATTTTCCTCCAATTAGCCTAGACACATTCCCTTTGTGCACACGTAACACGCATTGGACTTTAACCAAACTAGTACCTCTGTGTTTTTACATTAGCGCTTTTTACCTTAGAGTGCCAACCCCAACATGTCCACGCTCCATTAGACTAACTTAATTTGGCCAACTATAACATGGCTGACATCCCGTGCTCCTGTTGCTATGGAAGCATTGTACACAAAGCCCATTGGTGTTAACCGACGCTCCACGCAGTATTTCCTAGCAACGCTGGTCATGCTTCACATTTAACAGTTTCCTTCAATCTGCTCACTTTCCTCATAGCAATCTGTCTGCCCCTATGAAACCTGAACACAGGCTGCAGGTAAGTGAATCTCTGCAACGTGCCCTTTAATATACACACACATTTAGATGAAATTTCTCCTGACTATACCCACCGTCTGATTTTATAGGTACAAGACCGCGCCAGCATGTCGATCTGCATGACATGAAATTTAAGATAGCATTGAGCAGCACTGCTGTAACTTATCTACACTCTTTTCATCATACTTGATGGATAGATCTAGCGACACCTGACATATCAGTCTAATACTATGCCATCAATTTCATTTTTTCTAACAGAGATCGCAGTGTCTATAAAATATCAGGTAAATGCACTACTAATATGGGGCATTACTGATTGATTTTGCAAATGAGCCTATCTATCATTCATATTCGCTCACTGAATGTTTTTCTTTCGCTCATTGTTTTTTGGAATCTCTCCAGATACATGTGAATTATGATATGGATATGTAATGATATTATATATCTTCCACAACATGGATATCGCTGGTTGTATATCATTGAACACGGTTTGCTTGTGGTTATTATGTGTGTGTACTGTCTATGATGATTAGAAATGTGGCGCACAGCCCTGATGATGGAAACATTTCTAAAATGCATTGGCTGATTTTGCCACTTCACTGATCTGGATATGCACACTGCTTTCTGAATAAAACATGAAACTGTGTTAGTAAACAATGACTATAAGTTGAATTCTAATAGGCCTTTGTGAAATAGCAAACTAATTGGAAAACATTAGGAAAAGGTTGATGTAGCTCTATTAGAAGAGCACAACGTGAGCAAGCCACAAATTAGGATTCCTTCCTAAATCTCATTTTGTGCTCTCCCCCAAGCAGCCATCTTATTGCCGTAATATTCAGCAATAATGCTGATAATAATGCCCTGTCCATATGTGTACCGGGTATTTTATAATCAAAACCCATCCCCTAATCTTGTGACTAAGAGGTGGGGGCCATTCACTCATTGTCTTGTGACTGGCAAGGTTGGTCTTATTACCCTAATCTTGTGACTTGAAAAAGGTGAGAGTTTCCTCACTCGTTTTATGGAGAGAAATTTATTTTATGTACTATAACTTTTGATGTGAATGTGCTACTTCAATACAATAAAGACAATTATTATCTGCACAACAGGGTGGACGATTCTAAGACGCTATATAACTCTGAGATTAATCTTTTTGGTCATATTCATTTTTCATGATTTTCATACGTTTTCTTATTATAAAATCAGCAAATGTTGTATCTGCTACACAAGCACTGTGTATCTACAAATTCCAATTTGTCTCAGGTTCCTCGGATCTTCAACTATAATGTGTAGATGTTTAATTGATTCAACATTTTGTTTGTTTGGCAAAACATAAAGATTTCTGATCATTTGTATATGAATAAAATACTGTTTCTGGCCAGACAAGGTCCTCGGTGTTGCATTGCAAACAAGCTCTTTTCGATGAGCCAAGCTGTAAATCCACTGAGGGTCATCCCCCAGTACAAGCTCACTCGCCGGCATAGTTATCCAGCTGCGAGGTAAGAGCTTGCCTGGACACCCCTATGCACCATTGTGCACCTAGTGTGCTTCTGTTTTTGTTGCATTTTGTTTCCATTCATTTGTCAGCAGTTTTTGGCCTTTCCCTGTATCCCCTTCAGCACTTCCTGGCCCCTTTAGCCCGCTCCCACCCCCATCTAGGCTGAGTAGTCTGATTGGGCCTTTGAGCCCAGCTGTAAATCCTCCAAGGGTCATCCCCCAGTGCAAGCTCACTTGCTTGCATAGATATCCAGCCGCAAGGTAAGAGCTTGCCTGCACAGCCCTGCACACATGTGTGCACCTAGTGTGCTTTTGTTTTTGTTGCATTTTTTTTCTCATTCATTTGTTGGCCTTTTTGGGCCTTTCCCTGCCTCACCTTCCACACTTCTTGGCACCTTTAGCCTGCTCCCACCCCCATCCAGCCCAAGTAGTCTGATTTGGCCTTTGAACCCAGCTGTAAATCCACTAAGGGTCCCCCCCAGTGCAAGCTCCCTTTCCCTGCCTCCCCTTTCACACTTCCTGCCTCTCCTACTGCCAGCATCACCATCCATTTTTGTTCCACTCTCAATAAATTCATCTTACAAGGCGCTTACACGCCGCACTTTACGCTCTACCCCACCACCTGCCCAGAGTTGTTACATTTACTACTGTGCCCCCATTTTAAGTGTCTAAAATTTAGGTGTTGTGACATTTATTACTGTGCCCCTATTTTAAGAGTCTCAAACCTAGGCGTTGTTACATTTACTACTTGCCCCATTGTTTCTGTTTCAAATCTAGGTGTTGTTACACTCACTACTGTGCCCAATTTTAAGTGTCTCAGATCTAATTCTTGTTGCATCCACTGCTGCGTCCCCACTGTTGCATCCACTACTGTGCCCCACGTTAGGCCTCTCAAATCTAGGTGTTGTTACATTCACTACTGTGCCCCAATCTAGGTGTCACAAGTCTAGGTTCTGTTACATCTACTACTGGGCCCCCATAAGTATTGCTGCCTTCACTGCTGTGCCCCCATTTTAAGAGTCTCATATCTAGGTATTGTTACTTTTACTACTGCACCCCAATTTTAAGTGTCTCAAATCTAGATGTTGTTACTTTTACTACTGCGCCCTCACGTTAGACCTCTCAAATCTAGGTGCTGTTACATTTACTACGGTGCCATCATTTTAAGTGTCTCAAATCTAGGTGTTGTTACATTTACTACTGTGCCCCCATTGTTTCTGTCTCAAATCTAGGTGTTGTTACATTCACTAACCTTAGCTGGTCCGATAGCACAGCAAGTAGAGCGCTGGCTTTGACATCTGTGCAGAGCCTGCCGATGCAGGTTCGAATCCCGGCAGGGCCAAACTCAGCCTTTCATCTTTCCGAGGTTGATAAATGAGCACCACACACCGTGGGTAATAATAAGCAGCGCTCAGATACCTGAGGGTTTGTAGCTCTATATAAATGCTAAATTATTATTATTATTACTCTGCCCAATTTTAAGTGTCACAGATCTAAGTGTTGTTGCATCCACCACTGTGCCCCCACTGTTACATTCGCTACTCTGACCCCATTTAGGCCTCCCAAATCTAGGTGGTGTTATATTCACTACTGTGCCCCAATCTAGGCGTCACAAATCTAGGTGCTATTACATCTTCTACTGTGCCCCCACAAGTGTTGCTGCCTTCACAGCTGTGCCCCCATTTGAAGTATCTCAAATCTAGGTGTTGTTGCAGTCACTACTGTGCCCCACGCTAGGCCTCTCAAATCTAGGTGTTGTTACATTTAGTACTGGGCCCTACTCTAAGTGTCTCGGATCTAGGTGTTGTTGCAGTCACAACTGTGCCCCCACATTAGACCTCTCAAGTCTAGGTGTTGTTGGATTCACTACTGTGCCCCCATTTTATCTGTCACAAATCTAGATGTTGTTACATTTACTACTGTGCCCCTCTCAAATCTAGGTGTTGTTACATTTACTACTGTGCCCCCATTTTAAGTATCTCAAATCTAGGTGTTGTTGCAGTCACTACTGTGCCCCCACTTTATCTGTCTCAAATCTAGGTGTTACTAGATTAAAGCTTAAGTTACCACACGTTAGGCCTCCAAGATCTGGGTGTTTTTGCATTCAATACTGCGCCCTCACTTTTGGTGGTTCCTCCCTCCATTTAGGTTTCTCAAATCTAGGCACCATTCCACATTCCATATACCACTGTCTCAAATCTAGGTATCTAGAAGTTACTGCATTTACAGGATTTAAGTGACTCGCTCCACCAAAACACCCCTGATCACAGCACTTCCTACCTGTGGCAACCCAGCCAAGCCAGACCACCCCCATCTGCCATAATGCTCCCCCACACAACCACGACCCACAATTCTAACCAAACGAACATGGAGTGAGAACCAAGACCACCTCTCTGCCCCCTCAACTCTGACCCAGCAACTATGCAGTCACTCAGAGCACTAAGCCCTCACACAGCCTTTCCACTCACACCTCCCAACCAGCAAACCAAAGAAACACACTGGCAAACAAACAAACACTGTGCCCGACCCACCACTGCCGTTCAAGCACTTTTTTTCTCAAACTCCAACCACACACTACCATTCCTCTCTACCCGCACCCCCAGAAGCATCCCATCCCCTGATGGACTACTTCCTTCATGCTCTCACCACACTGCCTCTGCTCGTCAATCCAGAAGAGCAATCTGGCACACCATGCTCAGTAGCACTCATGCTCCACCCTCGCACAACACCTTTTCCTGGTCATACGCTGAGAATGACCATCACCCCCTCTCCACCAAACACCAAGCCACCTCCAACTCCCAAACCAGAGGAGCACTCTGGTGCCCCAAACACAACCTCCAGGCCAACACGACAACCCCTTCACATCCGCCCATAAACTCCATGCCCAACTCCTTGGCCCTCCAAATTCCATTACCTCCATATGTGCCCACATTAGCAAGAACCGCACACTGCGCTACATCCAACTCCCAAGCCATAGGAGCATGTTGGTGCTCCCTACACATCCCCTTTGCCACCACTGCCTCATCTGCTCCCTCCCCAAGAACCCCAACCCAAACTCCTCAGCCCTCCCAGTTCTGCTACCTCCATCCATGCCCACATAAACAATGATCCCACTCCACGCTACATCCAATTCCCAAGCCAGAGGAGCCCTTAGGCACTCCATACACAACTCCCTTGCCACCACTGCCTCATCTGCTCCTCCCTACAGAACTCCACCCTCTAGGTCTTCACCACCACCCACAAGCATCCATGCCTTAGCCAGACCCCTGCAGACTCCCCCTTTCCATCAAACCACTCCAATCACCCATTAATGGAGAGGTCCTTGTCCCTCCAGTAACCCCATTACCATGCCCCCTCTTCACACACGACCTCTCGTCTACCACGTCTACATCTCCACCTCCCTCCAGACATGCAGCCCCTCATCACCCAGCCGGTACCCACACACCACACCGACACATCTCACCACCCACCCACCTCCATTTGTTCACCTACTCCCATAGCTTGCAAACTGACCACTGCACGCTCCATATTGCCGCTCCAATCCAACCTCAATCCCTCCCCCGCTGCCCTGCACCAAACATCATCCCTGACTAATCCCTCTGTTCCAGCATCTCCCACCACTCAGCCCCCGCTGTTCCCTACCCCTCCTCTGCCACCCAGTCCCACCAGGCCTCTCTGGCCACCGAGACGGCTGGAACCACTTCCGCCCACCAAATCATCTGTTTCTTATTCAATGCCCCCTCTGTGGCCAGGAACAGACACAGCATCTTTCACCTACTTTCCTACGACAACCCCAATCTCATCTTCATCAGTGAAACATGGTTCAGTGATGATTTTAATGCAGTCGCACATGAAGCCTTCCCTCTCGACTAGACACTCATCCCACACAACAGATCTACCAGAGGTGGCGGAATAGCCATCGTCCACAAACCCCGTTTATCCCTCTCTCTCGCCGTAAGCCAGCCATTCACAGCTAACTGCGAATCCCTGCTGGTCAGACTCTCCCTGTTGCCCAATTTTTCACACAGTTTCTTACTCATCTACAGACCACCAGGGTACGACAGGTATTTTGCCAATATTCTCTGGAACTTACTAGCTACCATTATGGTCCACCATCCCTCACTCAACCTACTGGACAACTTCAATATCAGGTTTGATATACCCAACAACCCATGACCCACCCCATGGTCGACCGCCTAGAGGCATTCAACCTCTCTGAACATACCACAGGTCCCACCGACACTGGAGGCAACAACCTTGACACAGTCCTCAGCTCCTCTGACCTCGTCTCGGTGTCCAGCCCCAAACCACTCATCAGGACAGACACTCAGCCCTACCCTTCTCTATCCGCATACCCACACCACAGCCCACCCAATCCTAACACATGACACAAATACCGGTACATGGTCATGACACTGCCTGACCTGGCTGACGCCTTGCTACATTCACTCCCAACCACAGACAGACCTCTGCTTATCGAATCCTTTGACTCTTGGCTCAATGGCTCACTCCTCTCTCTCACCCCTTCACGACCCACCCAAACCCACAGAGGGCCAATCCCCAAATGGTTTACGCCCCACTGTCGAAACCCATAACCGCTCCCTCAAACGCAAATGGCGAGCATCAAAACCCCCTCTTAGCAAAGCCTGTACGCCCACCATCACTGTAGCTACAAATCTAAGATCCGAAAGGCCAAAAAAACCTACTATAATAAAAGAATCCTGGTCTGCCATAACACAAGTAAAGTGCTCCACAGGATCATCTCGAGATTCGCAAGCCCTCTTGCGCCACTGCCCATACCATGCCCACGCAAGCGCTCTGCAGCGGCCTCTCACATCACTTCAACAGAACAGCACTGGACAAAGCCGCCACCCTCAATGCCAAACTCTTCAAACTCACCCCCCGCCCTAAACCCGCCGCTCAAGATCTGACCCACCCTGCAGCGCTAACTTTTAACTCCTTCAAGCTGATGTTGAGTGAGGAATTCTTCAAACTACTCTCCAGCAGCAGACCATGCAGGTCCCCTCTTGCCTCATCTCTCTCCTCAAAGAAATCCTCTCCACCTGTGTAGGAGAACAGGCTAGGTCCATACTCAACAACTCCTTCACTTCGGGCTAATCCCTAGACCCCTTCAAAGAAGCACACGTCAAACCCACACTGATCTCGATCTGGGACAAACTCAAAGTCACAGCAGACGCTGAAGGATGCACCGCTCTGGTTCTCCATGACCTCTCAGCCGCCACCACTCAATCCTCCTCGACCGACTCCACTCCCATGGAATCCGAGACTTGTTACTCAACTGGATTACCTCATTCCTTAACAATAGGAAACAAATCACTATCCTCCCCCTTTTTACCTCTTCAGCTCACCCATTGAACACTGGAGTACACCAAGGTGCTTGCCTCTCTTCGCTCCTTTTCAACCTCTACATGACCACAATGCCAGAGATCATCGATTCGCGCAACCTCACCTGCTACATTTATGCAGACAACACACAAATTATCCTGAGAATCCCCAAATGAAGCTCTGATCATCCCCCCGACCAAGCCGCTTTCCTCAGCGATATAGACCAGTGGATGACTAGAAACCACCACCTTCTCAACCCAGGGAAAACAGAAATTATGGTGTGTGGCAACACAGCTCTACTCTACTCTACTCCCGCAACCAGTCTGATGGCCTCCCTCCCTCGACGCTCCCCCCCTACATCCAATACAGCCAAAAACCTTGCTTGCAGATTGAACTCAGGCCTAACCCTGTCCCACCAGATCAATAACATATCCACATCCGGTCACTACCACCTCAGGCTGTTGAGAAGCATCTTCCCTTATCTCACCCTCCCCAACAGACTGACTTCTATTATGTCAATTGTCATGTCCAGACTGGACTATGCATACTACCTGGGTGCTCCGGCATACCAATTTAACAAACTCCAAAGAGTCCAAAAGCTGCTACTAAACTCCTCCTTGCACTGGGACAAAGGGACCACATCTTGCCTGCTCTCCGTACCCTCCTTTGGCTACCTATTGGTCAAAGGCCCACTTTCAAAATCCTGTGCATCACCCACCAAACAGTGCACAAGATCGGCTCCACATACCTCCAAGAGGAGACTATACGCTACTGCCCAACACGCACTCTAAGGTCAAGCACTGCCCTCCCAGCCTACTAATGATCCCAGCCTCCAATTCAGCCAGACTTGGAGGATTAGCCTATTCTTCCTTGGCACCAACTCGATGGAACTCACTACCTCCCCATATTCGACACAACCAGGAATACATGGCCTTGCGTAAAGAGGCAAAAACATGGCTTTTCCTAAATCCATGAAAGTGTCTGCCTATGGCCACAAACCCTTCCCCAATGACCAAAGTTCTGTCAGAGTCAGCTCCAACAGGAAACACAACAAAAGAACCAAAGACAGCTGACCAATTAATTACCTCACCCAGAAAAAAGGAACAATCAGGACTTGGAAGTCAGCCTATGCAACTGCAAGTCGCACGCTCCTAGCTCAACCGCCAAAGCATAGCTAGTGTTATATGATCAATATAGGTGACCCTTACCTATCTAGAACTAAGATCCCAGGCTTAGATGTAACTATGCTTGGCTAAACTCTCCGGAGAATCATGCAATAGCCCAAGAAACACTGAATAACATAGCTTAAAATTCCAGCAGGCACCCAGAAAATAGGCCCTCCGAGTACCACTACAGAACGTCTGGAAAAGGACTGCCCAACAGAGATTACACAACATACCCTCACTGGCCAATTTACCTCTCTATCAAATCCACTACAACAAACAAGCTAGACAGACTCAGCTACTGCACTGAGCTCCAAAAACATCCCAAGTGGGACGACCACCCACAGATAACCAGACACTCATTCCTACCAATATGCTCTCTCTCCACTTTGCATCAACAAACAGTAGAATGCAGCTACACCCATGGATCAATTCAGCCTAGCTGCACACATACCTACATCACTCATAGAACACCACAACAGCCTGGTAGAATGCAACTATATCCCTTGAGAAAATCAGTCTAGTGGCACACATAATCTCCTAAACATGCCCACAGCAGCCAGAATGCAGACTCGGATCCACCCTGCTTGCTGCGCATATTACACTGAGCTCTCACATCCACTGCACCACACTTAGCATTAGAATGCAGTCAACCCGCGCAAACTACTCTGACTGTCCACATACCAAGTGCACCCAAGCACTATATGCTACACTACTCTCTCAACTGATATGGACCCCGGTCCCTGAGGGTGTTCATCCCACAGCGCTTTGAGATCATACCAATGGTACATAAGGCACCATACAAATGCACTATAACTAAATATAAAATAACATAAGGATATATGAAGCTCAAAATATGATTCTCATTTTACAGAAACATTTTGTGATCACAGCCTGGCCTTGAAAACAGCTTTGAACAAGATGAGGAGGGTGATTCTTACTGTGATCAAAACAACAGCCCATGATCTGATTGGTTTTATGATACACATTTCTAAGGTTGGGGCTACACTGAGGTGAACCATAGGTCAATTCAAATCAGCACCATGGAGGAGAGAAACTAGCACAGCTTTTCAACGTTCACAAACTGTGGCTTTTCAGTTTGTGTGCAATATGTAATACATTAATGTTATCAATATACCTTCATGACTTTATATACTGATCAGACAGCATTTGAATAAATACTCAATTTACATTTCTGTCTTTAAAGCACAAAATAAGGCCTTTTCCACTATTGATGCAAAGTGCATCCTAAATCATTCCGCTGCTACAGTTAACATTAATGACAAATCTTGGGATTATTCATTTAAGTTTTGTAATAAATATTCTGGGGCCTGAGCTGAGTTCTTTTGCTAATAAGGTAATTCCACATGCTTGGGCCTTAACACTTTTGGATGTAACCATATTCCTATCTCAATAGAAATAGTTCTGCCTGTACGTAGTTTTTCCTTGCCATTGACAGTCATTCTCTGAACCCAAAATACTCAAAAGGCCTACAAATGGTGATCGTTTGTGATACTTCCTTTTACTTGTTAAAAGATGCCTCTCAGTTGAACAAATATTTACCCACTTCTTGCAGGTGCATCCTTTTTTATCATGGCAGTGAGCAAAAGGCAGACCTTGCATAATACATAACCTTTTGGTCAACACCTGTGAAGGCATCATGAGTCAGACACAGACAACAGGTTCAAGCTTCTCAACAAAGTTTTATTTTAACTTAAAAAGGCAGGGTGGATGAATGCCTAACTTGCGCTATGCTAAGGTGGGATTTCCCTACCTAAAGAAAACTAAGGAGAGTTTATGTCAGGAAGTCCAAAATTAAACATTAATCTGTGTTCAAAACCTATACTTTCCCTCACAACTAACGGCATACAATGTGTAGGGATGTTGGCATCAAAAAGAAACAGTGTTCAAAGTAAAGTTCAAAGCTTCTTCTAGCTCTTTGGCTTGTGATCAGCTCTCCTTCCACAAATTCAAAGTAGTTAATCAAATACAGGGGTTCCCTTGCCCAAGAGTTCAAATCTTCCAGCTTTTAAACAAAACAGCACCAGGGTTTTCTTCGCCCAAGAGTTTAAATCTTCCTGCTTTCAAGACAACACTTGACTTGAATATCACAACAAGTTCTTGGCACAACAAAAGCTTCTTGAGAGGTGTTATCAGTGCCTTTTCCATTCAGGTGTACCTGATCTAGGCACAGTTGTCGGACCACACGGTCCACCAATTACCGGTCACATAACCAGTACCATTCCTTGACTCTTCTCCTTGGACTCCAGTCTACTGCTTCTCCTGAGCAGTTCGATTTGCCTCAGTCACATGTGTCACACACCTCTGACAATGTATTGTGGATGGTTAGACAGCGTTACTCAGTCGATCAAATAAGGCATCAAAAGCAGAGATGGAATTAACTTTTCTGAAGTCAAAACAAAACCCCCATCAGGCTTTGCCACCAACACAATGGGGGGAGACCAGGGGCTATTAGAAGGTTCAATAATGTTAGCCTCGAGCATTTGATTGACTTCTTTGATAATGGTTGCCTTTCTAGATTATTATTGTTATTATTACATTTTTGTAACGCGCTACTGGCCCACAGGCCTCACAGCACACAAATAAAATGGATGAGACACACCAGATATAAAAGTAAGCAAGCAGATAATGATCTAAGCCAGGCAGAGGTTAATCTAGATTGCATTTAAAGAGGAGGGTCTTGACACCCTTCTGAAAGCCTGAAAGGGAATTAGCCCACCTAAGATTGGGCGGAAGCTTGTTCCAAGAGGAGGCGGTTGTAATGTCAAATTAAGTACCTGTGAAACTTGCAAGCTTAAACCTTGGTTTTACCAATTGTAGAGGGTCGTAGGAACATCAATGACGCCCGGGTGGTATGGTGGTGAGGCGATTTGCCAGGTATTGTGGAACCTTGCCATTACGACACTTGTAAGTAAGAGAGATTAGTTTGTAAGTAACCTATGTTTAATCAGGAGCCAGTGAAGCTCTCTACTGGCCTCCGTAACATGGTCTCTCCTACACAATCCGAAGACAGCTCTAACTGCATCGTTCTGTGCAACTTCAAGTGCCTGAAAATGGGCCTATGATGTACCTAACAAAAGGCTGTTGCAATAGTCAAGGCACAAGTTAATCAGAGCTTTGGCTAGTAGTGATCTGTTTTCAGTGAGATCTACGGACAAATGTAATTCAATAGTTTGGTAACATATCCACAAGAGGCGCGAACATGGGTGACCTGGGATTTCATAGAAAGCTCTGCATACAAAATGATACTGGGTGTATTTTCATTCTTAGCAACTTTGATTCTATTCCCTGCTATGAATAAACTGTCATAGTCAGAGCCCAGTTATTTAATCTTATATCCTGATGTTATGATCAAAAGTTCTGTTTTTTCGTATTCAATGCCAGATAATTGATGACCAGCAACTCTTGAACAAACTAGTAAATTAGATTAATAGCATCTGAGTCCAGGCTGTAACAACCAGACAATTCAAACACAACCTGGTTGTTATCTGCATGATTAGTGTACTGGACACTCAGGGCATCAAGGAGGTTGAGAAAATGCATGATATGAATACTAAACAGAGTGGGAGAAATATAAGATCCCTGTGGAACCCCACAGGTAACAAGTGCGGGAGCTGAGCTGGCATTGTCCAGAGATATTCTCATACTCTTGGGACTGAGAAAAGATTAGATTCATTGGGAAGCCGTGTTAGAACAATGTGCCTATTTGCCTAGCCTAGCAAGTGAAAAAGAGTGATCCACTAGGTCGAACGCAGCAGGAGAACTGGCTTGCCTTAATCAACAATGATGGCAATGTTGGATTTCCCGCACTGATTCCAGTAATCTATATGGTTTTAAATGTACCACGTTGCCTTCAGGTGTGCGGATATGACGGAAAATATCCTTCACTCTCCCTGGTTCTTCTCTAAATATGTCAGGAAACTGAAGAATAAGGTCAAACGGGTCTTGATTTTGATTAGTACTAAGTTTGTGTGGAATATGGACTTTTATATCAGAGTCTTCAGGCAACAGACAGGATAAAATAGTGGCAGTAGATTCTGTGGGATTTTCCTTCCATTCTTTTAAAAGATTCACATGATATACCTGGGTTTGTAATCATCGGCCAGGTTGGGAAATTGTATAATTACAAGGGCCTGTTTGTTCTAATACCTCATATGGTCCCTGCCACTTAGATATTAATTTGTTTTCAGAAGTGGGCAACAATACCAAGACCTTTTGGCCTATTGAAAAGGACCTTAAGGTAACCTTTTTGTTATATGAGTTTTTCTGCTGTTGCTGGGCCTAGGCCATGTGGATTTTAACTAAGGAGCTGACTACCTGCAAATGTTCTTTCAGTCGGTTTGCAGTTTGGGAGAGTGGAATTGAGGCATTGTCGCTCTCTTTCAAGGTTTCTCTCAACATATCTAAGATATCTCGAGTTTCCTGCTCAAAAAAGTAACTTGAACTGGGAGAATCCTGCGGAAGCCTGGGAAGTCTTTCTTACAGCAAAGAGAACCAAAGGTATAATTTGGTCCCAATTTCCGCCATCCTGTTCTACTAGTTTTCGTAGCATTGGTTTCAGGGTCTTGTTAAACCATTCAACAAGGCCATCTGTTTGTGGGTGATAGACTGAGGTTCTTAGAGCAGTGATGTGTAACAGTTTTTTCACTTCCCCATGAGTTTGCTCATACATGTTGAACCTTGATCTGTTAAGATTTCTTTGGGAAACACTACTTGTGAAATGAAAGGGGGTAGGTGTTTCAAAATCTGTTGTGTGGTGTTAGCTCTAAGGGGAAAGGCCTCTGGATACTGGGTTGCATAATCAACTAACACCAAGATGTACTTGTTCCCTTACTTTGGTGTTTCCAAGGGGCCCACAATGTCTATACCGAACCTTGAAAATGGAGCTTCAATGATTGGAAGGGGCTGTAAGGGGACTGGTGGTGGTATATGTGTACTGGTCTTTTGACAGATTTCGCATGACTGAACAAAGGTTTGGGCATGGATTTTTATATGTCCAAGATGACCTCCTGTCAGATGAGAATGGGCTATTTCCAGGACCACCTGCTTATGACTTTTAGGGATGACTATTTGGGTTTTTACTATGCCCTCTGAGGTGGTGTCTCCCCTGTAAAGCAACCCATGTTTCTAAAAGAAAAAGGTCCTCCTCTTTCATGGCCCTCTTGCTCAGGGTCGACCCGCAAAAAGGCTTTAGTCAATAATGTATCATTCCTTTGGCAAAGGCTAGGTCGAGAAGAGTTTCTGTTTGCTCTTCTTTGACCCTTAGGGGTTGGAGGTCTTGGGGGTGTCAGGTGTTTTATCAGCTTCCCCAAAGCCTCAGGTACCTCAATCTGTTAACTCCTTCCCAGCCTCTTCCTTTACAGTAGGGAACACTGCTCTCTCGAGTGGCCCTTGTACAGCGTTATCCTCCTGGTGGATTTGGAAGGGATCCTTTCCATGATGTTGTAGCAACACTTTAATGTCACCCCTAAAAGCTGGATCTATAACCCCTGCTGACACATCAATCCCAAACCTCCATGCAAGTCCTGATTTGGGAGCAATCCTAAGGTGGATTCTCTGCTAATTTCAGTGATACCGCCCATCTAACTAAACAGTAGCAGCGGTTTAAGCAGGCTTTGGGTGGGGTCTCTAGGGCTATGTCCATGTTCAGAGCTAAACCAATTGCTCCACTACTGCAATTGTACATGGCTAAGGTGGCTTTGGTTGCCAGATTTGGGATGGAATTGTGGATCTATTCCAATGTTAGTGTGGTTCAGATACCGGAGAACCACTTTTTTAAGAAACTGTTGGGTTTGCCAGCTTCTGCGCCAAATGTTGGTGTAGACGCAGAACTGGGCTATACACCGATTGGGATTGTGGTCTCCCTGCAGCTAGTATTGCACTGGCTTAGGCTGCAGGGCAATGGGAGAGCTATACTTATCCACAAACTGATTATCTCCCAGATTGATAAGGACATGGGAGGGAGGGTCCAATGGCTATCTCATATTAAGAAAAATCTAATGGTGATTAACATCACGCCTTCGGTACCCACCTTGTAGTATGCTTTCTTATGGAGGGATAAACCAATGGACATTTCAAATGTTTATGAGTTTGTGAGTATTAACAGAGAACGTATGGAAATATTGAAACCAAAGAAATGAAGGCTAATGACAATCATGTCCCGGATGCCCAGAGCTATTTGCTGTGGGCGGAGTTCCCTATGGATCGCATACTCATATCTAGGGCAAGGTTTCATTGAATCCCTCTATGGGCAGTGGTGGCAGCCTGGTCCGGGGGGATGCAGATCGGTCTTACTCTGTGTGTGAGGCACCTTACGAGGACTTGCCCCACATGGTATTCTTCTGTCCTGCTTATGTGAGGGCTAGAGGATTGTTCATATGACCCTTACTGCAGGAATTGGGATTTGTACAGTATTGACCTGTCATAATATACTTTTTGTGGGTGGATTCACCACATGGGGGCTGGTCTTTGCTCTCATATTTGAAATCAGCCCTTTATTTGCAGAAACGACTGCGAAGTAGAGTTAGTTGAAATTAGAATATGCGCAGCCATTTAACGATCTGTGATCTGAGTTTCTTTTTAGATGCTATTTTGGCGAGGTGTTATGCTTTATTCTACTGTGTAATAATTGAAACGTATTTTTGTATTCCGTATTGTTTTTATGGATTGTTTCTATGCTTATCCAAAATAAACATGATGATGAAGTATGTATTTGTCGGTGGAATCAGAATCAGATCAGTTGGTATTATTCTTATTTCACCTCTGGGAATTATCTCTTCCCTACTACTGCAAATATAAAACCCAATAGAGCTCTTTGTGGCTACCGAAGGATCTGATGCTCTGGTATTTAGTTATTCAAAGTTTAGGGCTCTCTAAATTGTATAGGTTGAGATGCATCCCATTTTTGACACCATTTGTGAAGGCATCATGAGTCAAACACAGACAACAGGTTCAAGTTTCTTAAAAAGGCAGGGTGGGTGAATGGCTAACTTGCCCTATGCCAAAGTGGGATTTCCCAACCTAAAGAAAACTAAGGGTAGTATTTGTCCGGAAATCCAAAATAAAGCATCAGCCTGTGTCCAAAACCTATACTTGCCATCACAACTACCTGCACTGTGTAGGGATTTCAGCATCAAAAAGGAACAGTGTTCAGAGTAAAGTTCAGAGCTTCTTCTAGCTCTTTGGCTTGTGATCAGCTACCCTTCCCCAAGTTCAAAGTAGTTAATCAAATACAGGGGTTCCCTTCCCCAAGAGTTCTAATCTTCCACCTTTCAAACAAAAACAGCACAGGGATTTTCATTCACCAAGACTTCAAATCTTCCTGCTTTCAAAACAACACTTGACTTGAATTCACAACAAGATCTTGGCACAACACAAGCGTCTTGAGAGGTGTTTTCAGTGGCTTTTCCATACAGCGGTTCACGGTCTAGGTGCAGTTGTCGGACCACACGGTCCATCAATTACAAGTCGCGCAACCGGTACCATTCCTTGACTTTTCCCCATGTACTCCAGTCCACTGCTACTCCTCAGCAGTGTATTTTGCCTCAATCACATATGTCACACTCTTCTAACAATATATTGTTGCTGGGTTAAACACCTTGTGCTTGTTACACCTCCTTATGTTTTGTTGGTCCTTTGCAATGCTTGTTTCCTTATAATGTACAGTTCCTTGCACTTGCTTGGCTGTGGCAACTATTAGATCTCTCATATCTTGCATTCAACTCTTTGTGCTCTCTTGATTCACTTAGAACAGTTTATTATTTCCATGCAGTTCACAACTTTCCTTTCAGTAAAGTTCACACTCTTTCTTTCACTCCTTTCAGGATACCGGAGTATTTTCAACTTGTTCTCAATTCGTTCGATATTACAAAAAATACTTTTCCTTTGCTTAAGCTGGCTTTCAATTTGTTCAGTATTCAAAGTATGTTCCATCTCTTTTCATTGCTTTCATTGCGTTCAGTATTCAAAATGCCTTGCATTCACTTTATTTCTATCACCACCTGCCAGCCCAGTGTTCCCCCTTTGTGGTTTCACTCACTAGTCGGTCCTACGGCTCCTCGCGAGTCCTTCCGCTGCTTCAGATTCCTGGTTCTCTGTTCAATCGCTCACGTCTTCTCCCGGCGGTATTCTTGTGGCTCGTCCACACCCAGAAATGCTTCCGCGGTGAAGCAGGATACATATGACTGCTACCGGCCTCCAGCTTCTTCTGTCACCCCTTTCTGCTACATACACTCTGCACTGCTTCACTTGCTTCCAACCCTGCTCCTGCCACACCACCACACCGGAGAAGTCTCCCTGTTCACAGATGACTGTGCTTCCACATCTGACACCATTTGTTTTGGGCTTCTAGCTTTTAAAACTCCTGCCTCCAGTTTCATTACAAAAAGGGCTACACCGCTCACCAGCAAAGCGGTAGTCCTGCCTTGATCGTGTTGTCCTCCTCCTCGTCCGAGTACTTAGTTGGGACTGACAATTGTTTGTTTTCACAAAATGAGGATGTATTTGTCCAGTTGTCCACGTCTTCGTCCCAGTACTATATTGATGCATTTTGGGGAATATTTTAGGGGAATGGCAGTGAAAGGGGTGACAAAATCCTATGAAGACTTGCGGGATGGAGGGCTCATGGAGAAAAGGAAATGGGGGATACTATGTCTCAACTAAGGACATTCTCTCCCCATTCCCCAAGTCTCCTCCACCTAGGCGATCCTTCTTCGCATATACAACCCCAAGGTCGGGATCCCAAAGCAATGGCCTTTCCCTGTCCACCTGAGCAGAGGATACTGGGTGAAAAGAAGTGAGGACGCCCTCAGATTCCTCACACACCTCACTCGCTTTATATTGAAGCAGTTTCCATGTTTTGTGCCCCTTTAGTTCACAGAATATCTTTCTCACCCATTCAGGCCTTCGTTCATTTGAATGAAAAATGTAATCCTGACAATTTTATGTGTATGGCAAACTCGTATCAGTGTTGACCGACCACAAGTCTGTCATACCAATTATATCAGTGGTTGCGACGACCTGGCTGATTACTTGTCCTGCCGGGGGATGGTCAATAGCGAACAAAAGCCTGAGGAGCTAATGACAGAGGAACACATATGAATGATCACAGAGGTGGCCATTCCCATGTCCATGATACCGAGAGAACTAGCAGAAGTGTCAGCAAATGATAAGTGCTTTATGATTGTCTTGGAGCACATAAGCACTGGTAGATTTAGAGAGATGTTGGTGCTAGAGGGCCGCCACACTGCTATCGCTAAATTCACCCAGCAGAGCTTGCGAAATATCCTCCAAGAGCTATCTAAATA
This sequence comes from Ambystoma mexicanum, assembly GCF_040938575.1. Classification (NCBI taxonomy): domain Eukaryota; kingdom Metazoa; phylum Chordata; class Amphibia; order Caudata; family Ambystomatidae; genus Ambystoma; species Ambystoma mexicanum. The sequence continues at coordinate 1,091,192,761 of NC_090932.1, forward strand.
AACAAAGCATTTATTACTAAGGGATACGGACATCAATGTCCCTTCCGCTTTGGTTCCTAGAGTGTTGGTGCTGGCTCACAAAGGACACCATGGGCCAGTAAACACTACAGCAAGGTTCACTGCAAAGGTCCGGTTCCCTAATCTAGAGGCTAGAGTCAATCAATGTGTGCAAACATCTCTCTGGTGCCAACCATCAACCTCTGCCCTGCACTCACCACTCGTCCAGTCCCAGGAAAGGAGCACAGATCCCTGGACACACCTTAGCATGGCTTTTAGCATTGAAAACACTGACCAACATTTTGTTGTCATCATCGGCCAATGGTCAAGATATTTGGAGGTCATTTTCATCGGCTCCACATCAGCAAGAAAAGTCCACCCAATTTTGGAGAAGATTTTTGCTACCCTCGCCCTGTGGCCCAGGACCAATGCAGAAACTGAGAGCTTGAGGTGTACCCTCAAAAAAGTATAGAGGATGGAAAAGGGACAAGGTGGTTGTGTCCCGTGAGCTTTGTATAAGTTCATCCATGAATATCCTACCACCAGCCCCACTCGATCAAATGGGTATCACCATCAGAGGCACACATGGAACGGTGCTTGAGAGAAACACTGCATACCCACTCATTGAGAGAGTGTCACACAATTGCGTATGAAGGGTTGCAAAACAAACAGGAGAAGGCCAATGTGAGGAAGAGCATCCGTCGACACGTGGAATGCCCAATCAGGACAAGGCTGCACTGTTGTGTTCTGCAGGTCCGCAGGAGACGCTGGCTGCCTGATATAGCGCATGTTGCGCTAGTCCATGCAGCGTATCCTTTAAGAACCGAGGATCAGACCCTCCGTGGCAAAGCCTGCACAGGACATGGACACAGTGTTGTGCACCTCAAATCCACAGAGACGCTGGCCGTCTGATACGTTGCATGTTGCACTACATCCATGCAGCATATCCTTCAAGAACCGAGGATCGGACCCTCTGCCCGATAGCCTGCGCAGGACAAGGCTGCAGTGCTGTGTGCTGCAGGTGTTTGGAGACAAAGGGGTAGCAGCGCAGAGTGCAAGTACGCTGCACAGTCATCGACCAGCAGTGACAGAAAGGTAAGAAAGGCGCAGGCAGTGGGAGCAGCCACTACTGCTGGCTACTAAACTAACCGGCCTTGCGCTTACTACTATTAACCGCCTGGCTCAGCGTGTTCTGTCTCTGCACAACCATAGGCTTTCCCCTCTTGCAGTTAGCCGTACTTTGTGTTTTGTGAGTCCCTGCTGTGTCCTGAGGCTGCTGTGTCTCCTCATGGCTTACTGCTGTGTTCTAGGTCGATTTTCTCCCTCTAGGTTCCCACCCAATGGTCACTGTAGGTTAACTGTTGCGCTCTCTAGGTCTGTTTCTCCCCTTCTAGGTGCCCATTCCACTGTTGGCATCTGTTGGTAACTGTGTTGCTGTGTCCACTAGGCTCTCTCCCACTCTCTAGGTTCCCACTCCACGGTGGTTACTGTTAGTTACTGTGTCTCTGCGGTTCCACTAGGCTCTCTCCCACTCTCTAGGTTCCCACTCCACTGTAGTTACTGTTGGTACTGTGTTGTTCACCTGCCTTGCTTCTTCTTGTTGTTTTCTCTACTGTGTGATTCCCCCCTGCCTTTTCCGCTGCACTGGACTGTGCTCTTCTCCCTCTCTCTTTCTCTCTCTCTCTCACTTCGTCCAACTTTCGTCCTCGCACCCTCTATGGTGCTCTTGATTTCTCCCATCTTCTCTCACTGTGACTCTATCTCCTATCTTATCCCTCTCACTAAGTCTGGAAGGAAAAAGTTCAAGGGGGAAATCCTGGTCTCCAACCCATGCCTTCCTATCACTGATACCTACATCAGCGCTTCCTTCAGACAGACTCTGACCAACATCCTCTTTGTCGTTCCCTCGCCAGACCTATGAACTCCTCATAAGCTCTCTGTTCCCCCTCCTTTCTCTTCCTCTCCCATTAATGGTGGCACCCGGTGGGAGGTCCTTTTGGCCTCCTTCCATTCCTCCAAAGCCTTCATCAATGTCTATCTAAATGATACCATCATGGTCCAGGGCTCTCAGCCAAATCTTCTCCTTCTGGATAGGTGTTTCCTGCGTCTTATCAACTTCCTCCCTTCCCCTGATACTCCTTCTACCACCTCTCTGGCTCCTCTTCCAGCTCCTTCCTTGTCTGTCACCTCTCTGGCACCCTCCACCTCCTCCTCTCTGGCTCCTATGCCACCACCCTCTAATGCCTCCTCCCCCTCCTCCTCCTCTCTGGCCCTATGCCACCTACGGCTGCTGCCTCTGTCCACTCTTGGGCCCATCTACCGCTTCCGCTGGGTGTACCTCACTCCTGTACCCCACCCTGGAAGTCTTTCAAATGTGGCAACCTGCTCCAAGTCACTAATCTCAACTCTCACTCTGCTGTCAAACACTTCTCTGACATCTGCCACCTCCTTGAAGACCTTCAACTGGATGTCCTTGTTCTCACCGAGACATGGTTCACGGCCAGCTCTGTCACGAGTTGTGACACTCCCTCCCTGAGGGCTACAAGATCCGCTCCATGCCCAACACCAACCAGCCCAGAGGTGGAGTGGCCCTGATCTTTCCAGAGTAGGTCCCTGCTACTGTCATTCCTATGCAGGCCTACTCCTCCTTTAAATGTTATGCCTGGTCTGCAGGCTCCATATCTCTTGTGGCCTCTCTCTGACTGTGGCCACCATCTACAGGCCACCTGACCAGGTTTCCCTCTTCCTCTCAGAATGGGCTGACCTCTCCCCTTCTCTCCTTGCCACTACCTCTCAACTTCTCCTCCTCAGAGACCTCAACATCCTCCTGGATGCTTCTAATCCCACTTCTGGGCTCTATCACAACCTTTGTGACACTCTTCCTTTCCATTGTACCCTCTGGTCCGACAAACTCTGCTGGACACACCTTGGATGTTCTCATCTCCTCAGACATCCCCCTCCCAAACCCTCTCACCACTCCTCTCTATTGTACTGACCACTTTCTGCTCTCCTGCCACCTGAAACTTCATGTCCGCCAAGTAATGCCTACCCTAGCACTACCACCTTCCTTCTCTGTCATTCGGCCCATGAAGCAAGTGTCAGTGGATGTCTTTACCGCTACTTTCTCTGCTCAGCAATTTGCGGTACCGTAATTACCGCCTTCGCCATTCCCATTGAGCCCTATGGGGCAAAAATGGGAATGGGGAAGGGCCAATGGTGCATGGGGAATTACCACCCCGCCAACCTTGGAATGGGGTGGTAATTCCCCATTGCACCATGGCGGACTCGTTACAATACCGGCAACATGTTCCCAGAGTCATTAATCAACTCTTGTGAAAGTTGCTTAATACTTTGTTCCAAATCCATACTTTTGTCCACCATACATTTCTTCCTGCTGCTGGACAAACCCAGAATTAAGCCCCGCATTGTACATTTAAATGCCTCCCATACTGTCCCAACAGCAATACCATCTGTCCTGTTTTCCACAACAAAATGATCAGCCTCAAATCTGATTTTTTCCACAATCTTTTCATCTCGAAGAATTGAGGTATTCATTCTCCAACAAAACGATCTAAGAGTACTAAACTGTAATGAGGGAGCTACAGAGATAATTGAATGAAACTTTGAAAATAAGTTCTGAGAAGGATTTGTTCAAATTGAAATGTTCATATTTTGAATATGGTGAAAAATGTGACTGTTGGCTTGCCTATAGATTGAGACAACAAAAATCTGAAAGATCCATCACTTCTATCAAAAATGAGAATGGTCAGGTTTTTAATGGACTAGAGATACTTAGAGTGGATGATTTGGAGAAAGCTATGTTGGGTGAGGCTTTGACTGTGGAGGAAATGAAGACTGTGATTGGGAAGTTGAACTTGGGCAAGTCTCCGGGTCCGGATGGGCTGCCTGCTGAATTTTATAAAATCCTACCAGATTCAGTGGAGGAACTGATGCGGGATATGTTCATGGAATCCAGGGTGAGAGGTTTGCTCCACGCTTCTACTAGTCACGCCATCATATCGGTATTTCTAAAAAAGGATAAGGATGGCTGCTTGACTTCAAACTACCGTCCGATCAGTTTGATTAATACTGATAATAAGATTCTTGCGAAATTATTGGCCATTCGTTTGCAGAATCTTCTTGTGAAGTTAGTGCACACCGATCAGTCAGGTTTTGTTCATGGACGAAGAACATCTAGCAATATTAGGAACCTATTGTTATTGATGAGGAATGCACAGGATATGGAAGATGATGTTGCGGTGCTTTACTTAGACGCGGAGAAAGCGTTTGATCGCGTTGATTGGAACTATCTTTTTTCAGTGTTGCGTGCTATGAATTTAGGTGAGGAGTTTGTTTCATGGATTGCTTTGCTTTACGCTTGTCCGACTGCTGCGGTCAGAACTAATGGACAGTTATCAGACTCTTTTGTACTGCAGAGGGGTACAAGGCAGGGATGCCCTTTATCCCCCCTGATATTTGTTTTGGCCATGGAACCACTGGCGATTGCATTGAGGTGTGATGTAGGGATACGGGGCCTGAGTTTTCATGGGGCCAATCAGAAGCTGTGGTTTTATGCGGATGATCTGTTATTGTTGTTGCGGGATTTAACGGTGTCCCTTCCGGCTTTGTTGGATGTGTTGGACAGATTTCGTGCGGTGGCTGGATTTAAAGTCAACTGGGCTAAGTCTGAGGTTTTACCTGTTTCTGGATGTTGTGATAGGAATTTGGTTTCTGGTTTTGGATTTCGGTGGTGTGACAGAAAATTAAAATATCTGGGTATATGGCTGACTCCACTGGTGGATGAGATGGTTGTGGTGAATATGACTGAGACTTGTAGAGAATTGAAAATGAGTATTTTGAGGTGGTCATTACTTCACTTGTCCCTATGGGGCAAAGTGAATGCTATAAAAAGGAATGCAGCCCCGAAAATTAACTATGTACTAGGCATGCTTCCAATGAAAATTGGCAATCATTTTTGGAAGAAAATTGATGGTTTGTTGCAGTCGTTTTTATGGGATGACAAGCCGCCGCGGTTAAAGTTATGGAAACTTCAGCTGCCAGTGGGAAAGGGAGGTTTGGGGGTGCCGAATTTCAGGGCTTATCATCTAGCTTTTTCAAGTCATTTCATTGTGCCCTTTCTGATGGAACAGCCTGATAGTTGGGTAATTGCAGAGGCAAGTTTGTTGGGCCCACTCCCCCCAAGGGCGATTCTTACGGCAACAAACAATTTATGTAAGAGATCATCTCTGACAGTCTTTCTGAGAGATACGTGGAAACAGGTTCATGAATTATTGGGATCGGACGCATCTAAGACTATTCATGCTTCAATTTGGCTAAACCCGCAGATTTCTGTTGGAGGTAAATCTTTGTTCTGGCCTGATTGGTTTCTGGGTGGAGTCCATTGGATTGATGATGTGTTGGTGGATGGTGAGTGGATTGGTGAGCGTGAGTTGCGAGCGAAATTTCACATTGATAATTTCAGATCTGAAGACTTCAGAAAATTAAAAAGATGCATAGGTGATGTGGTGGACCAAGGAAGCTCAATGGTTAATCTCTTTCTTAGAGAAATGGAGCCAGGTGGTGGCTCGATTGCTAGAAGTATATACAATTGTATTGTATATACTTCTAAGGAGAATTCTGATTTGAGAGATGAATGAGGGAGGAGATTGGGGTGTGAGATTTCACCCGAGATGTGGTTGGATATGTGTGCGAACATTAAACTTTGTGCAATTGATCTGGGGGAACGGTCTAGGCAGAATAAGATCCTCAATAGAGTGTTTTGGAGCCCGTAACGTATGTTTAAGAGGGGGTTGTTGGATTCGGATGATTGCTGATGTTGTGGGAATGGACTGGGAAGTCTGGAACATCCGCTGTGGGAATGTGTGCGCGTACGGGGTTTTTGGCATGATGTTTGTGGTGCCTGCCTGTGTGTTTTGAATTTGGAGGTGGATTTGGATTTTGTGACAATGATTTTGGGAGGTGGAGAATTGCTGGAGGATCTCTCTGAGTAACGGAAAAAGTTTTTACTCCGCGGAGCTTGTCTGGGCAAAAAGTTGGTACTGAGGGGCTGGAAGTCACAGAATGCGCCTACTCTTGATGATTGGGTTGAGGGGATGTCTGCCCTTGCATCCATGGAAAGGATGGTGTTCAAGAGGCAAGGGAAATTGAATTTGTACGGAAAGGTGTGGGATGACTTTTTGAGTATTTACTGATTTATTGCAAGTTATGTATATATAATATTCTGTTAATCTGTATATTTTTGCTGAGTATTAATTGTTCTAATTGTTTGATTGATAATATATGTGTAAAACTTTATAAATAAACAAATAAAAAATAAAAAAACAATACCGGCAGCAACCATGGTGCTAATAGAGCCATTGGTTACCGCCGGTGTTGTAATGAGGGCCAATGAGTTCATATTGGCAAGAAACAGAAATGTTCATTGAACACTTTCTTGACAGGTGGTTTTTGAATTGATCTTTTGGCAAAACAGATTTTGGTAAGTCCTCGGTCGAAGTAATAATAAGAGTCACCTAATTATATGACAAATGGAATGTGGGCTCAGACATAACAAATACATAATTTCTTTTTGTAGTGATTTATGAGAATCCGACAACTTGCTAGGTAATTACAATTTTACTTAATTGGGAGGCAGAGGTGGTGTGACACACCGTGCAATTGACCGTATACATATATAAGTCTACTATACTAATATTTGAATCTTTACTAACTGGTTATTCATATTATTATCTCTTTCCCCTCCCTTATTTTTTTCTCTTTTCATCTTTCTTTTCTTGTCACATGTATATTGTACATTATTGCAATTTTACCCAAATTCAATTGTTTTTTGGTTGATGGATTTACTTTGTTAATGGACTGTTATATATGGGTATCATGGTTTGTGACACCCTTTGTTGAACATTGTTTTTTTTGCCTTTGGTGTTCATTTTGATTGTTCATGATTGTTACCAATGAATTCACAAACTTTATGATACTAATTGTCTCAGCCTCAGAAGAAGAGCCTAAGTCTCAAAACATGTGTCAGGTTGATCATGCAATGAATTAAAATATGTGCATTTGTGCATACACCCTATCATGTTTGGTGCAGTGTGATTGTATAACTTTACAAATTCTTTACCTTTTACTGTGGAGTGTAGGGCAATACACCCACAGCATACAATCACCCGCGCCCTATACCAAACAAATATTCCATCTGTGCAAGCGCTGGGGTGTTTCTGTCGTTTTTTGCCCCTTGCCTTTCTGTTTGTACTATGGCGGTCAGATGCTTCTCCAAGCAGAGAGATGGGGTTATACCTCTGTCACTGGAGGCGCCTCCCTCTGCAACGGCCTCACTGACCTTCTCAGACTTGAGCCAAACGCTTGAAGTTCCGGAAGTGGCTTGATACCTTCCTTTTCTCCTCTGCCTTCTCTGTCTTGCTTCTTTGCTAACTTACCTGTCTGCTGCGCCAACTGGTTGCTTGGTTCCCTGAGAATCTCACTGGGTACCAGGCCTCTCCATGACCAGTCCTCCTTGCACTGCCTCCTGGCCTACCGCACACCTAGGGGCTGTAACTGTAACACCCAGAGCCCCCCTGCCTAATTGCCTCCTTGCCTCCTTGCACTTACCCAGAGCCGCGCTACACTTACTCTTAGCCTGCTGCCTTGATTGCACTTACCACCTAACCTCTGCCTTGCGCTTCACCTCTCCCTTCCCACTACACTTCTTGTGTCGCACTTGCACAATCTGAATAATACAAGGCCTAGTAAGATCGTTTGTATTGTAGAGGAGCAGCTGCATGCCTCTGCAGGAAATTCCACCCCCTAAATTCTATACGTTGGAAGCCTGAGATTGTGCTGTGTTTGACACCAGCAGTTGTGCCAATACCGCAGGGTTTATTCGAAAGAAGGTATCCATTGAGACAACCCTATCGAAAGATCCCCGAAGAGACGATAATCTGACGGAGGAACTACCTGAAGGAATATGCAAAAAGAGCAAAAAAAGAAGTCTGTGACATCATAAGAGAGTATAAAGGACATCTCAGGATATTGGCTGAAGAGGATGTATGGATCCTACAGAAACTAATGACGAAGTAAAGAGTCACGTGGACTTTTAATATGAAAAAGAAGATTACACATGCATGAAATACTGAAGAGAATAAGCCGTCCAATAATGGTATAGACGCTGAAACGCAAGGTAGACTAAGTCATCATAAAAGCTTGCTATATGTAGTGAATAGAATGCAGGTGGAGCTGCCCATGTACAGGAGCTGGACATCAGTATCATAAATTTTAGTAAGTCAGGAGCAATGAAGAAGAAAGGGAGAATTGGGTTGCAGCAAGAATAAGCTGAAATCGTGGAGCTGCATGGCGATGTTGTCTGGCTTGGAGTCAAGACTGAAGCAGCCAAGGTCGGCTATCTATTCTGGAAAGGAGTGGACGTGCGAACAATGAATCATCCCTTATTAAGGTGCAGAGAAAGAACACCAAGAGTGCCAAGTTTTATTCATTTAGAGCATTTAAGACCTGCAAAATGGACCAAATCCTGGTCTCCTGTCACGTGGGCCAAGGATGAAAATAGAATCGGAATCACAGAATACAAAGTGTATGCCCGCACTCCCATGTATTCCCAGAGACATGGATACTTTGCAAGGCCAAGTTCAAAGACAATCTTCATGGTAGAAAGCTGATGAGAGATGCTGGGCTAATTGGGTGGAGAGGTTGAGTCAGGCCCATTTCCTTGCACCTGGGTCTAGGCTTACGTGCTGCTAAATGAACCGAATGTTCCAGACATAGCACAAGCATACCAACCAATTGTAGTGGTCCATATAACGAAAGAACTTATAGTTTAAAGACCAATGAGAAACCATGTATCTAATGGTTTTAAAAATGTTTTAAAGGTAGGCATGTAATCCCCACCTGACAGTGGCAGCCAATCGCAATCCTAGTTCCTATATAATGTGTACTTAGATGTTCCTCTTAAGCCTATCCCGACCCCCAGTAGGTTTTTTATTATTTGCCACATAGAATGAAATCATCTCTGACGTATTTTTAGTATAAAGTCTATGTTGTGTGAAAATGTTGTTGCTAGAAACCGAGCGTACCTCCATTGATGTTCGTTGAACTCCCTGTTTTAGATCATTTTTAATATAACAGTACCTTGCCATCTTCCTGAGTTTGTTTGGTTATTTGGACTCAGACTTATTCTGTGAACCCATCCATTGCATGCACGTTCCTAATGGGCCATAAGCTCATATGGTAGTGGTGCGGATGGTTCAAAAAGATCCAAACTAGTTTACCTCCATCCTTCAGGCATCCTCTGCCATTAACTGGAAGATCGCAAAGTTTCCTGTGGAGGGCGGCTGATAGAAATAAACTTGCAAGAAGAACCGAGATGGTGGGCAGGTCCCGCTATGACGAAATCCCTGCCCGGTTTCCACGGGCGCTATGCATACGAAAGGCGAAGTGGTCGGATTAGAGGAGGAGTCAATACCAAAGGCCTGAAATCGATTAATGGATGGTGATTAGGCTAAGGGGAATGACAAATAAGGGGACGGGATTGTAATAATTTTTGAGTAACAGGAAATATTTTGAAGAAAAGAGGTAGCACCTAGAAGCCCTGAATCAAGGGAGTTAGAAGGAGACATCTCAGATCCAAGCTGGCGTAGAACGAAATATAAAATGCGTAATCAGTATTACGTAAGGTGATGTCACAAACTATGTATAGGGTATAAAGAAAAGGCGAGGGAAAAGGTGATCACAGTGTTTATAATGTGTAATGTTTGAATAGTCTGAATTTTGTTTGTTGAGTAAAAATATCAAAGAGCGATTGAGATTGTGAAAAATTTATGTGAAAAATTTAAAAAGTTGAGGAGCAACAGTGATTGGGTATAGCAAAGCAATTGGCGCCAATCAAGAGAATAGACAGACTATAGAAATAAGAGGCTTGAGCAGCGATTGATGGTGCTGGCTCATATCATTTTAAAAACATTGAAAAGTGGTGATGTAAGCCAAAGTATAAGGTTTATTTAACAATCTGGTAAGTATCGACAGTCAAGCGAGGGTGTCATTATGGGAGATACTCCTCTCATGCACCAATGCAAGACACTGCCAAAGCATATGCCCAAGCTCAAACAGTATAGTGCAGAATGGGTAAAAGGCACAGCAGATAAAATGTTCATGCCATGGCCACAAGGGGGATCATTGTCAAAAGCGGTATTGCAACACATGACCACATACTTGCACACTGCGTAGACCGGGAAGAAATTTGCGAAAAGATTAGCGATTTTAGAAGAGGTATCAAGAGGAAAGAGAAGACCGCCACCTGAGGAGTGGATGCTTAATCAGCATAAGGAGGAAGGTGTTGAGCCCTCAGCTCCCCTTAACTCACCTGAAGCAAAGGGTGTTGCTACAGAAGAAATAGGGGTGTATCCATTAAAGGAATTGAGAGCAGCGGCAGGGTATAGTAATCCGATATATGAACCCCCTGCTTATAGTAGTGATGATAGTCCGGAGAAGAATAAGAGAAAGGACGAGATTTATAAGATCATACAAGACAAGGGAGAAAAGAGTGAGCAGTCAATTTTGTCAACAGAAATAGACAGGGAGATGAAGAGATGGAAAGGAAAGAAGGATAAGGCTGACAAGATGGCGCTCGTACAAAATGAATGGATGGGAGCACAGATATTACTTAAGATAGATGGGAAAAGTATCGAGGAAGTTAGGCAAAGAGAAGATAAGGACAAACAAGAAAGAAAAGATAAAGAACAATAGAAAAGAAGAGATGGAAAGAAGATGAGCAGAAAAGGAAAAGCAGGGAGCGACGAGTGCAGATATATCAGGAGGAGCAAGAGCAAATAGAAGAACGGGCAGAAGAAAGAAGAAAGTACGACAATAGACAGAGAACGATAGAAGAAAGGGATAGAAAGGAAAGAAAGAGGGAGGAGGAAGAAGCACAAACATTAAGGGACAGAGATGAAGGGAATAAGAGGAAAGAAGGCAAGGAGCAAGGAGAGGAGAAGAACGAAGGCAAGAGGAAGAAAGAATTAGAAGGGATGCGAGAAAGCAAAGAGAAGTAGATCAAAAAATAGAACGGAAAAGGAGACAGTGAGGTCTCGATGCCAGTATCATTCATAAAGAACAAATGAGGCTGAGCCCAGAAATACGATGGGACAGAGTGGAAGAGATTCTTCCAATAAAGGAAGTAACGCCAGCAGGATCTAGACTAGCATTAGAAGAAGAAAGTTTGATGCAGAAAGCATTGGAGAAAGGATCAATAAGGTCTATCAACAGTTAAGTCAAAGTAGTGAGTATGGAACTCGAGGGAACAGTGATCGATCCCCAGTACCTCAATCACGAAGTGAGGAAGGAAACCTGTTCAGTGATGAACTTCAAGGACTGTCTTTGAGCAGACTGAACTTCGATAAGGGCGAAGGGGATAATAGTCACTCTAGTTGGGGACTAGATATGTCAGACAAGGAAAGAGAGTATAGTTTTGGGGCAGAAGGAGGGAGCGTGTGTGCCCCTGAAGGAAGTCTGCAAATGGATAAGGAAGTAAGATGGTCGGATTTTGAATAACCTAAAGATAGAACACCAGATCCCATAGCATATCCTGAGCATCCCCGAGGACGATCACATAGTGAGAAGGTTAAGGTCATTACCCACAATGAGACAGGGACGATTATCCCTTTCATGGATAGACTAAGAGTGGGATCTGACTATGGGATGGGATTTACGCAGTTTCCCTTGTTAGAAAAAAGGGGAGCAAGACTGCAGTATATTCCATGGCCACAGATGGACAAGGATAACTTAAAATGCAAGCTCCCTAGTTTGACTTCGGGTGCTGGGAAATGGATATACGAATTAGAGAAAATGACAGGAGGAAATACGTTGGCCATAGGGGATATAAAAGGTCTCCTGGCAGCCTTTCTTGGAGAGAGGTCTGATGACAAATGGAGGAGAGCGGGATATTCAAGTGTGACTGCACAAAACACACCGCATGATGGGGCGCTGTTTAATAATTGTAGAGCAGATGTTTTGAGGGCAACCAGGGTACTGTCATGACCACGGGCCGCAGAACACAAAAACCACACCGTCTAGTGAAGGTGCAATGGGTCACCTGACTCACTTATGTCCCTTTGGGACTCATAAACACAGGGGCCCTGGCTGGACTCAGTCCTGGCGCCTTTGGCACCAGGCTCATATAGAAATGTGAGCAGGAACACTTTATTTCAGTGCAGGAGTGCTTTTATTTTACTTCAGTGCTGGAGTGCTTTTATTTTACAAGACCTTTCCAGGTGCAGAAAGCCTTTATTCCAGAGAACATCCCCATGTGCTGACTCATCGGGCGTGGCTCCTTAGTCCTGGTCTTCAGGTACTGATTCATCTGGTGTGGCAGGGCATGGCAGCAGGCAGGCTAGAGCTACTGGGCATGGCCAGGAACAAGACTATATAAACCCACTGATCCCTCAAGTAAACGCTTTGCGTTACTTTGCACCTCCGTGCAACGTGATGCTCACCGCCACCTGGACCAGCTACTTCCCTCGTGATCCTGCAACAACAGCATCCTTACTTGGACCATGGCTCGCATCTCACGGCAACTCTCCATCTTCTTGGCAGATCCTGAATCGACGCTGCAGCACCTGCGCTCTCTGTCCCACGAAGCCGAAGTCCTGAAATGAGAAAAGAAGACAAGACACGGTTAGAACTCCCGAAAACACCCAACCCAGGGTCACGCCGCATTTAAAACCCAACACGCACCCTAAGGCACCATTAAAGGTTACTTACCAGCTGTCGAACCATCTCAGCACTGCTCATCCATACCGCGGCTCCACTTCTTCTACCGCAGCTACCGCCGGCACTACTACACCACCTGCAAGGGGAGAGATCAGAGAAAAGAGACATTACATATAAAGGACAGAGAAAACACTTTACAAATACAATTACAACAGTCAGAAGACAAGCGGGCAAGTGGAAACAAGGGAAACACTTACCCACAAGAGAAGTGGACTAGTCGCAGCTGGCCTGGACTTTCCCGACAAGGGACCAGTAAAGGAACTTGGTTCCCTTCAACAAGCGCCCCTGCCAGAAGCAGCAGGACGGAGAGCTCATCATCATCATTTAGCAGGTGAGCCTCAAGAGTAGTGCAACCCCAGGGAAGCCACATCCAGGGAGAAGAGGTCTGGAGAAGGGGTCAGGGACCACAGGCTGCATACTCATACAACCCCCCCTTATATTCATGCAGGAACCGCACTGCTCATCACTGCAGTTCCCCACACAGATGCAGAGGGAGGAACAGACAAGAGGAGTTTTATCCCTGGGAGGGCTGCGACCATGCCCCTATACCTCCGCAGAGACCGGATGAGCGTAACAGGTACAGTATCCTGACAAATCAGATATGGGTACAATTATGACACGTAAAATGAAAGAAGACCCTATTGCTTATATTCAGGAGAAATGGCAACTAGAAACTCGCGAGCCATGGGAAAAGACAGTGGCATTATTTTACCACATTTTATGTCAGGGGTTGCCTGAGCCAGTACAGAGGCAGATGAAATACAGCTGACGACAGTACACCATTGTTGGTTAATACAAGAGAAAAACTAAAAGAAAGATGAGATTAGAAAAATAGAGGAAGCCAAATTAGTTCAGAAAAAATGGCGAACATTTGCCATAGAATGGGCAGTATTGACAAGCGGAGAAGGATTGGGAATGCAGGAAGCAATGGATGCATCGCAGGCAAATAATCTGTGCCTGATGGACCAAGGTGGATATGGGTTTACACCACAAGGCAGAGGAATGGATTATAGAGGAAGAGGAGGCGGATTTCAAAATAATCAAGGTGGGTTTCAAGGTCCACAGTATGAGAACCAGAATGCTCAGGCAGGATATAACCAAGGAGGGACTAATAGGAGAGTTCCTCCAGTATGTTGGAATTGTGGAATGACAGGACACATTGCACGCGCATGTGGGAGCCAAGGGAATGTACAGAATGGACAGTTCTTTAGAGGGGGGACAGCTTACCCTCCACCATATAACACACAGACCAGAGAGGGCTCTGTCCAGGATCACATATCTTGACAGACACAAGCTCTGCAAGTACATCAGGTACCACAGCAGGGACAAGTACAATCATACCAATGATATATAGAGCGCTATATAAATGCCAAGTAACATAAGATAACATAACAAGGGCAGGCGCAACAAGCCCTTATGCAGACACAGCAGTAGGAAAACACAGGACAAGTATTGACACCCAGAACAGGAGGTGCCACTGTGGTAGGAAGAAATCCTTTCACAGGGATGGGGATGAGTCTGTATCCAAAATAGGAAAGCTCACAGGGTGACTTGATGTGTTCAGTACTATCTGTGACACCAGACCCCCAAGAGGAACCAAGGGTCGATGTGACGATAGGAGGACAATCCTTTTCTTTTCTTGTAGACTATGGAGCAACTTGTTCATGTATACAAAAGAGAAAATATCCAATATCAGGTATTGCCATGAATTCTCAAGGGTTCTCTGGAGCTGCAAGTTGAGTTCTTTTTACTGATGATTGACCAGTCTCCATAGGAGAATGTTGCATGGCCATTCCCTTGTTATATTCACAAGAGACACTGGTTAATATTGTGGGAAGAGATTTACAGGGTAATTCATAGAAATTCGCACAAAAGTGGTGCATGCGACTGGCGCACAGCATGCCCGTGCGAATGTCTGCGCCAGCCGCGTGCGCTAAAATCGATTACCGCGCACAGCGTATTCATGGATTTTCGCATCCAAAACCAGCCGTGGCGCAGCGTGGCGCCGCGACCCTGCAGCAGCGCCAGTTACGCCCCCAAGAACGCCCTCGCGCAAGGAAAAGCCTTCAAAATCCCCAAATAATCGCAAAGGGCTGCGCTAACCCTGGACCAGTTCACAGGGCTGGCAAACAGCAAACGCCAAGCAGGGAACGTGTATTTCAGTGGTTCGCGGGAAGTTCCACACGCGATTGTCCTGTGTACGTGTGCATCAGGGGTGCGCGGGAAGTATCACACGCAAAATCAGCAGGGTACGTGTATTTCAGGGGTGCGCGGGAAGTTCCACACGCGATTTCAGCAGGGTACGTGTATTTCAGGGGTGCGCGGGAAGTTCCACACGCGATTCCATCAGGGTACGTGTATTTCAGGGGTGCGCGGGAAGTTCCACACGCGATTGGCCCCGTGCGAGCAGGGTACGTGTATTCCAGGGGTGCGCGGGAAGTTCCACACGCGATTTCAGCAGGGTACGTGTATTGCAGGGGTGCGCTGGAATTTCCACACGCGATTTCAGCAAAGTACGTGTATTTCAGGAGTTCTGGGGAGTACTACACGTGAATTGGCCGTGTGGGTCCTCCCAGGTGTTCGCTCTACAACCTCCACGGCCCCTGCAGGCAGCCCACACCACAGGGGACTACCCTGCACCCCTGCCCATGTCCCGCAGGCAGCCCATCCACCATGGGCATGCCCCCCAGCCAACCCACATGTCACCTTGCACTACTGATCAACAATGCATGTCTCCCACCACCCTCACCCCCCAGCAGTGCAGGGGCAGCCTCCACCAGGCCCCCACCCATGTCTACCACCACCCCCACCCCCCGGCCACCAGGGGCAGCCTCCACCAGGCCCCCACTCATGTCTCCCACCACCCCCAACCCCCAGCAGTGCAGGGGCAGCCTCCACGAGGCCCCCACTCATGTCCCCCTGCATCCCCACCACCCAGCAGAGCAGGGGCAGCCTCCACCAGGCCCCCACTCATGTCCCCCTGCACCCCCACCCCCCAGCAGTGCAGGGGCAGCCTCCACCAGGCCCCCACTCATGTCTACCACCACCCCCATCCCCCAGCCACCAGGGGCAGATTCCACCAGTCCCCCACTCATGTCCCCCTGCGCCCCCACCCCCCAGCAGTGCAGGGTCACCCTCCACCAGGCCCCCACCCATGTCTCCCACCCCCCCACCCCCCAGCACTGTGGGGCACCTGCCAGCAGGCCCCCACCCATGTCTCCCACCCCCAGCAGTGCAGGGGCAGCCTCCACCAGGCCCCCACTCATGTCCCCCTGCATCCCCACCACCCAGCGGTGCAGGGGCAGCCTCCACCAGGCCCCCACTCATGTCCCCCTGCACCCCCACCCCCCAGCAGTGCAGGGGCAGCCTCCACCAGGCCCCCACTCATGTCTACCACCACCCCCATCCCCCAGCCACCAGGGGCAGATTCCACCAGGCCCCACTCATGTCCCCCTGCACCCCCATCCCCCAGCAGTGCAGGGGCAGCCTCCACCAGGCCCCCACCCATGACTCCCACCACCCCCTACCCCCAGCAGTCAGGGGCACCCCCCACCAGGCCCCCACTCATGTCTACCACCACCCCCATCCCCCAGCCACCAGGGGCAGATTCCACCAGGCCCCCACTCATGTCCCCCTGCACCCCCACCCCCCAACAGTGCAGGGGCAGCCTCCACCAGGCCCCCACCCATGTCTCCCACCACCCCCACCCCCCAGCAGTGCAGGGTCACCCTCCACCAGGCCCCCACCCATGTCTCCCACCACCCCCTACCCCAGCAGTCAGGGGCACCCTCCACCAGGCCCCTACTCAATGTCTACCACCACCCTCATCCCCCAGCCACCAGAGGCAGATTCCACCAAGCCCCCACTCATGTCTCCCACCACCCCCACCCCCCAGCAGTGCAGGGGCAGCCTCCACCAGGCCCCCACTCATGTCTACCACCACCCCCACCCCCCGGCCACCAGTGGCAGCCTCCACCAGGCCCCCACTCATGTCCCCCTGAACCCCCACCACCCAGCAGTGCAGGGGCAGCCTCCTCCAGGCCCCCACTCATGTCCCCCTGAACCCCCACCCCCCAGCAGTGCAGGGGCAGCCTCCACCAGGCCCCCGTTCATGTCTACCACCACCCCCACCCCCAGCCACCAGGGGCAGCCTCCACCAGGCCCCCACTCATGTCCCCCTGCACCCCCACCCCCCAGCAGTGCAGGGGCAGCCTCCACCAGGCCCCCACTCATGTCTACCACCACCCCCCTCCCCCAGCCACCAGGGGCAGATTCCACCAGGCCCCCACTCATGTCCCCCTGCACCCCCACCCCCCAGCAGTGCAGGGTCACCCTCCACTAGGCCCCCACCCAGGTCTCCCACCCCCCCACCCCCCAGCACTGTGGGGCACCTGCCAGCAGGCCCCCACCCATGTCTCCCACCACCCCCAGCGTCCAGCAGTGCAGGGTCACCCTCCACCAGGCCCCCACCCATGTCTCCCACCACCCCCTACCCCCCAGCAGTCAGGGGCACCCTCCACCAGGCCCCCACTCATGTCTACCACCACCCCCATCCCCCAGCCACCAGGGGCAGATTCCACCAGGCCCCCACTCATGTCCCCCTGCACCCCCACCCCCCAGCAGTGCAGGGGCAGCCTCCACCAGGCCCCCACCCATGACTCCCACCACCCCCTACCCCCCAGCAGTCAGGGGCACCCTCCAACAGGCCCCCACTCATGTCTACCACCACCCCCATCCCCCAGCCACCAGGGGCAGATTCCACCAGGCCCCCACTCATGTCCCCCTGCAACCCCACCCACCAGCAGTGCAGGGGCAGCCTCCACCAGGCCCCCACCCATGTCTCCCACCACCCCCACCCCCCAGCAGTGCAGGGTCACCCTCCACCAGGCCCCCACCCATGTCTCCCACCACCCCCTACCCCCCAGCAGTCAGGGGTACCCTCCACCAGGCCCCCACTCATGTCTACCACCACCCCCATCCCCCAGCCACGAGGGGCAGATTCCACCAGTCCCCCAATCATGTCTCCCACTACCCCCACCCCCCAGCAGTGCAGGGGCAGCCTCCACCAGGCCCCCACTCATGTCTACCACCACCCCCTACCCCCCAGCAGTCAGGGGTACCCTCCACCAGGCCCCCACTCATGTCTACCACCACCCCCATCCCCCAGCCACGAGGGGCAGATTCCACCAGGCCCCCAATCATGTCCCCCTGCACCCCCACCATCCAGCAGTGCAGCGGCAGCCTCCACCAGGCCCCCACTCATGTCCCCCTGCTCCCTACCCCCCAGCAGTGCAGGGGCAGCCTCCACCAGGCCCCCACTCGTGTCTACCACCACCGCCCCCCAGCCACCAGGGGCAGCCTCCACCAGGCCCCCACTCATGTCCCTCTGCACCCCCACTCCCCAGCAGTGCAGGGGCAGCCTCCACCAGGCCCCCACCCATGTCTCCCACCACTCCCTACCCCCCAGCAGTCAGGGGCACCCTCCACCAGGCCCCCACTCATGTCTACCACCATCCCCACCCCCCAGCCACCAGGGCAGCCTCCACCAGGCCCCCACTCATGTCCCCCTGTACCCCCACCCCCCAGCAGTGCAGGGTCACCCTCCACCAGGCCCCCACCCATGTCTCCCACCCCCCCCCCACACCCCAGCACTGTGGGGCACCTGCCAGCAGGCCCCCACCCATGTCTCCCACCACCCCCAGCGTCCAGCAGTGCAGGGTCACCCTCCACCAGGCCCCCACCCATGTCTCCCACCACCCCCTACCCCACAGCAGTCAGGGGCACCCTCCGCCAGGCCCCCACTCATGTCTACCACCACCCCCATCCCCCAGCCACCAGGGGCAGATTCCACCAGGCCCCCACTCATTTCCCCCTGCACCCCCACCCCCAGCAGTGGAGGGGCAGCCTCCACCAGGCCCCCACCCATGTCTCCCACCACCCCCTACCCCCCAGCAGTCAGGGGCACCCTCCACCAGGCCCCCACTCATGTCTACCACCACCCCCATCCCCCAGCCACCAGGGGCAGATTCCACCAGGCCCCCACTCATGTCCCCCGGCACCCCCACCCCCCAGCAGTGCAGGGGCAGCCTCCACCAGGCCCCCACCCATGTCTCCCACCACCCCCACCCCCAGCAGTGCAGGGTCACCCTCCACCAGGCCCCCACCCATGTCTCCCACCACCCCCTACCCCCCAGCAGTCAGGGGCATCCTCCACCATGCCCCCACTCATGTCTACCACCACCCCCATCCCCCAGCCACCAGGGGCAGATTCCACCAGGCCCCCACTCATGTCTCCCACCACCCCCACCCCCAGCAGTGCAGGGGCAGCCTCCACCAGGCCCCCACTCATGTCTACCACCACCCCCACCCCCACCCCCCAGCCACCAGGGGCAGCCTCCACCAGGCCACCACTCATGTCCCCCTGCACCCCCACCACCCAGCAGTGCAGGGGCAGCCTCCACCAGGCCCCCACTCATGTCTACCACCACCCCCACCCCCCAGCCACCAGGGGCAGCCTCCTCTAGGCCCCCACTCATGTCCCCCTGCACCCCCATCCCCCAGCAGTGCAGGGGCAGCCTCCACCAGGCCCCCACCCATGTATCCCATCACCCCCTACCCCCCAGCAGTCAGGGGCACCCTCCACCAGGCCCCCACTCATGTCTACCACCACCCCCATCCCCCAGCCACCAGGGTCAGATTCCACCAGGCCCCCACTCATGTCTCCCACCACCCCCACCCCCAGCAGTGCAGGGGCAGCCTCCACCAGGCCCCCACCCATGTCTCCCACCACCCCCTACCCCCCAGCAGTCAGGGGCACCCTCCACCAGGCCCCCCCTCATGTCTACCACCACCCCCACCCCCCAGCCACCAGGGGCAGCCTCCACCAGGTCCCCACTCATGTCCCCCTGCACCCTCACCCCCCAGCAGTGCAGGGGCAGCCTCCACCAGGCCCCCACCCATGTCTCCCACCACCCCCTACCCCCCAGCAGTCAGGGGCAGCCTCCACCAGGCCCCCACCCATGTCTCCCACCACCCCCTACCCCCCAGCAGTCAGGGGCACCCTCCACCAGGCCGCCACTCATGTCTACCACTACCCCCATCCCCCAGCCACCAGGGGCAGATTCCACCAGGCCCCCACTCATGTCTCCCACCACCCCACCCCCCAGCAGTGCAGGGGCAGCCTCCACCAGGCCCCCACTCATGTCTACCACCACCCCCACCCCCCAGCAGTGCAGGGGCAGCCTCCACCAGGCCCCCACTCATGTCCCCCTGCACCCCCACCAGCCAGCAGTGCAGGGGCAGCCTCCACCAGGCCCCCACCATGTCCCCCTGCACCCCCACCCCTCAGCAGTGCAGGGGCAGCCTCCACCAGGCCCCCACTCATGTCGACCACCACCCTACCCCCCAGCCACCAGGGGCAGCCTTCACCAGGCCCCCACTCATGTCCCCTATAACCCCCACCCCCCAGCAGTGCAGGGGCAGCCTCCACCAGGCCCCCACTCATGTCTCCCACCACCCCCACCCCACAGCCACCAGGGGCAGCCTCCACCAGGCCCCCACTCATGTCCCCCTGCACCCCCACCACCCAGCAGTGCAGGGGCAGCCTCCACCAGGCCCCCACTCATGTCCCCCTGCACCCCCACCCCCCAGCAGTGCAGGGGCAGCCTCCACCAGGCCCCCACTCATGTCTCCCACCACCCCCACCCCCCAGCCACTAGGGGCAGCCTCCACCAGGCCCCCACCCATGTCTACCACCACCCCCACCCCCCAGCCACCAGGGGCAGCCTCCAACAGGCACCCACTCATGTCTACCACCACCCCCACGCCCCAGCCACCAGGGGCAGCCTCCACCAGGCACCCACTCATGTCCCCCTGCACCCCCACCACCCAGCAGTGCAGGGGCAGCCTCCACCAGGCCCCCACTCATGTCCCCCTGCACCCCCACCCCCCAGCAGTGCAGGGGCAGCCTCCACCAGGCCCCCACCCATGTCTACCACCACCCCCACCCCCCAGCCACCAGGGGCAGCCTCCACCAGGCCCCCACTCATGTCTCCCACCACCCCAAGCCCCCAGCAGTGCAGGGGCAGCCTCCACCCGGCCCCCACTCATGTCCCCCTGCACCCCCACCACCCAGCAGTGCAGGGGCAGCCTCCACCAGGCCCCCACCCATGTCTCCCACCACCCCCTGCCCCCCAGCAGTCAGGGCCACCCTCCACCAGGCCCCCACACATGTCTACCACTACCCCCATCCCCCAGCCACCAGGGGCAGATTCCACCAGGCCCCCACTCATGTCCCCCTGCACCCCCACCCCCCAGCAGTGCATGGTCACCCTCCACCAGCCCCCCACTCATGTCTCCCACCCCCCCACCCCCAGCACTGTGGGGCACCTGCCAGCAGGCCCCCACCCATGACTCCCACCACCCCCACCCCCCAGCAGTGCAGGGTCACCCTCCACCAGGCCCCCACCCATGTCTCCCACCACCCCTACCCCCCAGCAGTTAGGGGCACCCTCCACCAGGCCCCCAGTCATGTCTACCACCACCCCCATCCCCCAGCCACCAGGGGCAGATTCCACCAGGCCCCCACTCATGTCCCCCTACACCCCCACCCCCCAGCAGTGCAGGGGCAGCGTCCACCAGCCCCCACCCATGTCTCCCACCACCCCCTACCCCCCAGCAGTCAGGGGCACCCTCCACCAGGCCCCCACTCATGTCTACCACCACCCCCATCCCCCAGCCACCAGGGGCAGATTCCACCAGGCCCCCACTCATGTCTCCCACCACCCCCACCCCCCAGCAGTGCAGGGGCAGCCTCCACCAGACCCCCACTCATGTCTACCACCACCCCAACCCCCCAGCCATCAGGGGCAGACTCCACCAGGTCCCCACTCATGTCCCCCTGCACCCCCACCACCCAGCAGTGCAGGGGCAGCCTCCTCCAGGCCCCCACTCATGTCCCCCTGCTCCCCCACCCCCCAGCAGTGCAGGGGCAGCCTCCACCAGGCCCCCACCCATGTCTCCCACCACCCCCACCCCCCAGCAGTGCAGGGGCATCCTCCACCAGGCCCCCACTCATGTCTACCACCACCCCATCCCCCAGCCACCAGGGGCAGATTCCACCAGGCCCCCACTCATGTCTCCCACCACCCCCAACCCCCAGCAGTGCAGGGGCAGCCTCCACCAGGCCCCCACTCATGTCTAACACCACCCCCACCCCCACCCCCCAGCCACCAGGGGCAGCCTCCACCAGGCCCCCACTCATGTCCCCCTGCACCCCACCACCCAGCAGTGCAGGGGCAGCCTCCAGCAGGCCCCCACTCATGTCCCCCTGCACCCCTACCCCCCAGCAGTGCAGGGGCAGCCTCCACCAGGCCCCCACTCATGTCTACCACCACCCCTACCCCCCAGCCACCAGGGGCAGCCTCCACCAGGCCCCCACTCATGTCCCCCTGCACCCCCACCCCCCAGCAGTGCAGGGGCAGCCTCCACCAGGCCCCCACCCATGTCTCCCACCACCCCTACCCCCCAGCAGTCAGGGGCACCCTCCACCAGGCCCCCACTCATGTCTACCACCACCCCCATCCCCCAGCCACCAGGGGCAGATTCCACCAGGCCCCCACTCATGTCTCTCACCACCCCCACCCCCCAGCTGTGCAGGGGCAGCCTCCACCAGGCCCCCACCCATGTCTCCCACCACCCCCTACCCCCCGGCAGTCAGGGGCACCCTCCACCAGGCCCCCTCTCATGTCTACCACCACCCCCATCCCCCAGCCACCAGGGGCAGATTCCACCAGGCCCCCACTCATGTCTCTCACCACCCCCACCCCCCAGCAGTGCAGGGGCAGCCTCCACCAGGCCCCCACCCATGTCTCCCACCACCCCTACCCCCCAGCAGTCAGGGGCACCCTCCACCAGGCCCCCCCTCATGTCTACAACCACCCCCACCCCCCAGCCACCAGCCACCAGGGACAGCCTCCACCAGGCCCCCACACATGTCCCCCTGCACCCCCACCCCCCAGCAGTGCAGGGGCAGCCTCCACCAGGCCCCCACCCATGTCTCCCACCACCCCCTACCCCCCAGCAGTCAGGGGCAGCCTCCACCAGGCCCCCACCCATGTCTCCCACCACCCCCTACCCCCCAGCAGTCAGGGGCAGCCTCCACCAGGCCCCCACCCATGTCTCCCACCAGCCCCTACCCCCCAGCAGTCAGGGGCACCCTCCACCAGGCCCCCTCTCATGTCTACCACCACCCCGATCCCCCAGCAGTCAGGGGCAGCCTCCACCAGGCCCCCACCCATGTCTCCCACCACTCCCTACCCCCCAGCAGTCAGGGGCACCCTCCACCAGGCCCCCACTCATGTCTACCACCACCCCCATCCCCCAGCCACCAGGGGCAGATTCCACCATGCCCCCACTCATGTCTCTCACCACCCCCACCCCCACCCCCCAGCCACCAGGGGCAGCCTCCACCAGGCCTGCCCTGTGTGTCGCATACCCCTTCAGAGGTCATTCTAGGCTGCGTCTGACATGCATATGTTCATTCTTGTGCTTCTGGGTGCCACAGTGTAGTGCAGGTTTATTTTTCCACACCACGTGGTCTAGGAGGGGTTGTGTGCCCCTTAATTCCCTTTTTTGGGGTGCCTGTGCGTTGCGTGACCCGTCATCTTTCCCCAGGGGTGACATACAGCCTTGCTAGAGCACTAGGGTACGATAACCATTTGGTACCCAACCCCTTTGACCCCCAATTGCCCAGGACAATAGTTCACAGCGACTCCCATACGCACAATAACATCAGTGCCATGGCTGGGAGGCGAACAAGCCGTAAGGGTGGCAAAGGTGGCCAAGCCCAAAGTGGTGGCCGTGGTGGATCCGGTAGGGGACTTGGCCGTGACTTGCAGGGTGCCCCTAGCCCCCCCATGTGTGGAGGACCAGTCAGGGACACCCATGCCCCCCCGCCTGGTTAAGGATAACGTAGCTGACACCATCCATGCTCAGCCCTTGTTGGACCAGCCCACTGTGGAACCAGACCTGGCACAGGGTGACTCCATGGCTGACTTCCAGGTCAGCAGGTCTAGGCCACATGCGCCGGTGCACGTTGGTGTCATCAGGCCACGTGGATCAGGGGCAGCTAGGTCATCTGCTGCCCCGCGTAGGCAGGCTGGGGAGGCTGCAGGGGCAGCTGCGGCTCCATCCACTCCACCTCTCACACACCCATCCAGGACAGTGTCGGTCCAAGTCCATCATGCTGACATTCCCCCTGACACCATCACACTTGAGATAATGCCTGCACCAACTCCCATGCTGAGTGTGCAATCCCACGCTCCTGCCCCTAGTGTCCAGAGCGGCGCAGGACACTCCGGATCCCCACCACCTTCCAAGCGGAAGAGGAAGAGTGCTCGTCCAGTAGAGGCTGATGCCCCAGACACGGCTACACAGTCCGGCCCGTCAAGGAAGCCCAGCTTCAATGAGGCCGAACTGAATGCACTTGTAGAGTATGTGTCCGCACATGACCGCGAAATGGTGATTGTTGCAGGATCCAAGACCACACCTGCACAACGTCAGGCACACTGGCAGACCATTGCGGACATCATAAGTGCCCTTGGAATCGTGAGGCGCACAGCTAATGAATGCTACAAGCGCTGGAATGACCTGAAGCGCAGGGCAAAGAATAAGCTGGCCTCAAGTCATGCCGCAACTCTAGTGACTGGAGGTGGGTCTCCAGCAGACGACATAGAACTCACTCCACATGAGCAGGTTGCTGGGACCTACGTCACGGGGGAACAGATCCAAGGCGTGGGAGAAGTGGCAGATTACGAGGCATTGTCTGGTGAGTGCACATGCATGTGTGTGTCATCCATGTGCATGGTGTGTGTGGGAGGGCTTCTGTTTGGGTGCCAGGGGAGGGTGTGTGTGCCTGAGTGGTTCGGCTCACCCATGTGCCTCTTCCTAAACATTCTTGGCAACAGCATTTGGGTATAGCAGTATCCCTTCGGCCAACATTAGACATCCAGCCCAACACCACGCCAGTTGCCCTTGGAGTGTCATCTTGCCACTACACTGTTGCTTATTTACCTCTGTTTATTCAGGCAGATTGTTTGCATACCACCACTTTTACTCGGGATTTCTCAGTCCTATTGTCACATGTCTGACATGGCTATGGTACAGTGGACTGGCTCAGTTTCATGGACATGATTAGTTTGGACATGTCCCTGTGCTATAGGTCCATTTTTGACTGGCAGCTGCATGTTAAACATTTGAACCATTACAATGAAAATAATCAATCATATGAACAAACTGGACTGAATGAACAATTGGTGACCTCATCTCCCTCTTCACTTCATGGCTAGGGTACATGCCATCTGTGTGATGGCATGTGTATTTGACCTGCCAATCACTGGCCAATGTGTGATGCCACTGCTAGGCAGCATGCAGCAAATGTGTTCATCTTCCATCTTGGTGTCATCAATGTGTGCCATCTGCCTCCCCATCACACGCAGTGACGGTGCATGCATGGGAGTGTTTTAGTCATGTGGGACATGTGTCAATCAAGTACTGTTTCTGTAGCCTCTCAGCCCTCATTGTGTGCCATAGTGCTAATGCCTGTTTCCATTTGTTTACTTTTATGTCTTTGCAGGGGAAGACACACCTGATACTGCTGGGGTTGTGGAGATGGTGCAGACCCAGGAGGGGTCTGAGGGCCGACCGACCACCAGTGAGGGACGTGGTGTGGTGGTGGGTGAGAACCCACAACTGCTGCAGGTCGTGCTCTCAAGGGGTGTCTCTGGCTGCACCTCCCCCGAGCTGTACTCAGGTGTTGATTCGGATGATGAGACCTACTTGCCGTCGCAGGTGAGTGTTCCTGGGAGGGATTCTGTTCTGTCTGACCCACCTGCACCAGGGTTAGAACCCTCAATGGGGATGTCAGTGTTGGCAGGTACGCCTTTGGTGGTTACGGATGCAGGGTCACACTCCTGGACCAGCAGATCAGAGGGGGAATGCAGTCCTGCAGCCTCAGGCAGTGCCGGCACAGCAAGGAGGCGGAGGTCCGGGCATCCCGTGAGTTGTTGCATGGGGACCTCCGCACACTCATCCTCCAGAACGAGACCTACCACACCCGCATGCTTGCAGCCATGGAGGAACAGACTAGGGCTTTGCGTGGGCTGCCTCCCATAGCGCCACCACCTCCGGATGCAGCTGCAGAGGGTGAGGATAGCGACAGCAGTGATACTCCCACAATAGGGTTGCCGTGTAGGCCATGAGCCCATGGAGGTGTTTTTTTTCCGCAAGATCCACACAGATGGGTTTTGGTGTGCACCCTGTCCTCGGACCTCCTGGGTGGCCTCCCCACCCCCCCGGGCCCATTAATGGCCATTTTTGATTTTATTTATTTATTTATTTATTTATTTTTGGGGACAGTGTGTTGCCTTGTGTGGCTCCCGTCCGTGGGCATACGCTGCATTGTGGCTGGGCACATGCAGGCTTGTCATGGATTTGGTTCAGATGCTTGGGTTTTTGTCACACACACCCCTCCTGCTTCCCGTTTCCATGGGCTTGCAAAGGGTGTGCCCAAGTGACATTGACGTACATGGTGACATTGGACTCCCATGAGCTGTGTGGGCAGTCTGTAGTCAATACTGTGTATACATTCATAGTGCATATTGTTGTTGTATTGTACACTGCGTGGTGTATTGATATGTGCCTCTGCATCCATCTCATCCTCCATATTTGCAGGTCCATTCCTCATGTCTTCACAATGCGATCCACCTTGGAACTGGAGTCCATGTTGTAAGCAGTGCACCTACACTCTTGCGTGGCGCTAACACTGTATACTTGCAAGTGTTCGGAGGGCTGTCATCATCAGGTGGTGAGGCTAGCTAATTTTTAAGTCTGTAATGTCATGTTTAAGGTAGGTCTGAGGTTGTGTAGGTGATTGGTATTCTTGGTAAGTATTTGGTAATGTGGGTTGTAGGTCCTGCATTACTGTGAGCATTTCATGTGGGGACATGTTTCCATTAGGGACACCGTAGCTGGTGACACTTGGGGCATGTTGTGGGGATTAATTTCTTTCCTCTCACATTGCATGACATGCCATGGTGTGTTGTGTGGCCGTGCCGGGGAGGGGGTGGGTGACATGGCACTGTTTCATGTAGTATTTTGCAAGTGGGTATTCATTTCTGCAGCATGGAAGTGTCTTTTCATGACACTGCATTGGTGGTGTTTGTGTAGGTAGGGATGAACACAGTGTGACACTTCCACATGAACAATCTCAGGCTGCTATGGTTCTGACAGTTGACAGTCCCTTTGTTCGTCTTAATTGTCAGGTCGAGTCATCATTGCTTATCAGATGGTATGTGCCAGTCCTGTGTGCACTCCACTGGGGTGTGATTTCTATGTGAAGTAATTAGCCACCAGCTGCGTACGGGCTGCCTCCCCCCGTGCCCTCTCCCCTCCCATGCGATGCGGGCGTGCATGTGGTTGGGGATGTGGGGGCACCACCATGTCCACGGCCAGGCCCCGGCGTGTTGCAACATTGTGCAGGACACATGCTGCCACTATGATCCTGCACACTACTGGGGGCGCATATAATAGCTGCCCGCCAGAACGGTCAAGGTAGCGAAAGCGTGACTTGAGCACTCCGAATGTGCACTCCACTATGCCCCGGGTTGCAATATGGGCTGTGTTGTATCTTACCTCTGGAGGCGTGATGGGGTTCCGAATTGGCGTCATCATGTGGGTGCTCAGAGGGTAGGCACTGACCCCTGGTGAGGAGGTGATGGGTATCATTAGTGGGGTAGTGACATAACTCTGCATCTGACATGCATGCATGTGCAGTGGCATTCATACTCACCAAGCAGCCATGTATCGCCATGCCGCCCAGCTTCTAGGTCCCGGATTAGGGTAGAAATTCGGTAAATGAAGCTGTCGTGGGTGGACCCTGGATAGTTGGCATATACTGAGGTGATGATTCCCTTAGCATTACATACTACCTGCACGTTGATGGAATGCCAGTGCTTGCGGTTCCTATAGATGTGCTCAGATGCCCTGGGGGGACGTAGTGCCACATGGGTGCAGTCAATGGCACCTAGCACTTTTGGGAATTGTGCCACACCGTAGAAATCGAGGGTGGCAGCCTGCCTTTCTGCAGGTGTCCTGGGCATGTATATGTGCCTACGGACTGATGGGCGTGCAGTGATGATGTTCAAGACCTGGTGTAGGCAGCGTGACTGCGTGGCCTGTGACACCCCACCCACTATGGCACTTGTCCGCTGAAATGATCCTGTGGCCAAGAAGTGCAGTACATTGAGGACCTTCTCCAGGGGGCTGAGTGCTTGGGAGCACAGGGTGGGTGATGTGAGGTCATCCTCCCACTCACTGACCAGGTCCAGTATTATGTGTGGGGGAAACCTGTACCTCCCATACACCTGGTCATCAGGCATCCCAAAAAGGCTGGTTCTGGGAGTGAAAATTGCGTGTGGAAGTTCACGCGCGCCCCGAAGTACACGTACCCAGGCTAATCGCGTGTGGAACTTCCCGCGCACCCTGAGGTACACATACCCAGGCCAATCACGTGTGGAACTTCCCGCGCACCCCGTAGTACACGTACCCAGGCTAATCGCGTGTGGAAGTTCACGCACACCCCGAAGTACACGTACCCAGGCTAATCGCGTGTGGAACGTCCCGCGCACCCCGAGGTACACATACCCAGGCCAATCGCGTGTGGAACTTCCCGCGCACCCCGTAGTACACGTACCCAGGCTATTCGCGTGTGGAAGTTCACGCGCACCCCGAAGTACATGTACCCAGGCTAATCGCGTGTGGAACTTCCCGCACACCCCGAGGTACACATACCCAGGCAAATCGCACGCCTGGGGCGTGGGGGTGGTTGGAGACATGAGTGGGGGCCTGGTGGAGGCTGCCCCTGCAGTGCTGGGGGGTGGGGGTAATAGGGGACATGAGTGGGGGCCTGGTGGAGGCTGCCCCTGGTGGCTGGGGGGTGGGGGTGGTGGTAGACATGAGTGGGGGCCTGGTGGAGGGTACCCCTGGTGGCTGGGGGGTGGGGTGGTGGTAGACATGGGTGGGGGCCTGGTGGAGGCTGCCCCTGCACTGCTGGGGAGTGGGGGTGGTGGGAGACATGAGTGGGGGCCTGGTGGAGGCTGCCCCTGCACTGCTGGGGGGTGGGGGTGGTGGGAGTCATGAGTGGGGGCTTGGTGGAGGCTGCCCCTGGTGGCTGGGGGGTGGGGGTGGTGGTAGACATGAGTGGGGGCCTGGTGGAGGCTGCCCCTGCACTGCTGGGGGGTGGGGGTGGTGGGAGAAATGAGTGGGGGTCTGGTGGAGGCTGCCCCTGGTGGCTGGGGGGTGGGGGTGGTGGTAGACATGAGTGGGGGCTTGGTGGAGGCTGCCCCTGCACTGCTGGGGGGTGGGGGTGGTGGGAGACATGAGTGGGGGCCTGGTGGAGGCTGCCCCTGCACTGCTGGGGGGTGGGGGTAATAGGGGACATGAGTGGGGGCCTGGTGGAGGCTGCCCCTGGTGGCTGGGGGGTGGGGGTGGTGGTAGACATGAGTGGGGGCCTGGTGGAGGGTGCCCCTGGTGGCTGGGGGGTGGGGGTGGTGGTAGACATGGGTGGGGGCCTGGTGGAGGCTGCCCCTGGTGGCTGGGGGGTGGGGGTGGTGGGAGACATGAGTGGGGGCCTGGTGGAGGCTGCCCCTGCACTGCTGGGGGGTGGGGGTGGTGGGAGACATGAGTGGGGGCCTGGTGGAAGCTGCCCCTGCACTGCTGGGAGGTGGGGGTAATGGGGGACATGAGTGGGGGCCTGGTGCAGGCTGCCCTTGGTGGCTGGGGGGTGGGGGTGGTGGTGGACATGAGTGGGGGCCTGGTGGAGGGTGCCCCTGGTGGCTGGGGGGTGGGGGTGGGGGGAGACATGGGTGGGGGCCTGGTGGAGGCTGCCCCTGGTGGCTGGGGGGTGGGGGTGGTGGGAGACATGAGTGGGGGCCTGGTGGAGGCTGCCCCTGCACTGCTGGGGGGTGGGGGTGGTAGGAGACATGAGTGGGGGCCTGGTGGAGGCTTCCCCTGGTGGCTGGGGGGTGGGTGTGGTGGGAGACATGAGTGGGGGCCTGGTGGAGGCTGCCCCTGCACTGCTGGGGTGTGGCGGTGGTGGGAGACATGAGTGGGGGCTTGGTGGAGGCTGCCCCTGGTGGCTGGGGGTGAGGGTGGTGGGAGACATGAGTTGGACATGAGTGGGGGCTTGGTGGAGGCTGCCCCTGGTGGCTGGGGGCTGGGGGTGGTGGGAGACATGAGTGGGGGCCTGGTGGAGGGTGCCCCTGCACTGCTGGGGGGTGGGGGTGGTGGGAGACATGAGTGGGGGCCTGGTTGAGGCTGCCCCTGGTGGCTGGGGGGTGGGGGTGGTGGGAGACATGAGTGGGGGCCTGGTGGAGGCTGCCCCTGCACTGCTGGGGGTGGGGGTGGTGGGAGACATGGTTGGGGGCTTGGTGGAGGCTGCCCCTGGTGGCTGGGGGGTGAGGGTGGTGGGAGACATGAGTTGGACATGAGTGGGGGCTTGGTGGAGGCTGCCCCTGGTGGCTGGGGGGTGGGGGTGGTGGTAGACATGGATGGGGGCCTGGTGGAGGCTGCCCCTGGTGGCTGGGGGGTGGGGGTGGTGGGAGACATGAGTGGGGGCCTGGTGGAGGCTGCCCCTGCACTGCTGGGGGGTGGGGGTAATAGGGGACATGAGTGGGGGCCTGGTGGAGGCTGCCCCTGGTGGCTGGGGGGTGGGGGTGGTGGTAGACATGAGTAGGGGCCTGGTGGAGGCTGCCCCTGGTGGCTGGGGGGTGAGGGTGGTGGTAGACATGGGTGGGGGCCTGGTGGAGGCTGCCCCTGCACTGCTGGGGAGTGGGGGTAATAGGGGACATGAGTGAGGGCCTGGTGGAGGCTGCCCCTGCACTGCAGGGGGTGGGGTGGTGGGAGACATGAGTGGGGACTTGGTGGAGGCTGCCCCTGGTGGCTGGGGGTGGGTGTGGTGGTAGACATGGGTGGGGGCCTGGTGGAGGCTGCCCCTGCACTGCTGGGCAGTGGGGGTGGTGGGAGACATGAGTGGGGGCCTGGTGGAGGCTGCCTCTGCACTGCTGGGGGGTGGGGGTGGTGGGAGACATGAGTGGGGGCTTGGTGGAGGCTGCCCCTGGTGGCTGGGGGTGAGGGTGGTGGGAGACATGAGTTGGACATGGGTGGGGCTTGGTGGAGGCTGCCCCTGGTGGCTGGGGGGTGGGGGTGGTGGTAGACATTGGAGGGGGCCTGGTGGATGCTGCCCCTGGTGGCTGGGGTGTGGGGGTGGTGGGAGACATGATGGGGGCCTGGTGGAGGCTGCCCCTGGTGGCTGGGGGGTGGGGGTGGGGGTGGTGGTAGACATGAGTGGGGGCCTGGTGGAGGCTGCCCCTGGTAGCTAGGGGGTGGGGGTGGTGGGAGACATGAGTGGGGGCCTGGTGGAGGCTGCCCCTGCACTGCTGGGGGGTGGGGGTGGTGGGAGACATGAGTGGGGGCCTGGTGGAGGCTGCCCCTGCATTGCTGGGGGGTGGGGGTAATAGGGGACATGAGTGGGGGCCTGGTGGAGGCTGGCCCTGTTGGCTGGTGGGTGGGGGTGGTGGTAGACATGAGTGGGGGCCTGGTGGAGGGTGCCCCTGTTGGCTGGGGGGTGGGGGTGGTGGGAGACATGTGTTAGTGATCACTAGTGCAAGGTGACATGTGGGTTGGCTGGTGGGCATGGCCATGGTGGATGGGTTGCCTGTGGGACATGGGCAGGGGTGCAGGGTAGTACCCTGTGGTGTGGGCTGCCTGCAGGGGCCGTGGAGGGTGTAGAGGGAACACCTGGGGAGACCCACATGGCCAAATCACGTGCAGCATTCCTCGGCACCACCGAAATACACGTACCCTGCAGAAATCACGTGTGAATCTTCCACGCACATCAGAATACACGTACCCAGGCCAATCGCGTGTGGAACTTCCCCCGCACCCCCACCTAGCCTGGCCAATCGCGTGTGGAACTTCCCGCGCACCCCGTAGTACACGTACCCAGGCCAATCGCGTGTGGAACTTCCCACGCACCCCCACCTACCCAGGCCAATCATGTGTGGAACTTCCCGCGCACCCCGAAGTACACGTACCCAGGCTAATCGCATGTGGAACTTCCCGCGCACCCAGGAACACGCGCACACGCTATTTTTCACACAGCGGGTGTCCGTGTTTGTCGGGGCCCCTTTGCACCTCATTTGTCCTAGAGGGCCACTGTATGGCCGATTCATCATGGCTGTATATGGGTGCTTTTTGTTAGCGCACATTTTGGCGCACATTTTTTTCAGTCGCAGGGGCGCTACCGCCTGCTTTCTTGTGGCGTACTTGTTTGGCCCTGTGCGCGTCTTTGACCGTGCGCTGGTTTGCCCTATTCGATTCCATGAATACGGGTTGTAGGCGAGCGTGTGGGCGTTCCGCGCACTTGCCTCCTGTACTTCCCCCGTGACGCCCATATTTTCACGCGTTGTTCCCCATTCCGAGTGTTACGCCCCGTGTTCCGTCTACTTTTGTGATGTGCGCCGCGCTATGTGCGATTTCGCAGTGGCCGTGGCGCACGCTGTTGGATGACCTGTGCGCCGGTGTGCGCGGCGCACATTTTTAGCGCACATCCAATGTTTTTCTCGCGCACGGACTTCCATGAATCGCTGTGCACTGGTTGTCCTGCGATTTTCGCACTTGTACTGCGATTTTTGCACTTTTCCTGCGATTTGCACGTTTTGGCACCTCTGCGCAGGAATTTTCGGCGCACATTAATTCCATGAATCGACTCCTTAATGACGAAACTTAACATGACGTTTTAATTTACTGATCAAGGAATAGTGTGCTCCACTCCAGGATTACACTATTTAAATGTGGGAGAGTTCATACTGGCATTTACAGGACGAGTGGCTCTGCAGGGCAGTCTGGTAGATCCAGAGATTTTTCTATATGGAGTGAGACTTTACTGAAATGGCTACCTGGCGTAGTGGGAAATATTGTGAGAATACCTGATGAGTTTCTGTTTCAACCACAAATACCTATGGATGAGAAAGGTAGACAAGCTACTCTTATAGAGTTGGAAGCAAGCATAGTATGAAGGGAAATGGCAATGCTCGAAGGAACTGACAATGAGGGTAGACCATGGAGAACAGTGATAGCTCTTGAGGAAGGGTACAGATTGACTGACATAACTGATGATGATATTTTCGGGGAAGACTGAAGTGATGATGAAGTGGTGTTCTTCATGAGTATTACATACTGGATAAGGATAGAGGAAAGGGAAGTCCCACAGCGAATGGTAATAATGCAGCAGAGACCAGCATTTTTTCAGGAGGATCTTGAAAAGGTGCCAAGAGCCTTATGAATCACAGGCACTTATGACTTAGGTTTATTGAAGGGCATAGCAGAGGTTAAAATAAAGCCTAATCCAGGAGTGATTTTATCTTGAGCAAAGCAGTACCCCATGTCTCGAGAAGTTGATGAGGGTATATTTCAGACTATTTCAGCGCTGATGAATCAGGGGATTCTGGTGCCATCAGAATCATTGTGTAATACCACGACATATCTAATAAAGACATCTAAAGGGGAGTCATGGAGCTTTATCCAGGATATGAGACCTCTTAACCAGATTGTAGTTGCAGAGTTTCCTTTAGTTCCTAATCGGGTGACAATATTATGCAGTATCCCGTTGGAAGCCCGATATTTTACAGTGATCAATTTGAAAAAATTGTTTTTCTCAATCCTGTTGCACAAGGACTCAGAAGACTTGACTTCATTTACATTTCGCCAAAAAAGACTGAAACATACTAAGCTGCCTCGAGGGTATTGTGAGTCCCCATCAATCTTTAACAGAGTCCTACAGATGGTTCTAGGTTATATTGATCTCAAAAGTGCGGTGATACAATACATAGATGACATCTTGATTTGCAGCACCACAGAAGATGAGTGCAGACAAGATTCTGTTCAGTTGATGACTTTTCTAGCAGACAAGGGAGATAAAATAGACAAGGAGAAGCTACAATATTGCCAAGAAGAGGTGTTATGTATAGTTCAGTTGATTTTGCCTGAAGGAAAGAAAGTGACACCTGAGAGAGCTGAGGCAAGTATGAAAACCTCAAAACCAAACACAGAGAGACATATGCAACCGTTTTTAGGTTTATGCAACTATGTCAGAGCCTGGGTGTTTGATTATAGCACATATACGAGGCCACTTCTTACAGCATTAAAGAAAGCACAAGTTGGTAAAACAAAACTAGAATGGACTAAAGAAATGGAGGAAGGATTTGAAGAGTTGAGAAAAGCTATTGTACCGCTCCTGTTTTCGGAATTCCCAATTATGCTGAGGAACTTTATTTGTTTTCACACACAAATGGGACTGTCATGACAGCAGTGCTTACACAGAGAACCACATTGGGGTACAAACCTTTGGCATATTACAGTGGAATTTTAGACCCAGTTATGAGGGGACACTTCCCTTGTGAACAATCTTTGGCAGCTGCCATGTTCGCGATCGAGAGGTCTCAAGTATTGTCATAGGCTGCTTTATGAACCTCTTTGTGGAGCATGCTCTGTTTGCCATTTTAGAGAAACCCACAAGCATATTGACATCCGAAAGAGCTTCAGTTTATGAGGTAATGTTTCCTAACTCAGCGATTAAAATGGTAAAATAGTGAACCCTGCCACATTTATGGCTGAGCCAGTAGAAGAAGGCGATCATGTGCATGACTGTTTAATTATGTTGAATTGTATGATCATATACCCCGTGTGAAAGAGAAACCTTTAGCGGGAGGAGAGATCCTCTTTATTGATGGTTCTTTGAAAATTGATCAGACTAGTGGGGAAAGGAATTCAGGTGCCGCACTGATAAGGCACGGGTTAAATGGAGAATTTGAAGTAGTGGCGAGTGCACGGCTACCATTTAATTTTTCTGTGCAAGCAGCAGAATTAGTAGCACTTATTGTCGCACTTGAGAAACATGAAGGGCAGGAAGTGACGGTGTAAAGTGACTCTGCTTACGTGACGTCAACTGTACATGCAGTATTGTCATGTTGGAAAAGGAGGGGCTACCTCGGCGTAGATGGCTCTCCAAGGCAGCATGCATCCTTATTGGCTAGGCTCATTAAGGCACTACAACTCCCAGTGGCCATAGCGATCACTAAATGTGCAGAGC
Organism: Ambystoma mexicanum; assembly: GCF_040938575.1. Lineage (NCBI taxonomy): Eukaryota > Metazoa > Chordata > Amphibia > Caudata > Ambystomatidae > Ambystoma > Ambystoma mexicanum. The sequence continues at coordinate 1,091,227,757 of NC_090932.1, forward strand.
ATACTAAGCAAACAGATTTGATCTCTTGCGAGAACAAAGACACAGACGAAGAAGCCAAAAGGGTTGCATATTCCCCAGAAAGTTTGAGTTTTGACACTGAGAGTATTAAAGAAAATGTAGTTACAACAATGTTAGTGCAAGAGGGGTTTGATAAGTTGTTGATAACCCAATTAATAGAGATTCAAGGAAGTGCGCCACAGAAAGAGCAATAATTATGGAAACAAAGGGGGTGTTCTTTATCCCCCATGGAAGCATTATGGCGACAGGACAGCACTGGAAAGTCAGTGATGCCAGTAACTTTATTGCTTGAAAAGCTGTATTAACTCGTTCATTTAACTAGAGCGAGTCTTGCTGCTACAATCGCAGAAGACTGCTTCATCTATAATTTGTTGGAACACATTGCACTATTTATGGTGAACTGCATCGTGTGTCAAAGGTTTACTGCTGGGCATACACTGAGAACGATTAGAGGAATGATCTGTTTCAGCATTTACATATTGACTATGTCGATATGCTGCAGACATGTAATGGATATAAGTATCTATTAGTGGTGGTGTGTCCTTTCTCTAGGTAGATTGATGCAAGTCCGTGTACACAGCCTGATGCCACTTGCACAGCAAAGTTTTTAGTGTGTGAAGTTTTCCTGAGGTGGTGTGTGTGTGAGGTGCTGAGATCCAATAATGGGCCGCATTTTGTCAATGAGCTATTTGAACATATAGGGCTTCTATTAAACATAAAGCACACTTTTTTTCTGCTTATCACCCGCAAGCAAACGGAATATATGAGAGACTCAACGGCCTCCTCAAGGAAAGGGTTGCCAAGATCGAATTGACCTTGAAAAAGGGATGGCTGCATTGGCTACCCCTAGCCTTATATGCCCTTCGGAATCAGCCAGGATCAGACCACCACCTCACCCCACACAAGCTAGTTACAGGGCGTAGAATGAGAATTCCCCTTAGACCTCCATCTAGGAGTAGAAGTGATTCCCAGAACATAGTTAAAACATTAGGTGATGAGATGCATGATTATTTGACATGTATGACCTCTAGTATTTCTTTCATTTCAGATCAAGTCAAGCGCCAGAGGGGTCAGTCCAAGAACACAGCAGAAGATCATTCGGCAACCAGTCCAAGCAAACTATTACCATCACCAAAGTTATATGTTGGGACCTAGTGCTAATTAAAATGTTTACCAAGAAGTGGCATGAGCCTCGTTTTTCATGGCCCTTTTATTATCGAAGAAGTGTCCCCTTCTGCTGCCAAGGTACAAGGAAGAAGAGCTTGGCTGCACCTGGGTGATGTGAAGATGTATAAAGGCGAGACCTTCCCTCCCACCGTTGCTGATCCAGAAGCAAGAGAAGAAGAAGAATTTCAGCGTGTGCAAACCCGATTGATGACCAAGAAGAAGGATGATAAAATGACAATGATTAATACATACTTTATTTGGATTGCAATTCAATAAGACACCCCTTATAGATATTCTAGCAGAGAGTGAAAAGACTTGCAGAGAATTCCAGGAATTTTGAAATGAACTTTTAGAAATACATATTGAAGCAGAAAATAATGCATCAGAGTTATGCTTAAACGTCAGTTCTTGATCAGAAATTGGAAACAAGATCAGTATCCAGATTCATTTTGTGGAGAATATCTGTTTTAAGTGATCAAACGTATTGTACCTGCCGACAGTGACATTCATTGGCTTGTTCTTGCTGTCTTTGTGTTTATACTTCAGTCGTACCCTGCTTTTGTTAAAAGAGACGTTAATATTCACACTTTCTTGCAGGATCAGAAAAATGGTGCAGTGATAAGAAGACTCCTTATTGCTATAATTTAACACATTTTACAGTTGCAAATATAAAGAAACTTGATGATTGTATTAAAAATGAATAATGAAGAGAGTGGCATGGTGATAGAGCAAGAACAAATTCAACAAGTAGTAGGGTGGCGTTAGAGATGAATGCCCAGATTTGTATGTATAATATACGCTTGCATGATTGTTCTTGTTGTCTTTCTGTTCCTCATCTTCCACAGTCTCTATCATCTTAATATGTCTGCTGAAGGAGAAGTCCCTATGGTTCTCCCTACTGTGAAAACGACTTTTGACCTACTCTATGATTTCTATACAGATTTTGGGAGACACAAAAGAGGTGCAGAGAAAGATAGTGAAGGGATAAATACCAATCTAAATACCACACCTCAACTGGGGAATAACATGTGGTACCAACACATGAGAAAAACACATGAGAAAAGTGGGGAAGAAAACCTCTAAGGAGAGTTGCTACGTCTGCTCTCTCATCCCCTATGCCAGGGGTCTTCAAAAATGTTTGGCCCGGGCCCCACTGAGCAGGATTTGGCTATGCTGCACCCACCCAAAAATGCCAAATGGACAGTATGTATAAATGGCTATGAACTATTGCGTGCTGTCACTGCACCCTACTCCAAGTATAGTCCCCGGGATCCCCCACCTGCTCCCATCACAGTCGCTGGGCTCCCGCATCCCACTCCTACCCAGTCCCTGGGCTCTCCCCACCCCATCACAGACCCTGGGCTCTCCCCACCCAGCTCCCACCACTATCCCAGTGCTCCTGCCTATCCCCCATCACAGTCGCTGGGCTCCCCCACCCCGTTCTGAACACAGTCTGAGTGCCAGTGGGAGCTGGTGAATTTTTTAAGTGGAGGGGCATAAATATTTCCCACAAAAATGCCATAGTGACCGAGCACATTGAGGGAGCCCGAACCAATCAAGGGGTATTCGGGGGGGTTTCCTCCATGAATATTTTTTAAATAATGGGTTCAAATGTTTCATTTTAGAGCATACTTTAAAAAATGGGTAAAAAGCCAAACAGTTTGTAATTGGTAAAGGCGGGACAAAGGGGAAAGCATGGTATTTTTGGCTGGAAATCTATGATAGATAGTTAGGTAAAAGAAACGTCCCTGTCCCCTGGGCTGCACAGCATCTCAGGAGAGCGGCTTTTGGCAGGAGGGTACGGGGATTGTTTCAACAATGGCATTTTCAAAATGCTTTTGTTGTACAACCCTTCTTCCCCCTCTGCACCCCACTCATCAAAATCAGCTCAAAGGACCAAAACAAACACACACACATTCACACAGCAATCACTCTATCATTCATACAAGCACCCATCACCATACACTCACTCATAACACAAGCATACACGCATCCATAGACATATTTAAATAAAAAATAAATGAACATAAATGTACCTTTTGCAAGGGCCTGCGTGTGGGTGCAGAAATACTTCAAGCTGCTCTGTCCGTATGTGCGAGGAGGCGCAGGGGCTCCCCCTCCCACATACAGACATGCAGTGCCCCAGCCAGAATTTCCAATGAGCTATGCAAGGCTGGCGTAGCAAAATGCCCCCAGCCTTGCATGGCTCAGTGAGCATGTGCGGCTGGGAAACAATGTTTCCCTTTGACAGGTCAGTCAGCCCAGGAGAACTCCCACAACTGGAAAATGCATCTGAGGGAGTGCTCAGTGTTTCATAATGGGTGAGGGGAGGCACTGGGTGGATGCTCCCTCACCCATCATGGATGAGCCGCCAGGCTTGGACTGGCCTATAGGGCAATAGGGCAATACCCGTACCAAAAATGCAAACATTTTGTGTAGCCCAGTCAAAATGGGCAACTTTTCTGGCCAATGTGGACCAGTTTGATGAGTTACTTCACTATGCAGCTAGTAGTTTTCCCAATTTTTGCAGAATTAATCTTTAAATATCACAATTTGCTTACATTTTAACTGAAAACACCCCCTTTTTCATTGGTGCCTGAGACGGTTTTATGGACCAGTCCCTGCCCATTTCCGCCAATCTAAAAAACAAAGGGAAAAAAAGTATTTTTAAAAATGTTTTAGCATTTCATGCTGGGCTCTCGCGCCCCCCCTCACACCCTTGGGATGCGGCCACACCCCCCTGGGCAGGCGCGCCCCACAGTTTGAAGACCTCTACCCTATGGCATGAATACAGTACAAACTTTCATTGCCAATGAGTCTCCAGAGCATGATGCAAAGTGTCTCAGTCATCTTGCAACATGCACAACTCAAGGACAACTCCAAGGAAGCTGGCCGACCTTGCGATGGAGATTTAAATGGTAATTTCCATACCAGGATGACTATATCAAAACGCTATAAATGAAAAATGAGCCTGGATGGAAGAGCAAGATGCTTGTGTATCCTGCTGCAGGACAGGATAAAGTAATCATTGAAGAAATTAAGAGAAGGACTTGCACTGATGTGAAAGAAATAGCCAGATCACCTGGATGTTGGGAACAAACTTAATTATTGACCTGTGGACGAGTGAATTTCAAGAAGGGATGGGAAGAAGGAATGATGTCCTGTGCAGCTCATCTGCTGAAAACAGATTACGTACAAAGGTGCAGAAGGTGAATAATGGGTGTTTAAAGTCATGGGACAAACACTCCACACTACTGACATGGGTAGAAGACGAATCAGGCCCAGTAGTTGTAATCCCATTGGGTAATGCGACACTGTGCTACTGATGACACGGAATCACGTGGGATAGAACAAAGAATGCAAAACCACAATTGACCTTCCTAGGATGGGAAAGGGACCGCCATCCTTATGGACCGATATTGGGCTTGTGGATCTAGAGCTTACATGAGGTTGCCCAAGGATTGGGGCGGAGTATGTTCTTTGGTGCTCATCCATGTTCCAGCATTAGTGATTCCTCAAAGTGCCCTGAACATTGGTCAATTTCCAAAAGTGGATGCCCATTTGAGAAAAAGAAGATCACTTGAACTTCTCCGTCAGACAAAAAGAGAACATTATTTCTCAGCCAAATCAATAACAGCATATGTCTCTATTCCTGAGGAACACCGGTTGTTCAGCAAGATTGCCACAATATTGACCACTATATTCATGCCTGGGATCCATACAGTAGCAAACGACAAGTGGCTACAGATCACCAGATGGGAGCAGACAATCAATGCTACCATAAAGGGATTTAACGCTATTAAGGAATAGCTGAGGGCCATAAGATTGATGACCCTCCAGAAACTATATGTCCTAGATATGGGGCCTCATTACAACCCTGGCGTTGGACCATGGTGCTATTAGCACCATGGTCCATGCCGGATTCCGCCATGGTGGATGGCGGATTTACCGCCCCATTCCAAGGTTGGCGGGGCGGTAAATCCCCATTCACCATGGCCCCTTCCCCATTCCCATTTTTGGCCCAGAGGGCTCAATGGGAATGGGGAAGGCGCTAATTACAGCACCGTAAATTACGGTGCCGTAATTAGCACCAAGGTCCCTTAGCGGGTTGGACTTTAACGCCTGCAAAATCGAGCGTTAAGGGTTTAACGGCGCCGCAGCCTTTTACGGCGCCGTTAGCCCCTTAACGCCAGGGTTGTAATGAGGCCCATGATCACAGCAATGGAAGGAGGAGTTTGTGCCAAAATTGGGCTGTCATGTTGCACATTCACACTTTCTCATGATGAACAACATGGGACTTTGACAGAGGCCACAAAGTTGTTGACAGAACAGCATAAAAAGATGGAAGATGAGACAGATGACATTGAAGATGACAGTTGGTTTGCCTCCCTGTTCTCGTGGATTCCACAGTGGTTGGCAAATATATTCAAAATTCTTGGAGTAATATTAGTGTTGGTGATGTTCGGATTCTGTGTAATCAGGATAGCGATTGACCAATGCAAGAAAACGTCAAAAAAGGTGGTAGGAATGAAGATCATGATCAATGTCAAACCTGAACCTAATGCCAAGGAGCTGACTGATGCAGCTGTCATAAAATAGATAGAGGCTAGCATTGTAGCATTGTAGCTCCAGAGGGAATGAAGTTCCTGTATCCAAAGAATCATAAGAAGTACATGGGACGATGGGTCTATTGTACCCCAAATGGGCAATGTAACTACATGACCTGGAGTGTAGATGAACATATCAAATCAGCCGGCACCCTTAGGGGGTGATGAAGATATGGACACCAAATAAGCACTTCTTCAAGAAAAAATATCAGGATGTGGAAACAATTGAGGAGGTGGTCGAGGACTCGGCCAGAGTGAGGAATGTAGGGGAGCAGCTGCATGCCTCTGCAGGAAATCCCACCCCCCAACCTCATATATGTTGGAAGCCTGAGATTGTGTCCTGTTTGACACCAGCAGTTGTGCCAATACTGCAGCATATATTCAAAAGAAGGTACCCATTGAGACAACCCTATCGAATGTATCCCAGAAGGCAAGATAATCTGAGGGAGGAACTCCCTGAAGGAATATGAAAAAGAGCAAAGAAAGAAGTCTGTGACATCATATGAGATAATGAACGATGTCTCAGGATATTGGCTGAAGAGGATGTATGGCTCCTTCTTAAACTAATGACAAAGTAAAGAGTCAAGTGAACTTTTAATATGAAAAAGAAGATTACATGTGCACGAAATGCTGAAGAGAATCAAGCGTCCGATAATTGTACATAAACTGAAACGCAAAGTAGACTAAGTCATCATAAAAGTTGCCTATATGTAGTGAATAGAATGCAGGCAGAGACGCCATTGTACAGGAGCTAGACATTGGTATCATATATTTTAGTAAGCCAGGACCCATGAAGAAGAAAGGGAGAATTGTGTTGCAGCAAGAATAAGCTGAAATCGTGGAGCTGCATGGCGAGGTTGTCTGGCCTGGAGTCAATAATGAAGCAGCCAAGGTCACCTATCTATTCTGGAAAGGTGTGAATGTGCAAAGAATGAATCATCCCTTGTTAAGGTGCATAGAAAGGACACCAAGAGTGCCATGTTTTATTTATTTAGAGCATTTAAGACCTGCAAAATCAACCAAATTGTGGTCTCCTCTCACGTGAGCCAAGGTTGAAAATGGAGTCAAACTTGGAGTCCCAGAACACGATAGTGAATGCCAGCCCTCCCATGTATTCCCACAGACAAGGATACTTTGCAAGGCCAAGTTCAAAGACAATCTTCATGGCAGAAGGCTTGGGTGATGAGAGATGCTGGACTAATTGGGTGGGGAGGTAGAGTCAGGCCCATCTCCTTGCACCTGGGTCTGGGCTTACATGCTGCCAAATGAACCGAATGCTCCAGACATGGCACACGTGTGCCAACCAATTGTATTGGTCCATATAACGAAGGACCTTATAGTTTTAAAGACCAATGAGAAACCAGATATCTAATTGTTTTAAAGATGACATGTTTTTGAGGTAGGCATGTGATGCCCACCTGCCAATCGCAATCCTAGTTCCTACATAATGTGTACTTAGTTGTTCCTCTTAAGCCTATCCCGATCCCCAGTAGGTTTTTTATTATTTGCCACGTAGAATGACGTTACCTCTGACATATTTTTAGTATAAAGTCTATGTTGTATGAAAAAGTCGTTGAGAGAAATTGTTTAGAGAAATCGAGGGTACGTCCGTTGATGTTTGTTGTAACTCCCTGTTTTAGATAATTGTTAATGAAACAGTACTTTGCCATCTTCCTGAGTTGGTTCGCTTATTTGAACTCAGAGTTATTCTGTGAACCCAAAGGGCCACAAGCTTAGTGTTACCCTTTGCCTTCCCACAATTGTCTTGTGGGGCTGAGAAACACTTGTGTGCAAGCGCGTTATAAATACCATATCATATCTTAAATATTGAGATCAGCGAGGGAGACAGGGTGTTGGTCAAAAACAGAAGGCCGGAAAGCAAAGTCTGGCAGTCATGCCACAACTGTGGTAAGTTATCAATGTAAATGGCCCCATGAAGACAACGTAACGAGAATCCCAGATGGTCACTTGAAATTCACGTTTCTCCAACTGTTCCCTCTGATAGACTCCTCCACCGAGGAAGAAGTTAAGATTTGTTCAAATTGAATTAAATCCCAATACTACACTAAACCTATGGATCGTATATCGTCCGCCTGTTGCCATTTTGGACTTTGTAGTTAGCCTAAGTGAAACGATCTTCTCTCCTCTCAAGCCCAAATCAAAAGTGGTCCTGCTTGGAGACCTCAATCTGGTTTTTCTTGACTCATCAGACTCCCTGGCAAAGGCAACGGTCTCAGGAGGATAGCTCATGGGCAAGGCACTCGCCTTGGAAGCAAGGTTCGATCCCCGGGTCCGTGCTTAGAAACCTCTGGGTATTACGCGAGTTATAAATAACCAATAAAAAAACATGATTGCATTGAAAAATCTGGATTTTACTCAACATGTACTACAATCTACTCGCTCCGGTGGTAGAAATGGGTAGTGTCCCACGATATCGGACTTGAGAAGTTGGAAGTGAAACCATGTCCATGGTCAGGTCACGGTTTCTTAAATTCTGAAATTCCCTTGTCCTCCAACCTTAAGAAAGTCAAAAGCTCACAGAAGAAAGTTCTCTGTCGCAATCTTCGAAAGCTCACTCCTGAGGTGCTAGCTCCATTCTTTGCCCCTTACCTAAACAACTTGGCCCAATATAAGTCAGCAGCTGATCTATCAGATGCTTACAGTAAGATGATGACCAAAGCTGTGAACAGCCTAGCTCCCCAGAAGCTAATACCGGAAAAGATCACTCCATCTAAAATCTGGTATTCATCAGAAATACAAAATCTAAAACTCAAGAAAAATAAGGCCTTGAGGAAGTGGCAAAAAACATTGGGCCCCATTACCAGTATGGAGGTAGCCATGCCGCTTTTAGCGGCATGGCTACCCCCATACCGGGTCCCGGGTCCGAGTTCCAGGGATGAGGAATTGCCGGGTCATTCCGAACTTGGGTAATTCCCTTTTTGGGACCCGGACCCGGTACATCCCCATTCCCATTTGAGCCCCCATAGGGCTCAATGGGAATGGGGAGGATTCTAACAACAGTGTTAATGACAGGCCCGTTGTTAGCATCCTGGTCTGCTAGCGGGTCCCATTAAGGACACCTGGTTTTACCAAACATCCTTAGCGGGACCCGCGAGCAGACCTCGTAATGAAGCGGTAGAGGGTTAATGGCACCGGCAGCTCTACCGGCGACGTTAATCCTCTAATGCCTTCCTCGTAATGAGGCCCATTGTCCACTAATGATAGGTCCAGCAACAGTTGGGTTGCTAAAGAGCATAGGGAGGCTATCTCTGCCACGAAAAGTGCTCCTCTGAAAATAGGATTAAGACAGCGGCATCAGACACGATAGAACTTTTTTAAATCTTGAAAGACTTTGAAAACCCTTATCCCATCAACATCAAAGGCGTGAAAGACGTTGACTGGTGCATTCAAATTGAAAAGGTCAAGGTCTAGTAAGATCTTTTTGATCAAGGGGGACATCGAATCTAGGTTAGCTAAAATGATGCATTCTCAGAGGTGATTGCAGATGAGGTACAGGGTATACTAATTAAGATCAACATGTCCAGCTGTAGAGGTGATGTCTGCCCTGCTAAAATAGTCAATGTCTGCACCCAATCACTTGCCCCTATGATCACCAAATTTGTAAATGCATCTTTCAGAGAAATGTCAGTTCCCTTAGATGTCAAGTAAGCATTGATTGCACCCCTTTTAAAGAAGCCCTCATTGAATCCATACATAGCAGGAAATTATCGACCGATCACTAACTCCCCTTTTCTTTTGAAGATTTTGGACAAAATTGTGCATAAGCAGATACAGATATGCCTGGTTACTCATAGCGTACTGGGCTATAAAAAGTCAGGTTTCCGCAGTGCGCATAGTACTGAGTGCACTTTGCTCGACCTTAAGACCAATATCTCGCAATTCATGGATATGGGTAAAACATCACTGATGCTCCTGGATTTTACGGCAAAATTTGATCTAGTGGATCATTACATCTTGGCCAACAGACTTAGAAAGGGCCTCACGCCTCTAAGGAAGCAGTCAGTTGGGTGCTCTCGTTTCTATCAGACCGGACTGCCAAGGTCTTCCACGAGGATGCTATGGCAGAATGTTTTGATTTGAACTGTGAAATGCCACAAGGCTTGTGTCTATCCCCCACCCTTTTTAATATCTTCATGCTTACCCTGTTTGACTGATTGTATGACGAAGGCACCTGTTATGCAAATTATGCTGATGATAATCTGTGCCTATTTCCACTCTCAGGTGACTATGCCAAAGTCACCAAGGTCATAAATGCTACGTACAATCAAATACACCTCTGGATGCTGCATAATGATCTAGCTCTAAACAACTCTAAAAATGAGATCGTTATCCTGGGCACAGGCCCCAAATTTCTCCTTCTGGACAAATCCTACTCTTCCATCAAAATCGCCGATTGTCTTCCTCCAATTCTTAAGAAAGTGAAAACCTTGGGAGTCACTTTTGATCAAGAACTTTCAATGAGGGCTCATATCAAGAGTTTGGTGGATAATTCCTTGTACTACATCAAACTTCTGCCACAGATTAGACCTTTCCTTGATGCATCCAGCTGTGCCACGCTAGCCAGGGCTATTATTGGAAGTCGCCTGGACTGTTGTGCCAGTATCCTACTTGGGGCGGGAAAAACAGAAATACACTGCCTGCAAGTTGCTCAAAACAATGCAGTGAGGGTTGTAGTAGGTCTACATGAAATCAATCACGTGTCAACAGCACGAAGATCGCTGCATTGGTTGCCTATAGCAAAGAGAGTTATTTTTCTCACCCTGTGCATTGCACACACCTGCTTGTATGGTAAGAGCCCGTCGTACCTGGTGGCACAGCTCAATTGGCTAACGGACAGACGTGGACAACACTGGCTTGCTCCAGATACCCAAGTCAAAATTGTCACAAGTCAAGGAGGGCAGTCGCCCATCCTCGACCGCACTCCTATGGAATGCACTTCCACCCGACCTATGTTCTAGCCTCCCGCATTTTAAAAACAACCTGAAAACGTTCCCATTTGAATGATTATGAATTTCCTGAATGCTACAATCTCCTGTTAAGGTTACTGCTTTACGGGTCCTGTTTTGTCTTCTCCTACCGCTCATATGGCTCAGGGACTTTGTCTTTAGCGATATAGAAATTAAATAAATAAATAAAAGTTATCCTGCAGGCTGCCTCAGAATATGACAGTGATGAAGAAGATGGCCAGTTTGTCTCTGATGCAGAGAAAGGTCTCACTGAAAAGAGAACTGGTTAGACTATGGAGATAATTGTGTCAGTCACGGGCAATGGAAGAAGTGAATGGGACTGAAGCACTTTCAAGATACCCACAAATGCTGATTAGCGCCCAACCAAAAAAAGCACAGATTATGTTCTAAATGATTAGCAGGCATATAACTGAACACCTCTAGTGCGCCAACTGGCACTAATGTGTGGCAGTGGTGCATAGGGTATTATTTGTTCATTAATATTATGTTGTGATTACACTGTTCTAGTTGTTTGGTTCATGTTCATAATAAGGGGAGGATATCATGATGGAAGTGACGTTGCACATGAGTATGATTGCGGTGATGCATGCCGCATGAATGAAGTGTGCAGCGCTATTCACCATAGCTCGAGGCCCCAGTGAGTAGTGCTAGCATATCCTTCAAGCTTCAGGATAGGCAGCCCTACCTCAAGATACATGCTACTGTCACTTTTGTTTTTCAAAGAAGAATTACGGGCACCAGAAGCTGCATATCCTCTATAGGGAAAATCCAGGCCGACAACGCCATGCTTATAATGGAACCAGGTAGGTGTATACGTTATCTTGAGTTGGAAAACAATACGATTGGAAGAGAAGAATGTCACGGTGGTGGGCCCAACAACATTAGCTTCAGGCTCCACTTGTTTGACAATCCTGACTATACCTCTGAGAAACAGTGAGTTGGAGTAACAGAGGGTGCTAGGAAAAAGGTTCTTCAGAAAGGAGGAGGGCTTTGTGGTTGGATTTAAATAGCGGTAGAATTGGAGTAGTAGGGCGAGGGAGAGGAATAGCATTCCAGAGTAGGGGTGCGAGGTGAAGGAGAGAGCGGTAACCAAAGAGAACAGAGAGGGCTTGAATAGTGACAAGGAGGTGAGCCGAGGATGAACATAATGAGCGAGGGGGAGAGTAGGGAGTGAGATGAGCAGACAGGTAAGGTGGGGCAAGCCCATGGATAGTTTTGAAGGGTATTCAGTTAAAATGTCGAAAAGAAAATTTCGAATGCCATTATGTTGAAAAAAATTATGCCGAAAAAAATGTTTTGAATGTGTTTATTTTTTATTTGTATGTTTTTTTAGTTTAGCTAGTACAAATAAAGTGTAAATAAAAAAATCTGGGGGTTGGGGGCGGAACCCCCCATTAAAAAAACAAAAAGAAATTCGAAATCATTTTTTTCAGCATTTTTTTTGACATAAAGGCATTCGAAAAAATGTCATTCGACATATTCACTATAAACCGTTTTGAAGATGATGAGAAAATGTTTACACTTATCTCTGTGTTTCATAGATAGCCAGACAATATGGCGACGGGCAAAGTATGTAGAGGTAAAGTGAGAAATTTTGAAAAGTGTATGGATCACAAAATTGAGAACTTTGTCCGAGGTGAAAAAAGCATAGTTGTGGAGGCCGTAGAGGAGACTGGCATGGTAGTCAGATGTAGAAAGGATTAAGGAGGAGATTAGCTGTTTACCAGTATTGAAAGGAAGAAGATGACAGATATTTCTGATATTGAGGAGAATGAGTCTGGCCTGGCTGCAGTGGCAGATTTGGAGAGGAAGAGAGAGAATGGGTCTAAGATGAAACTAAGGTTACGAGTGGAAGCAGAGTAAGGAAAGTCTTCAGGAGAGAAGAGAAGAAGTGGGGGAGAGGGAAGAGATCGTCTGATTGGCTGGGAAGTAGAGAACTTCAGTCTTAGTGAAGTCGAGCATGAGCAAGCAAAACAACATCCAATATTTGTAGGCAGAGAGACAGTTTGAAATTGTTAACAACAGCTCATTTGATAAGGAGAGAAGGAAAAGAAGATCTGAGTGTCATCAGCAAAGAGTTGATAGGAGAAGCCATAAAATGAGGCCAGGGCACCAAGTGCTAAAGTGCATAGAGTGAAGTGAAGTGGGCCAAGGACAGACCCTTTGGTAACTCCAACAGAACGAGGGATGAGTTGAGAGATACGGTTGATCTAGGACACCTGACAGTGTCTAGGGGCAAGGTATGAAGCAAACTAAGCAAGGGCTTTATCTCTGAGGCCTAAGGAGAGATAATGCAGAGAGAGGGTTGGAATAGTCGACAGTATCGAAGGCAGCAGAGAGGTTCAGAAGAATAAGAATAGATGAACGGTTCGCATGACATGCGGAACGGATGAAGTTGCTGACATTGTGGAGACCTGTCTTGGTAGAATGGAGAGGTCAGAAGCCAGATTGAAGCGGGTCCCGGAGCATGTAAGTTTCAAAGAACTCAGTGAGTCAACTGAATACTACTCACTCTAGGATTTTGGAATAGTGTGGTAGAAGAGAGGCAGGATGAAAGTTGGTGTGACAGTTAGGATCGAGACCAGGTTTCTTAAGGAGAAGGATGACAGCAGCTGATTTATAGGATGGGGGAATGTAGCATTATCAAGAGAGGAGTTGAAAATTGAGTAAGATTTGGAGCAACACTGGGAGCTATGTGCTTCACAATGTGTGGAGAAAGTGGGGGCATGGGAAGAGTTAGCCATGTGGAGTAAGGCAAGAATATCATCAGGATTGGTGGGTACAAAGGAAGACATAGTAACAGGAGAGGGGGGTAGGATCGGTGGAGGGAAATTGTCAGGAGGAGGGGATACGAGGTAAGTAGCAAGGGTAGTGCAAATCATAGACATTTTAAAAGCAAAGTAGAGAGCAAGATCATTTGCAGAAAGAGTGGAGGAGATGGGAGAGGGTTTATGAGGTGAGAGGATTGAGTGGAGAGATTTGTGGATGCACCTAGGTTGTAAGGATTGAGATGTAAATCAGAGATATAGGTCATGTGTGGCAGAGTCAAGTGGTGAGGAGTAGTGAGGTGGAGCTTGAGATGTAAGTAATTTCTTGACCTTTTCCAAGCAGAATGCTTTTTCCACATTGTTGTTTTTAGGGTGCAGATGAAAGGTCTAATCCAATGGTGTGGAGGGGAGGATTTAGGAGTAAATGTGGAAAGATGATACCGAGAGACGAAGGGAGCATAAAGAGTGGTGTTAAAGTTAGTGAAGGCTTATTCAGTGGATAGAAAAGTCAATTCATCATAGGAGGAGAGAGAGTGGTGTAGGTCAGAGAGGGAGTCAGGGAGTTTGGAGGAGAGAAACATGCGCTTAGTAACCGTGGTATTAGATGAGAGAGTGGGGATGAAGCAGGAGTGGAGATTGAGTCGAAGACGATAGAGTGATCAGAGGGAGAAGGAGCGGTGGATACATTAGAGGCAGAGAGTTGAGAGGATCTGAGAATAAGGTTGAGGGAGTTTCCATTTGAAGGATGGGCAGAGAGTAGACAGAAGAGAGTGAGTGGTTAAGGAGAAGACAGTTAATGTCAGTGAATAGAGCAGCAGAGAGAGGAGAGAGGGGAGGTTAAAGTCATCAATGACAATGAGGTGGTGATCGGGAGGGAGAGAGTCAATTAGTTAGGAGGGGTGGTCGAAGAATTGACCTACAGGACCAAGTGGCCAACAGAAAGAGAGATGATATGAATACCATAGAGGGCAGTGATTGTGTATTTGAAAAAGGGAAAATTAGCAGGAGAAAGGCATAGTAGGAAAGATAGGAAAGTTAGAAGATTAAAACAGTCCTACATCATCATCCCTGCCAGTGCGGTGGAGAGTGGTAGAAGGTGTAGGCAGGTTCATGAAGGGCAGCAAGGTTTGCAGAATCAGAGAGAGAGAGAGAGAGATCCAGGTTTTGGGGAGTGGCAGTTGTGTAGACAGACATGATAAACACCAATGCACATCACTCCTGTCATAGCTGTGCCCTACTCACAGAGCTGAAAGTGTGATATCTAAATGCTTTGGCAGCATAATTGTGTGTATTCAAATATGTGCATTCCACCAGACAGGCCTAGGCATACAGTCATTAGACTTTGTATCAGAGGTGCAGAAGATTAAAAAGCCACCCTTGCATGCAGAAACATTGTGTTCCAGTAGGTGTCATGAATGCACATGTGACATTTGAAAGTTCCCTGTGCCACTGCAGGGATAGGGCAGAGGGTGCCTACAGGCTATCCCATTAAAGGCACATGTTTGCTCAATAGTTTTAGAATAGAGCATTTACAAAAAGGGGATCTGATTAGCCGACCTCTCATTCAGGAACAGAATTACCTGCATCATTTTATTTGCTAAAAATATACAGACATAAAGTGGGGTCCCATGTCAGATATGTCTTCTTAAGAGTATATCCCTTTCCTCTCACAAGACCTCCCAACCACAGACAGTGGGTTTAAAGGGCTCTTGGATGCCCCTTCTACTTAAGAGAGCCTTGGCAAGGCTTGAAGGACTCTAAATTCTCAAGTGTACACCCACCTGGGGCCAGTAAAATGAGCTGATAAGCTGTCAGATGTCACAGTCACCAACAAGTGAACAGCCAGAATTTCAGAAGCAAGCCTGTTAGTGACCTCCTCAGGTCTGGGAAAACAGCCAATATCTGGCTGCATCCTCACTCAGAATTCCTTGACTCACTATTTTTAAAAAGGTAAGGGATCTCGCCTTGCACCTGCTCCCTATGTTGGAATAGGACAGGGCTCTTGCCCTGCATCTGCTCCCTGTTTGGGAACAGCCGAGTGCTCTATCACTGTGCCTGTTCTCCCCAGCCTGCTCCCATACCCCTGGCAGTGTGGGACAGCTTTCTGTCCCTGGCAGAAGCTAACCTGTCTTGGGTCTCCAGGTGAGGACAACCTGCTCGGTTCTGGCAGGCACTGCAGGACTAATACTCCCTGGTCCTCCACCTCATGTTCTGGTTCTATGCCAGTAGGCAACCTTGGGATTAATGAATTTGTTCTTCATCTGTGGTCACCCCAGTGGCCACTGGTCCTCTGGGGTCTTCTGTACTGAAATGGAAGTTATAGGTGAGAATGGTCTCTATCAGACTCTATCTGGAAGAATTTCAGAGACTAGCGACAAGTACTTCTTCCCCTGCTGCCCTCAGAGCTCTCGCTATAAGGATTGCAGTGACTACGTCTGGATCAGAAACGTCATTAACCAACAGTCACCTTACTGCAATGGGGTCTGTGACCACAATGCAGTGTATGGAGGTTCCCCCTCCAGCAAAGCTTTCCCATTGCTAAGGGGCAGTAGCTTACCCCATCAAACCCCTTGCAGGTTGGTCTGGACCTGGCATATACTATCTTTCTTGCACCCATTGTCACTTAACAGCTGTGCCATTAGCAGCAGTGTCAAGCAAGGCAGGAGATTTTTTCCCATTTATGAAGACATGCTCCAAAAGGTACTGGTGGAAACTGAGGATTGTCTTTTTGCATCTGTCTCTACTTCCTACCAGCCCTCAATCATCCCATACTCCTGCCTCTTTGTGTCATGCCATGCAGGGCATGCAGGAAGGTGTTTTTGAGAGGAGTCCGGTCTTTGAGGCTCGTGAACCACCTTGCCCCACCTGTTAATTGGATGTAGGAGGTCTCATGGTTCCCTCTGGACTTAGCGGAGACAGGAATCTGCAGTTCACTACAGCACTTGGACATCGGAGTGTGATTGTGGGCAGAATACTGCAGCAGAGCTTCCACAGGGACCTCTTTATATTCAGGTAGCTTCTCTTTACGTCTGGACATGTGCTGGTGATTGACAAAATATAGGTGCAGAAATCCCTACTTTATAGGAACAGTTGAAGCTAAGTTCGAAATCAGCTCACATTCTCAAAGACTTAGTAACCAACCAATCATTGTAGTTCACCACATTTCACCTTTACCAGGCAAACACACAAGTTATGCCGGGGGGATAGCTCAGGGGCAACGTGTGTGTCTTGGGAGCAAGATAATGCAAAGCAACACAGTTTTGTAGTCTGGTCCTGCGCTTTGAGCCTGGTCTCTGGTATTTAGCGCATATTAAAAGATTAATTTCTTTAATTTAATATAGATTCAGAGTTTAATACTGATTTCCAATCACATACTCACCAGATCTGGTCTTGGCCATCCCTACGCCAGGCATCTTCAGCAAAGAGTACAAGCGAGCAAACGGACACATGTGTGAATACGAGTACCTAGAGATTGCAGTTTGATTCACATGTTGAGGTACTCCCATGGATTAGCCCGATATGATTAAATAAATAAGTTGCTGACAAAGAAACAGGTATTTTCAGATACAGTATTGATCCCCTGGTGTTACGGTCCCCTTTTTGAGTACAGGATGTATTTGGCAACGAGGGATGAATCTGGATGCCTAGTCGCCTGTAGAGGCAATTGGCACTGTTGCGCCTCGTGAAGTAACAATTGCTGTGGCAAAGTTGGGTATTCGGTTGAACCTTTTTCCGGCATGCATTTGTTGTCCGGAAAGAGTGTGGGTTGCCTTTGGAATTAGGATTTAGTTGGGGGGCTAGATGTTCTATCTCTTCATAGCACAAGCCCAGGCAAATTGGATATCTTCAACTCAGTGCCTTGCTTGTATGTGCAGGTTCGTGGCAATGGTGCACTCGAGAGCCGTTGGGGTTGAACCCTTTCTGTGATGGGATACTCCCCTCCAAATGATGCATATTGGGTGAAAGCACAATTCTATTCTGCATTGGTTGCTGTATGGTGACAACAGATGGGGGCTCACATCCTGATCACTTTAGGGCTCAAATGACTCATTGCATTTCTGTCCCTCTGCTTTGTTTAATTTAGCCATGGGGAAACTATTTCAGTCAGCTCAGCATGTTCTGTCACTGTTGTGTGGAAAGGGCATTTCTGCATCAAAAACCTTATTAACAGGTGTGCTCTCTGTAGCGGAATATCATTACAGAAAGTTGCAGCCTGCCTGAAATGCAACCTTTTATGGTAGGATTCAACACAGCATTGTTTTTTGAAATAGCACTAGTCAGTTTATCAGTTACACAATCCCTTGTACAATGCCTTATAAAAGGAGTATGCTTGCATGGTGCAAAATGCCACTGGGCATAAAGGTGGAGCCATGGCAAGATACAACACTTCATTTTTAGTTTGGGCTATTAGGTGCCGCTGAAAGTGCTACCTTTAAGCTGAAACTATTGTCATTAACATAAGAGCTTCAAATATGGGTTTTGAATGAGGGTCTGTAATGCTTTTCCAATTGAGATATATTTGAGGAGGGATACACGTTTGTAATGCCTTCCATTCCCTGCCCCTAGCCAATGTAATCCCTATGACTAATCCCACCCATTCCAGCCCATCTCTGAACCCTTTGAGCTCTTCCATGGACGAGTGTCTCTAAGGAAGCTCTCTGAAAACATGCCAAAACTGGTGGCCATCTTTGAATGGGAAAGATACCATGCATCTTCATGTACTTTAGTTACCCCTAGTATTTTGCTGGGATACAAATTAAATCAGTGTCATTTCTATGCTCATTTGTTTTGTTGACAAATAATAAAGGAATGAGCCGATAAGATGTTTATTTTTAAGGAAGAGGTGTAATAATCTAAAAGTACTCAAGGGTTTATGTGCCAGAAAAGTGTCTGACTCCCCGAATGTGGCATGTGGCCAACATGCCAGGTTATTTACATTGAATTATAGTGAAGCAAGTGTAAAAGCTCTGCAATTGGGATGCTGCTATGTCGCAGGGATAGTCGTAGCGCAACCAGGGAGCCCTGGGTGTGGTCTGGACTAGCCAGTCATAGATGTCATTGCGACGCCCAGCGGCATCTCCTGCAGACAACGGAAGTCCTGGTTGTGCGCACAGTATTTCCAACTTGGCGAATTTGTGAGAAATCATGCCCGCCCTAGCGACTTTCTACTGTAAAAGCGGCTAGCGAGAAATCTAGCTACTTTCTACCTTTGTTTGGAGACTTACACTTTTGTATATTGGTTTCCAAACCAATAGAAAAAAGTAGCTAGATTTCTCGGTAGCCATGCGGCTAGTAGTTGACCATTGTTTCTGAATAAATACTCTCTAAACTGCACAACTTCCATCACATTTCATCAAAAACTCACGCTTGCGTACTCTTCAAAATGTCTGTCACAAAAAGGAGGAAGAGCCAGTTGCATCTGTGGGCTACTTTTCCATTGGTGCCCGAGACAATTTTATGCCCCAGTCCAACCGTGACGCTGACCTAGCAAGGGGTTCTGCAGATCAGAAGTAGCTAAGTGAGGTGCTTTGAAAGAGCACTGCATTGTGTCAGTACTGGAACTGTCAAATTTTGGGACGCTTCGAGGTTCCCATAGCGTTCAAACCTGATCAGTTATTTATGGCTGAAAAAGTTTCTGGTTTGAAAGCGGAAAAGGGCCCTGCAGAGGAATTTTACACTTTTTTACCTTTTTTCTGCAATTCATAAAGAAGCAAAATATAGTTATTACTATTTCTGATAGGTACATATCGACATGCATGCTGTACTGCACTTATGCATTAAGTTATTTACTGTCATCTGTAGGTCATCAGACCACGTCACAAGAATAATTAGGCAGCTAGCTGGGTGAAAAATTGAATGAGAGGCTATAACAATCCTGCCCTCAGCAATTACCCATCATGCACATGGCCAACTAGTCAAATTAGGGGATGACATAATTTAGCTACTTCTAGCTACTTTTAGGACATCCAATAGCTACTTTCCTTACTGAGGAGTTGGCAACACTGTGTGCGCGTTATATGGACGGCTTCAGGACACATTTGTCCCACGTTTAAACTCTGTAAAGATATATTTTCTTGGTATCCAACTAAATGGGGGTGGATGTTGTATATCGCCTTTGCAAGACAGAACGGCTCAGCGGGCAATCTGTAACCGCATGCATTTTGCACACATCTCCAAAGTCACCGCTCAATTCACCGACCTACTGGAAACAACGAGTTCTATGAATGTGCTTAACGCATGCCTCGTCGCATATTTGCTCTTACAGACCTGCGTGGAAGTGTTTAACTGAGAAAACGCTTCTTTGATCCGTGCACCTCACGGAGAGTTGCATCATGGTCCGTGTAGAACTGTGGGAGAAGGCACGGTTGCACGCCCTCATGCAGGGTTGTGGTGATTGAATGTATTAAGGAGTAACACTGGGCACCATCCCGCAAAACTAATGAAGTCCTCTCCGAATGGGACGAGGATTCGGGAGGCCTGAGGAAGAAGGGGGAGGTAGACAGCAATGTCCTCTCACACACGGCTGTTGGCAGGCTTGCCCAGTCTTTCGTCCATCCACGGTCAATGAATAAAGAGCAATTAGTGGGGGGAAACGAAACATCATTATTGTATGTAATACTATTACAGCACTAGCACACATCCTATGGCGCCATCTATAGGCTGTATAAGTGTATTAATCCACCGAGTATCCCAACTCACTACCTCTGTAGAGAGAGTGAGGGTGGACCCAAACGCCTTAACAATGAAATCCCCTGCCCAGTTACTTCAGGCGCACGGAAAACAACGTTGGCCTAAAATGCTTTTCAAAAACTTGAACTCCTGGCCCCTGGCCTAGTCGCACCTTTGTTAGGCTAAACTGATCCATTGCAACTACACAGAGGGGATGCTGCTGAACCTATATCCCCTCCCACCCCCCATCAGCTTGCTGCAATACCACAACCCGGGGTGCAGGGGGAAAAGCAAGGAGCAAGGCGTGTCTGTCCCATTTACTACGAAGACGTGTCAAAATGGGGGCACCAGGGGAATGGCAGGTGTAGTATACACCTGCAAAACAGGGTTAGGGACATGGTTTATGCTTCCTATCCTTCCATGCCTTTAAAGCACATGAGATGGAAGAGAATATTGGTGTGTGCTCTATTCCAGCTCAAAGCGTTTAGTCGGCTCATTTTGGCACTGTCATCTTTATGACTAGAGACACAACCTACTGTTGGGCGACCATTGCGGTTATATTGAGTAGGATGGCAAACGTACACCTGGCCGCGTCTCTGGTGCACTTGCAATGCTGATGCAAATATTTTGCACACAGTACGCATGCCGCAAAGCACTGCACACAATTACCAGTTGGTATGGTCACGTGTCCTGCTGCTGCAAATGGAGTTTAAGCCTTACAGAGTGAGGGAAAGATCCTTATCATGGGAAATAACCCACTTTTTGCCTCAGGACATACATTGGGGGCATTAGCCCACGCAATAATGACCACCCTCTAGGTCCTTAAGGGCATTAACACATATTGGCAATAGCAATAGAGATTTTGCAGTTGGGGTCGTGAAGTAAAACATTTTGCTTTAATAAAGAGACGAAACGTGTAGTAAATTAAATGTGGGTTTATTTTATAGTATTTAAATTGCAAAGGTGTCTTTATATGGTAAGCATTTTTATTTTAAACTTGGTTGACCTGTCAACGTTTTAAAATGTGCATGTTTTCGGTGTAACAAATAAGTAAACGGTTTCTCTGAAATGAAAGCATTTCTCAATGTTTTTAGCTTTAGGAAACGCCACCAAGGGAGAAACTTCCTTCAGTTATCCGGGATACCTTCTGAGCAAACTGAAACCGCACTGATGTCGTGGTTCTACCTATCTGACCCAACTTGAGATTATGGCACTGCTATTACATGTCCAGGCAGAGGCGTTGCTAGGTGGGGGTGCGGGGGCTGAGGGAGCTATAGCCCCGGGTCTTTAGGTTGTAGCCCCGAATCCTGCCAGTCCCAACATGAGCTTAGCCCCTGATCTTTTCCAGACATAGCAACACCCCTGTGTCCAGGTACTCGTTTCATTTTGCACCTGCTACCAACAATGGGTAGTTAATACCACTACGGCTGTGCCTAGTAAATATCTTGCCCATGCCCCCACAATCCCAAACGATTGCCATTGCCAATCAATGTTCCCTCTAATTATTTTTCTGTAAGTGCGTAAATGGTTGGCTTTTGTACACACATTATCTTCCATGCACGTAACTGCCTAGCGAGGTAAGACACATTGTGAGCATGCACAGTTAGTGAGCTATCATCCACGAAGAAAGTTTGGAAGAGAATTCTCCCACCCAATCAATGTAATCCTTTATAAAGAAGTGTAAAAGGTGCATCGAAAACACTTTCCCCAAATATATAGGCTACAGAAAAACAAATATTTCTTATGTGATTATAAAGATAGTTATTCGACCAGTCTAAGACTTCAAGGTCTGCCACAGAACCTAGCAAAAGTACTCCTGTGCAGAGAAAAATGAGTGTACAAAAAAGCATTGTATGCTCAGTTTAAACAATTGGTTTAGTTGTGGTTATTTGTCAACACTGCTCAGAGACAATGTTGAGTTTTGTTTGTCATTGAGAAAAACCCTCATGTGTATTACAAAAATCAAATATCACTTGTCGTAACTGAGGTGGCTGTCATCAAAAAATTCATACAGGATACAATATTTGCAAAAGGAATAATGACAACTAAAAGGAATGTGTCCGAAAACATGTCAACAGGAGTTCATGTGCCACTTTAATGAAGTAATTCAAGAGCCAGGAAAATGTGGCTCTCATAATGAGTGTAAGGATAATAACTAAATCAGAATAACTGCTCCACAGAATATTAGGATCAGAAATCCATGTTCCTCTGTCTGCTAACTATCAACATTATATTGTTCTGTGAACAGAGCTGTGACAACATGTACTCAAAATCAGGCTTTCAGCTAAGAGGCATATACACCATCCATTTTTGCTCCATAAAAATGGAGACATATTCTGAACAAAGATGCACAACAATGAACATAAAGGAGTCTACCACCTGCTTCTACCGACAAAGCTCCATTGATATTTTGGAATCACGGACCAGCATAGCAGTTGCATAGGATGGAACTCTAATAATATTACGGCCAATCTCAAGTGGCATTTTAAGGGGAAAGAACGTTAAAGAAGCTTAAAGTATCTATATTGGCAAAGCTAGTTAGTTACTCACTAAAAAAACATTTGATTCCAAGTAGGGAGTAAAATCTTCTCAGAGCCCTGCTTGTAACCCTTACATAGGAAGTGAAATGACAGGGCACATAATACAGCCCATTGTGTTGCCCACCCTTCCTCACCACAGCCTACACAAAATTCTACAAGAAACTTACTGAGGTTTCTTATGGAGCCGTTGAACACAGTTACATATAATTGCAGTTTAAGTTAATATAGCAGCAATGCTCAGAGGTATAGCAGATTGAGTGCCTTCTTCTGTAACTAGGGACCCCTCATCTGCAGGTCACTGTTATCAGTTAAAAAAGATGCTTGGGGATGCTCAAGGCAATAAATGCAGAACACATGATTATATTGGAAAGCCCTCAACAGATGAGCACAGAAAGAAACAGAAGGTGCAGTTTCCTAGACGGTTAGTAGAGTTTCCTTTAGTTTAGCAAACAAACACATTTCCTTCACTGCACCGTACTGCCAAAATATCTGACTTGGTTTATTAAACTTGCTGATTTCTTCTTCATCTTCTTGTTCCCTCCCCTCCTAACCGCCCTCCGCCCATACCTCTCCCCGGCTCCTGGGCTAGCCTTCAATACTGGTTGACAGGGCTATGTAAAAAGTGAGGCATTGTAGCAATAAAACACTCACTGGATTATTTGCATTACCACAATACTTTGCAAGCAAAAGATATTTAAAGTCTCATCATGATATTATGTGCAGTGCATGCAAGAATGTCTACAACATAACCTGCCCTAATATTTTTCTGTAGGATTATACAAGTGCTCAGTGAAACCGTTTTTCTATAGCAGCGAGTTACCATATCATATGTTATGGTCTATGCTTAATGCAATACTGAAAAACTTGGAAAGGATGCAGATTGTGTGAAAAGCATTCTAGATGTCTGAATATCTGTTGTTCCAATACTATGTACGAATAATGCCAGGCATAGTCCATACCCATTAGCCCTTGCAGGCCAAGTAAATGATATTGCAATCTTGCTCTCCACCTATAGGGTAATGTTAGCAGTGCTAAAATAGGAGACACAGAGCATGACATTTGCCTACTCAAAATCCTTGAAAGGCGAATTAGTATTTGAGTTTTATATTGCGCTGCAAAGGTACTGCTTCAAAGCGTGTGTGTGACATATGTACAAAAGCATAGGAAGCATTGGATGAGGTTACACATGCAAGTAGCCAGCTTACGTACAGTTAGAATCCGATATTTGAGCTGACAGTACGGTTACATAGTGTGGATTATGCTTTTGTTAAGGATCATGAGTAACAGAAATGCTGGTGGCTGAATGTTATTTATATTACAATAAACATAAGACAGGTGGATGTAAGTAAAAGTCTGGTAACCGTTTGCAGAGCCACAGTAGGCAGATTCAAGGTTGGCTAGTGTAACAAAGGCATGGTGTCATGCAGTAAAGACAGACACAAGTGCCCACAGTTTATGGGTGTTTATTGAACTTCAATGGGTTGGTAAAATACCTAGCTAATCCTAAATCTAAAGATGGGAGCAAGCTACTACCATCAAAATAAAGATAAGGCAGTCCTAGTAGTGCATTCGTCAAAATAAAAGGGCCTGTACAAAAAAACTATTGCCATTCCCTACTTCTAAACAACAAACTGTGAGGAATGATGTAGATAACAAAATGTGTGCCATGAAACAATATGTCAGGACAACTGGATTATTGGTTCCCCTTTCCAATGTTTTCACAACGGAACAAGGCGGCACACTTGGGCTTGAAACACACTTCAGTTCGGCTAAGCTCAAAGTCACGGTTCCAGTTCGTATATCAGCTCTCCGCAACCAAAGGTTGCTTGCTCAATCAAGGAAGGCTTCTCCCTTGCAAGACAAAAGTCCAACAAAACGTGTTCAAAGTTCCTTTCTTCAGGAGTTTACTTTTCTAGCAACAAAAGTCTTTTCCTTCCATTTTGAGTCCCCCACGACCGGGCTCAGACTCCCTTTTCACTTTACAATTTACCATAGGCCTATCTCTGTCTCACTCGGGTCTCTCTATGGTTCTGTTCTCAATTCACACCACTTTCACCTTGAGTACCCCTCTGTCGGGCTCAGACTCCTATTTATTTCACAGTTCACTACAAACCGAAGACTTTCTATTGTGCAAAGGATTTGACTTATACCCTCGCAGGACCACTTCGATTCTCTTCCTCATAAATCATATTCACATTTCATAAGTTCTGTAAATGGGATACATTCAGGCAGAGACCTTTCGATTGGGCACACAAGCGGCGCCGGACTGCTCTGCTACTTAGTAACATGTGTTCACTTCTCAGAGTTCAAAGACAATTATCAGCTTTCCCTTTTCATTCCCGTCTTTCATCAAACTCCTTTTCCATTCGACTTCATAGGAAACTTTGTTGCCGCCCGAAACTTTCGATCATGCGCAGTCAGGTTTCACACAGTTGCCTTCAACTCACAGGCTGTATACAAAGCTTGGCTTTCGGCTTTGATCATGGAGCCAAGGAGCGATACCACTGTGGCTGCACTTTCCCCCCGACTCGATTAGTCAGGCAGGAGGGCCCCTGGTATCTCAGATATGCATTACAGGATTCTCTGTCTTCCTTTCTCTGCCTCACATGTGCTGCTTCCAAGTTTTCAACAGCCCAGTGATTAGTTGTCAAACGGCCCAAGGGCATTTCCCTCCTTGGTTTCGTTCCGCAACTTTCTGTCTGGCTTCCTTGATTCAGCTGCAGTCTGGAATAGGCTGCTCCTTCATGTGCTCTCTGGTTCCTTGCCTTGCTCACAGTGTGCTCTCATGCTCTACCTTTTAGCCGTGTGGGGAATTCTAACGGGAATCAGGTATGAGTCGTTACAGGCAATTGCCTGATTCTGCCTGACCAAGATGTTGGCACATGTTAAATGGAATGGCTGAGTAAGAGTCTGTCTTCCCCCAGAGCGTTCTGTCCATGTAGATGTTTTCGTGTAGGAAAGGGGGTGGGGGATAAGGTTCCCAGATAACACGTGGGATAGGAAGGGGTAAGGGGGTTATTTGGAAGGGACCCCTCATCCAGGTGATCCTCCCGTACCTGTCCACCCCCATGAACTGGATCCAAAAGCAATGGCCGTGTCCTGGTCACCTGGATGACAGATCCCCAGAGGCTAGCCTGTGAGACACCCTCTGGTTTCTCACACCACCAGTAATATCTAAATGTGGGCATGGGCGGAAGTTGGAGTCATAAGTTACGAAGTTACGAAGTTACGAAGTTATGAAGTTATAAGTGTGGTAGAATCAAGTGTAGGAGTCATGGGTGGGGAGGGACGTTTCTTTGATTAATGTCTGCAGGCATATCTAAGTAAGATCTTAAGTTCAAATAACCACTCTGTCATACTTGTTTGATGGTGTATTCTCTATTTTAGGTTTATAAGGCCACGTTTGCATAGTAGGGTAATGTAAATAGGCTGGACCAGAATATCAAGACTAGTTAGTACAATTTAGCTTTATTTTGAGAGAAAGCAAATGTCAGGTAACTGCTGTGGCTTGTACCATATTCATTCTTGAGAAGTTGGGAAATATCTGTGTGCGCTGCTAAAATTCTTCTGAGTGGCACCCAGAAGGAAGCTGGGTAAGCGCACATGCACACAGCTTAGAGGGAAAATTGTTGCCAATGCTTGTTTAGCTTCTTGGCGCATGTGTGAGTGGGCACTGAGGTCTAATGGCAGCTCCCATTGGCTGAGGTTTACATGGTTTTACATACCTTTGGTGTCTGACATCTGTTGTTTTGCAGTCTGCACATAGTATTATATTTGCCTATATTGATGGTTAGTTTATTGGATTCTGGTATTCAGTGAAAAAACATTGTTACAGGGATGTTATGGTTAGGTTTCGCTAATAAAAACCTGTGCAATTTACAGAAAAAACATTGTTGAATGTTAATGGTAATGTTAAAGGATATTTGTACCGCACACTATCAACCACCAGAGTGGTCCCCAGGCGCTCTGGCGGCTCTGAAAAAGGGAAGGGGGTGAGTTAGTGGGAATAAGCTGAAAAAGTGCAAGAGAGCAGTGATGTGCTGTTGGCAGCATCAGCCCGGTGGGTCCGTTTGCTGGGCTTGGGGTGTTTTACGGTCGGTAGTCGTGTGCTGTTGTGCAAGTCTATGTGTGGTTTGTTTTGTTGTTGCAGTGTAGTGAAGTTTGTGCGGATTGTTGTGCTGTAGGCTTGTGGTTGTGTTTGGTTAGAGTTTAAGAGATGTATGCAGAGGGGTGAAATTGTTAGTGGATCGGTCAATTGGCATTGCTGTCCTTGCAATTATGACTAGGTGTGATGCTTGCTATCATTCACTATTCCATCTGAGTGTGGCACTTGCTAACATTCACAGTTTCATTTAAGTGTGGCTCATGCTAACATTCACAATCCTATCTAGGTGTGACGCAGGCTAAAGTTAAGCATTCCATCTAAGTGTGGCGCTTGCTAACATTCACAATCCTATCTAGGCGTGACGCAGGGATGCTATGGTTTCAGGACAAAATCTAAAAACCATAGAAACTCACCAGTTATGGCACATTATGCCAGCCTAATTGGCACCCCCACCATGCACTGCTCATACCCACGCACGCCATCACAGATGACATCACAAATGGCTGTATCCACCTGCTGGTAGCCATCACTGAGTGTCTGTCTTCCCACAAGCTTGTTCCTGAGCTTCTGTCATGCACAGGACATCTCATTTTCAGGCCACATGTTTCACACAGTGCTTATAAGATTCTTTCTTCCCTGGGGGAGCTGTCGGTATTCCGGGGACAGCCTGACAGTGCATAACTTCACCATGGGACTTCACAATCGCTCTGAAAAAAGGAGTCCTCGGACTTCTCTTCCTCGCTGCCTGTGTCTCCCCCTTCCAGACGCAAAGGCCAACAATCTCACAGGTCTGCCTTTGCCTTCGCAAGCAAGGAAGCTAAATTAAGAAGACTTATTCAAGACCATTCCGAGGTTTCAGTACTAGAAGAGGTCTCGCTAAGGCATTCAGGTGGCTTGCGATCAAGCCCCCTCCACTTCTACCCCCTCTTCCTCAGACCATTACCTTTCCTCTGATCCAAACGAAGGAGAAGGAGTAGATCCCTACGGGTAATACATTAATGAAGAGAAATTGACAAAGATATGTACTCACATGGGGACTTAGCTCACCACTATTCAGGCTCAAGTGTGCATAGTTTGCTACTTCCTCCTATAGAGCTCAGATTGCGGACATCAAGGAGAATTGAAGAGCCATACATGGAGTATGGCTTCAGGGGCAAGGCCTGATTACTTACCAGTAATCTTCATTAGACTTAGACATACTCTTCCTCTGCACAACCAACCAACCACTTTCTCCTGTTGATGAGAGTGTGCGTTCACAACATTCTTGAATAATTACATCAAGAGGATTCTGGGTAAAGGCCTACCTTTTATACGCTATGTAAAATAAGGGTGGGGAAAATATATAAAAACAATTAAATTGCACATTTTTATAAACGTAATGTTATAGTAATATAAGGAGCTGACAGACCACTTCAAAAGTAAGTATTGTGACGAAGAAGAGTAGGGCTAAGAGTAATGACGATTACCCATCAGTAATAAGGGCATTATCTTCTCTTTAGCACCAGTCGCAGAAGCACAGAGATCCAAAGCATTTCAATATTTCCTCCCAGCAGCACAAAGAGAATTTAGTTGGAGGTTTCACATTTCACATCAACGTTAATCATCAATTGAGACCTAAAAGAAAACAGGGCCCGGTTTGTTTGCTGTAGTTAAGCCTTGCCCGCATGATTCAAAGTGCAGACGTGGAATCGCTGCAGTTTTTCATCAGCTTGGTTAGCGCCACATGAACATGTCAGTGTTCCTGCCAAATCGATTACATCTTGTCAGTATTTATGCCAAACACAGAAAATGATGCCATCGTTTGGCAGGTTGCGCAGCCGAGTTCTCAGTATTTCCAATTCAGCGTATTCTAGAGTTTATCTGCATTGCGCAAGAATGCATTGGTTCAGAACTCACTTTGGGGCTCATTTTCGAGTCCCTCAGAGAGTAAATGGGGGGGTTACAGGCAGGCTAACATGTTTGGAGGGCAGGGGCAGAATGGAAGTTATTTTTTCACCTCCTGTTTGCCCTCCTCTTTCAAAAACATATTCAGAATAATTCATAGAAATTCGCACAAAAGTGGCGCACGCGGCTGGCGCACAGCGTGCCCGTGCGAATGTCTGTGCCAGCCGCGTGCGCTAAAATCGATTTCCGCGCACAGCGTATTCATGGATTTTCACATCCAAAACCAGCCTTAGCGCAGCGTGGTGCAGCGACCCTGCAGCAGCGCCAGTTACGCCCCCAAGAACGCCCTCTCGTAAGGAAAAGCCTTCAAAATCCCCAAATAATCGCAAAGGGATGCGCCAACCCTGGACCAGTTCACAGGGCTGGCAAACAGCAAACAGCAAGCGGGGAACTTGTATTTCAGTGGTTCGCGGGAAGTTCCACACGCGATTGTCCTGTGTACGTGTGCATCAGGGGTGCGTGGGAAGTAACACACGCAAAAGCAGCAGGGTACGTGTATTCCAGGGGTGCGCGGGAAGTATCACACGCAAAAGCAGCAGGGTACGTGTATTCCAGGGGTGCGCGGGAAGTATCACACGCAAAAACAGCAGGGTATGTGTATTCCACGGGTGCACGGGAAGTATCACACGCAAAAGCAGCAGGGTACGTGTATCTCAGGGGTGCGCGGGAAGTATCACACGTGATTCCATCAGGGTACGTGTATTCCAGGGGTGCGCGGCAAGCATCACACACAAAAACAGCAGGGTACGTGTATTTCAGGGGTGCGCGGGAAGTATCACACGCAAAAACAGCAGGGAACGTGTATTTATGGGGTGCGCGGGAAGTATCACACGCAATCCCATCAGGGTACGTGTATTCCAGGGGTGCGCGGGAAGTATCACATGCAAAAACAGCAGGGTACGTGTATTACAGGGGTACACAGGAAGTATCACACGCGATTCCATCAGGGTACGTGTATTACAGGGGTGCGCGGGGAGCACCACACGTGAATTGCACGTGTGGGTCCTCCCAGGTGTTCCCTCTACACCCTCCACGGCCCCTGCAGGTGGCCCACACCACAGGGGCCTACCCTGCACATGTCCTGCAGGCACCCCATCCACCATGGCCATGCCCCCCAGCCAACCCACATATCACCTTGCACTACTGCCCACCAACACATGTCCCCCTGCACTCCCAGCCACCAGGGGCAGCCTCCACCAGGCCCCCACCCATGTCTCCCATCACCCCCACCCCCCAGCAGTGCAGGCGTAGCCTCCACCAGGCCCCCACTCATGTCCAACTCATGTCTCCCTGCACCTCCACCCCCCAGCCACCAGGGGCAGCCTCCACCAGGCCCCCACTCATGTCCCCTATCACCCCCACCTCCCAGCCACCAGGGGCAGCCTCCACCAGGCCCCCACTCATGTCCCCTATCACCGCCACCCCCCAGCAGTGCAGGGGCAGCCTCCACCAGGCCCCCACTCATGTCTCCCATCACCCCCACCCCCCAGCCACCAGGGGCAGCCTCCACCAGGCCCCCACTCATGTCCCCTATCACCCCCACCCCCCAGCCACCAGGGGCAGCCTCCACCAGGCCCCCACTCATGTCTACCACCACCGCCACCCCCCAGCAGTGCAGGGGCAGCCTCCACCAGGCCCCCACCCATGTCTACCACCACCGCCACCCCCCAGCAGTGCAGGAGCAGCCTCCACCAGGCCCCCACTCATGTCTCCCATCACCCCCACCGCCCAGCAGTGCAGGGGCAGCCTCCACCAGGCCCCCACCCATGTCTACCACCACCGCCACCACCCAGCAGTGCAGGGGCAGCCTCCACCAGGCTCCCACACATGTCCCCCTGCACCCCTACCCCCCAGCCACCAGGGGCAGCCTCCACCAGGCCCCCACTCATGTCCCCTATCACCCCCACCCCCAGCAGTGCAGGGGCAGCCTCCACCAGGCCCCCACTCATGTCTCCCATCACCCCCACCCCCCAGCCACCAGGGGCAGCCTCCACCAGGCCCCCACTCATGTCCCTTATCACCCCCAGCCCCCAGCCACCAGGGGCAGCCTCCACCAGGCCCCCACTCATGTCTACCACCACCCCCAACCCCCAGCAGTGCAGGGGCAGCCTCCACCAGGCCCCCACTCATGTCCAACTCATGTCTCCCTGCACCTCCACCCCCCAGCCACCAGCGGCAGCCTCCACCAGGCCCCCACCCATGTCTCCCATCACCCCACCACCCAGCAGTGCAGGGGCAGCCTCCACCAGGCCCCCACTCATGTCTCCCTGCACCCCCACACCCCAACCACCAGGGGCAGCCTCCACCAGGCCCCCACTCATGTCTACCACCACCCCCACCCCCCAGCAGTGCAGGGGCAGCCTCCACCAGGCCCCCACCCATGTCTACCACCACCGCCACCACCCAGCAGTGCAGGGCCAGCCTCCACCAGGCCCCCACTCATGTCTCCCATCACCCCCACCCCCCAGCCACCAGGGGCATCCTCCACCAGGCCCCCACTCATGTCTCCCATCACCCCCACCCCCCAGCCACCAGGGGCAGCCTCCACCAGGCCCCCACTCATGTCTACCACCACCCCCACCCCCCAGCAGTGCAGGGCCAACCTCCACCAGGCCCCCACTCATGTCTCCCATCACCCCCACCCCCCAGCCACCAGGGGCAGCGTCCACCAGGCCCCCACTCATGTCCCCTATCACCCCCACCCCCAGCAGTGCAGGGGCAGCCTCCACCAGGCCCCCACTCATGTCCCCTATCACCCCCAGCCCCCAGCCACCAGGGGCAGCCTCCACCAGGCCCCCACTCATGTCTACCACCACCCCCACCCCCCAGCAGTGCAGGGGCAGCCTCCACCAGGCCCCCACTCATGTCTCCCATCACCCCCACCCCGCAGCCACCAGGGGCAGCCTCCACCAGGCCCCCACTCATGTCTCCTATTACCCCCACCCCCAGCAGTGCAGGGGCAGCCTCCACCAGGCCCCCACTCATGTCTCCCATCACCCCCTCCCCCAGCAGTGCAGGGGCAGCCTCCACCAGGCCCCCACTCATGTCTCCCATCACCCCCACCCCACAGCAGTGCAGGGGCAGCCTCCACCAGGCCCCCACCCATGTCTACCACCACCGCCACCCCCCAACAGTGCAGGGGCAGCCTCCACCAGGCCCCCACTCATGACCAACTCATGTCTCCCTGCGGCTCCACCCCCCAGCCACCAGGGGCAGCCTCCGCCAGGCCCCCACTCATGTCCCCTATCACCCCCACCCCCCCAGCCACCAGGGGCAGCCTCCACCAGGCCCCCACTCATGTCTACCACCACCACCACCCCCAGCAGTGTAGGGGCAGCCTCCACCAGGCCCCCACCCATGTCTACCACCATCGCCACCCCCCAGCAGTGCAGGGGCAGCCTCCACCAGGCCCCCACTCATGTCTCCCTTCACCCTCACCCTCACCCCCCCAGCAGTGCAGGGGCAGCCTCCACCAGGCCCCCACCCATGTCTACCACCACCGCCACCCCCCAGCAGTGCAGGGGCAGCCTCCACCAGGCCCCCACTCATGTCTCCCATCACCCCACCCCCCAGCCACCAGGGGCAGCCTCCACCAGGCCCCCACTCATGTCCCCTATTACCCCCACCCCCAGCAGTGCAGGGGCAGCCTCCACCAGGCCCCCACTCATGTCCAACTCATGTCTCCCTGCACCCCCACCCCCCAGCCACCAGGGGCAGCCTCCACCAGGCCCCCACTCATGTCTACCACCACCGCCACCCCCAGCAGTGCAGGGGCAGCCTCCACCAGGCCCCCATCCATGTTTACCACCACCGCCACCCCCCAGCAGTGCAGGGGCAGCCTCCACCAGGCCCCCACTCATGTCTCCCATCACCCCCACCCTCCAGCAGTGCAGGGGCAGCCTCCACCAGGCCCCCACTCATGTCTCCCATCACCCCCCCAGCAGTGCAGGGGCAGCCTCCACCAGGCCCCCACCCATGTCTACCACCACCGCCACCCCCCAGCAGTGCAGGGGCAGCCTCCACCAGGCCCCCACTCACGTCTCCCAGTCAACATGTCACCACAATGTAGATCCCTGGCCCTTATGGTCAGCCTCCAAATGGCAAACACCCACCCGAGTATTGCATCCACCCACTTAGAAATTGCAAAAACATGACAGAAGCTCAATTGCAAGTTTTGAAATGAACACATGTCCCTCACATACACCCAATGGGTGTCAGTGAATGTCAAAACCCATATCATGATATGCATGAAACCAATGAGATGATACTACACATTGAACTTTGAAGAAAAAATATGTATTAAAAGCAACATAAATTGAATCAAAAATAAACAAACAATAATAGAAATTTAACATAAAAAAAAACAGCAGGCCCGTGAAAAAATGCTAAACCACAAATCATAATGCAAAGGAAAGGTGTCCAAAGTCACAAATTAAAATCGAAAACCATTGCTCCATGGCGAAATCATAATAAAAATTGAAAATCCAAAAGTCAACTATGTACAGATAACTATCCAGGGTCCATGATCCCAACCGAAGAAATGAAACCTATCTAATAACACTACCTAAAAAAAATAACTATATACAAAAATGTGGCCCATTGTCCAAAAGGTCCAAAAATAAAGCCAAACCAAAGGAAACCTAACACTAACTATATAACTATTTACAAGGGCAGCGGGCTAGTCCGACGGCTCACTTCGGGATGTTCCGGGCCAGGGCATCATCGAATTCCTGCTCAATGTCCCGGAGGCGCTCCTCCTCCATGGCCTCGAGGGTCCGCAGGGCCGTCCACATGTTCCCCCCAAACTCCCTGCGGATTGCCTCGAGGCACTCGGCACGCCTCAGGGCCCTCTGCATGGAGTTTTCCGCCCTGACCATCGTGAGCCGTGCCTCTTCCGCCCGCTGCCGCTCCGCATCTATGGCGTGGCCCAACCGCTGCCACACGGAGGACACTTCCCGTCCTGGGTCCTCCTGCCCTCTGGCCGATGCCTGCCCCTCCGATGTGGAAGGCCCCGAGCCATCATGGCTCCCACCATGTTGCTGCTGCTGCGCCTCTGCCCATGCACTGCCTCCTGCTGCCTGCACATCCTCCGCTGGCTGGGGTGCAGTCGTTGATGTGGCCACCCATGCTGGACGTCCGACTCCGGACTGTGGCAGGGATGCCTCCTCCACCAGCCTGGCCGCACCGTCAGAGGCAGCTCCACAGGGCACCCAGGTGACTGATGGGTGGGAAGATGGCACGGAGGATGACTGGCGCATAGGGGGTTCAGTTGAGGAGGGGGTCTGAGCAAGCCCCATCAAATGGAGGAATCCGGCCTGGGTGACCTGTCCCAGTAGACCGACACGGTCAACGAGTCATTCGAGATGACATGCAGTCTCCTCATGAAAAGACTGCAGGTCACCTCGCATGGCCCGTTGACCAAAGCCACACCGGTCAGGACAGGCTCAACCCGGACACGGATAGCCACGTCCGCAGGCAGAGGAAGGCCAGTTGTAGTTAGCTCATCCCCTGCTTGAAAACGGGTCTGGACGTAGGCATCCCTGCTGGTGCAAGATGATGCAGTGACAGGATCAGGGACAAGATTGCACACATGCACCTCCGCGGCGACCTGTGCTGCCTCCTGTCCCTGGTCCTGCACTGCACCACTAGCACCAGTGGAATCCCCACCTCCAGACCCCGTCTCTGTTGCTTGCATGGCCTCCTCCTCCACCAAACCCCCCACCAACCTGGATGACTCTGTGCCATCTTCCCCCGTTGGGCCCTGTGGGGTCCCAGCTGCCCCTTCTGCTGCCGAGGAGTCCAACTCCAACCTCCGCCTCTTGGACCTCCCCCCGGCAGCTGCGGCCTGGGACGCGGCACCGGACTCCTCACTCCCTGACGAGATCACAACATGGGAGGGGAGCCGGGCCTTGCGTCTCCTGCTGGTGGTGCGATCCCCGCCGCTGTGCTCCACAGCACCTTCTCCGCCCTCTTCATCAGTTGACGCTGCAGACAGGGAGAAATTAAACACAGGCATCAGGGCACTGTACAATGGACACATACACACGTGACAGTTGCACATGAGTGGCATTGGCAAACCTCAGACATGGCATCACAATCGGCAACACACATGTCATTTCAACTTGCACACATGAGCCATACCACAGCCACATCCCAATTGCCAGCACCATCCATACACATACAACAGCATGAGCAGGCAAAGGTGAGCCAGACATCACATGCAACACAGGGAGTGCACTACACATGTACGCACACCACCACACTTGCATGCATGTGTACACCTCAGCCAACTGTCGCAGTGTTCCGATGGGCATCCATGTCACATCTGCCAATCAGGCTTCCACATCCCGCTGTCACATGCATCCATGTTGCATCACTGTTGCACCCTTGTCAAATACACACACATGCACATGTACACAGTGCTGATACATGCAGCTGAAAACAACATACATGCGTGACATCACGAACATGCCCACTTACATACACATTCATCCAAACATGTGTGCCCACACAACTGAATTTGGCATGCAAGCCTACACGCACAAGCACCATCCATGTCTCACACATGACAGCCCTCACATTTGTTAGCCTCACAGCCCTGTACACCCCCACCCATACTCGGCCCCATACAAACAGATGTGCAACCGGCACACTACTGGCACATCACCACACACACAGCTTACAATCATGATGCATGTACACTTACCGCTCGACTCCAGACGGGTCTGCCTCTCAAGGACCTGGACGTGGGGCGCTGGGGATATGCGTTCCAGGACCCTCATCTGATCTTCCGACAAGTGGCCCCGGCGCCCCTTAGCATCCGCTGCCTTCAAGAGGCGCCGGACCTTGTTCAGGGTCCTGGACCTGAAGTCCTCCCAGCGCTTCTTGACATGTTGGAAGTCGCGGACTGCCACCCCCTCCGCGTTGATGGCAGTCACAATGTCCGTCCAGATCCGAGTCCGTCCTTCCTTGTCGGCGCGCACACTTCCGCAGAGGGCATCATACTGCCCCAGGACTTGCTCCACCAGGAAACCAACTTCCCTGGCACTGAAGCTGGTGCCCCTCTGCCTCTCTGGCCGGGGGCTGTCAGTGGTGCCATATGTTGCAGTGCCCGACATGACAACCCCAGAGGCAGGAGTGGGTGGGCAACTGGGTCCTGGGGCTGGGCTGTGGAGCGATGGAATCCCAGTTGGGAGCCTTCGGTTCCAGCAGGGGTGGTCACAGCAACAGCACCCCTGGCTGATGTGCAGGCAGCAAATGGCAGGGCACGTGGGCAGCAGGCAGTCAGGCAGCAGCAGATGGCAGGTGGGAGCGTGCTCGGGGCTCTGGGGGGCAGTAATTCGGCCTTCTGGGCAGGAGCATGGTCTTCCGTGTGCTTACGCGTGGCCAGCTTGATACGGAGTGATTTGGCACGTGAAAATCCTGCACGTCTGCATGTGAATCGAGGAAAGGCCCTTAGCGCGTATGCACGTCAGCACGCATATGTGATTTCATTGGACCAAAAGCCCTTAGCGCGTACGCGCGTCTGTGACGTGATGCACGCGGGTGTTTCCCTCATTACACGTGATGACAGAGCACACGTGGATTCCCACCAATTGCGTGTGGAACTTCCTGCGCACCCCAGAAATACACGTACCCAGGCCAATCGCGTGTGGGACTTCCCGCGCACCCCGAAGTACACGTACCCAGGCCAATCGCGTGTGGAACTTCCCGTGCACCCCGAAGTACACGTACCCAGGCAAATCGCACGGCTGGGGGGTGGGGGCGCAGGGGGACATGTGTGGGGGCCTGGTGGAAGCTGCCCCTGGTGGCTCGGGTGGGGGTGGTGGTAGACATGGGTGGGGGCCTGGTGGAGGCTGCCCGTGCACTGCTGGGGGGTGGGGGTGATAGGGGACATGAGTGGGGGCCTGGTGGAGGCTGCCCCTGGTGGCTGGGGGGTGGGGGTGCAGGGGGACATGTGTGGGAGCCTGGTGGAGGCTGCCCCTGCACTGCTGGGGGGTGGGGGTGATGGGAGACATGAGTGGGGGCGTGGTGGAGGCTGCTCCTGCACTGCTGGGGGGGGTGATGGGAGACATGAGTGGGGGCCTGGTGGAGGCTGCCCCTGCACTGCTGGGGGGTGGGGGTGATAGGGAACATGAGTGGGGGCCTGGTGGAGGCTGTCCCTGGTGGCTGGGGGGTGGGGGTGCAGGGGGACATGTGTGGGAGCCTGGTGGAGGCTGCCCCTGGTGGCTGGGGGATGGGGGTGGTGGTAGACATGGGTGGGGGCCTGGTGGGTGCTGCCCCTGCACTGCTGGGGGGTGGGGATGGTGGTAGACATGAGTGGGGGCCTGGTGGAGGCTGCCCCTGCACTGCTGGGGGGTGGGGGTGATAGGGGACATGAGTGGGGGCCTGGTGGAGGCTGCCCCTGGTGGCTGGGGGGTGGGGGTGCAGGGGGACATGTGTGGGAGCCTGGTGGAGGCTGCCCCTGGTGGCTGGGGTGTGGGGGTGGGGGTAGACATGGGTGGGGCTGGTGGAGGCTGCCCCTGCACTGCTGGGGGGTGGGGGTGATGGGAGACATGAGTGGGGGCCTGGTGGAGGCTGCCCCTGCACTGCTGGGGGGTGGGGGTGGTGGTAGACATGAGTGGGGGCCTGGTGGAGGCTGCCCCTGCACTGCTGGGGGGTGGGGGTGATAGGGGACATGAGTGGGGGCCTGGTGGAGGCTGCCCCTGGTGGCTGGGGGATAGGGGTGATGGGAGACATGTGTTGGTGATCAGTAGTGCAAGGTGACATGTGGGTTGGCTGGTGGGCATGGCCATGGTGGATGGGTTGCCTGTGGAACATGAGCAGGGGTGCAGGGTAGTACCCTGTGGTGTGGGCTGCCTGCAGGGGCCGTGGAGGGTGTAGAGGGAACACCTGGGAGGACCCACATGGCCAAATCACATGTAGCATTCCCCGGCACCACCGAAATACACGTACCCTGCTGAAATCGCTTGTGAATCTTCCCGCGCACCTCGGAATACACGTACCCAGGCCAATCGCGTGTGGACCTTCTCGCGCACCCCGAAGTACACGTACCCAGGCCAATCGCATGTGGAACTTCCCACGCACCCCCACCTACCCAGGCCAATCGCGTGTGGAACTTCCCACGCACCCCGAAGTACAAGTACCCAAGCCAATCGCGTGTGGAACTTCCCGCGCACCCAGGAACACGCGCACACGCTATTTTTCACACAGCGAGTGTCCGTGTTTGTCGGTGCCCCTTTGCACCTCATTTGTCCTAGAGGGCCACTGTATGGCCCATTCATCATGGCTGTATATGGGTGCTTTTTGTTAGCGCACATTTTGGCGCACATTGTTTTAAGTCGCAGGGGCGCTACCGCCTGCTTTCTTGTGGCGTACTTGTTTGGTCGTGTGGGCGTCTTTGACCGTGCGCTGGTTTGCCCTATTCGATTCCATGAATACGGGTTGTAGGCGAGCGTGTGGGCGTTCCGCACACTTGCCTCCTGTACTTCCCCCGTGACACCCATATTTGCACGCGTTGTTCCCCATTCTGAGTGTTATGCCCTGTGTTCCGCCTACTTTTGTGATGTGCGCCGCGCTATGTGCGATTTCGCAGTGGCCGTGGCGCACGCTGTTGGATGACCTGTGCGTCGGCGTGCACGGCGCAAATTTTTAGCGCACATCCAATGTTTTTCTCGCGCACGGACTTCCATGAATCGCTGTGCGCTGGTTTCCCTGCGATTTTCGCACTTGCACTGCGATTTTCGCACTTTTCCTGCGATTCGCACGTTTTGGCACCTCTGCGCGGGAATTTTCGGCGCACATTATTTCCATGAATCGACCCCATTGTATTTATACAAGAATGAGATGTTCATACTGATGTAAAACCAATGATTGCCTATGGAAACCGACTGCTTTCTACACCAGCAAAAAGCAGGCAGTTTCAATAAGAAATCTTTGTAAACGCTCCCTACACTCTGCAGTGCAAATGACAAAAATTGACTGGAGGGGACCTGTTTGCACATAAGTTGTCTGTGCAAAGGAGCTAAATGAGCTAGGTTGTGCCACACTGCAGCCTAGTCTATGCCATGCACAGATCTGAACATACAAGTTCAGGACTTCACAAAAAGTCCCCATTTTATAAGAGAGAGGGGGAGAGAGAGAGAGAGGGAGTAGAGAGAGAGAGACAGAGAAGGGGAGAGGTGGAGGGAGGGAGAGAGAGAGGGAGAGAGAGAGAAGTAAATACCTCACATTGTGTTTGTGCATGGCTGGAGGCACTTCCAATGATTGCAACGGAATCCGTAACCCTTTAACAGATGCATTCACCTTGTGGATTCCATGGGAATCTATAGCACGTACACCACATGTCAAAATATGAAATATGATGCCGGCAGAGATGCAATTTGCTTTCTGTGGCAGAGCGGAAGGGGCGGTGGATCTCAAATTACCAACCGGCCTCTCCCGCTTTAGAAATCCATGGTAAAAAGCACATGTACAACTTTTGGCGTGTTTTTTCCATTCTTTTTTCAAGTGTACATTTTGGGTGATTCATGAAAGAAAAAAAATGAAATTCAAACATGTAAATGTAGAGCATTTAAATTTAAATTGCTGTTATTAATGTACCAGTGATTGAGCATGTTACACACTGAGCATATTATCCACACGTACATTCTGAGTACATCTGCAGAAGTGGGCGTCTCGAGTGGGGTGTCAGGGAGGACCCAGGGGCATGCCATTCACATACCTCCCAACTCCTTGTGTCCACCATAGGGCGGGTGAAAACCAATGTTTTTCTTTTGGGCGGGAGAGAGCCTTATTGAAATGTATAGACATGTTCGGGGCTACACGGATGAATTAACTGATTCGATGCGTGTGTGGAGAGGTCTGAATTCAAAGAGGGTGAACACCTACACGGTGGTGGCTTGATGCGTTTGCATAAACATTTCACAATGTATTTCCTAGAGGCAGAGTGTGCTTATAAGTGCAGTATTGAAACTCATAACGCATCTCCATCTGACACATCTCTTCCTACCATGTTACAAGCTAAGAGCGTGTTAGATGGCATAATCCATAAGAAAGCAGAGAGAGATGTATATTATACTGGTCAAGCATTTTGGGGAAGAGGGGCTAAGGCTGGAACCTTACTGGCTAACCGACTGAAAGGTAAGAGATAGTGGAAGACAAGTACTATCTATATTGGGGGATAATGGAATTCTCATAGGGAAAAATTATGAGATATGTGAGGAGTTTAGAAAATATTATGAGTTCCTATATCATGATGAAGGGTGTGTAAAGGAAAACAAAATTTCAGATTTCCTAGGCCGGTTCTCTATTCCAAGATTAACAGATGTCGATGTGATTCTTTAGACAAAGAACTTACAGTCCAAAAGGATGTGGATGCAGTGAAACTCTTGACCGTCGGTAAATGTCCTGTCCTGACAGTTTCCCAGACAACTTTTATGTTCCATTTTGTGCCACATTAGCGCCGTTTTTAGTAGATCTCTTTAGGGACATCATTGATAATGAACAACTGGCCGACTCCATGCGGGAAGCAGTTATATCAGTGATCCCGAAGCCGGGCAAGAATCAGTCAAGTTGCAACAATTATAGGCCAATCTGACTACTGAATGTTGATATTAAACTTCTGGCCAAGATTTTTGCTGTTAGGATCAACCCCATACTTCTGAGATTAATTCACCAAAATCAGATAGAATTTATAGTGGGGAGAAATAGCCACGACAACCTGAGAGAACTTTGTGATATTATTTCCTTAAAATGTGACTCTGCGGAACCCTATGCAGCTGTTAGCATTGACGCTGAAAAAGCATTTGATAGGGTCTATTGGGCTTATCTTCCTCCAGTGTTAGCTAAAATAAACTGTGGCCCGGGCTTTTTGAAATTATTTGCAGCTCTTTATAAAGACGCTTCAGCTAGAGTTTCGGTAAACGCATGCCTATCAAACAGCTTTCCAATCTGTTGGGGAACTAGGCAGGGGTGTCGCTTGTCTCCCCTTCTATTTGCCCTTTTTATTGAACCCTTGGCAGTTGCAATTAGGAAGAATGCAGAAATCGAAGGAATGGAAATGGGTGATAGTCTTTCCAAAGTACTTCTCTACGCTGATGACCTCCTTGTTTTGATGTCAGACCCTGCTTCCTCGTTTAAAGAATTAATATTGGTCTTGAAAGGTTTTGGCATAGTTTCAGAATATAAAATCCATATATCCAAAAGGGTGATCTTTCCCATATCAGGTACGTGTCATAGAGGTCTTTCTGGGGTTGGGAGAGGAAACTGGGTGGATAAGGAATTTAGATATCTGGGCATACAAGTAGCTAGGTGTATAAATAGCTTATTAGCAATTAATATTTGGTGCAAGATTGAAGAATTAAAAATGAAACGAAAGGCAAGCCTACATGACACCACTTACTTCGCAGGCAACGGCACTAGACGAAGAAACTTGTTGGTTCCGTCTGATAGCAGGCGACTCTGTCAGATGGTCCAGGACGGCGGCTAAATTTCTGTCAGTGGCCCTAAAAAAAAGCAAATGCAAAGGTTGACAGTTCACCCTCTGTTGTCTGTCTGCCTGGTCATACCACTACGACTGAAACTATCACCTAACCCATGAACACACCAACCGTGCTACTGAACTTGAACTGAAAGTGGTATCCTAACGTAGCTTGTAAACGGCCAAAAAATTGCACGAACGCTGAAACTGCTCTTTTGTAAAAACCGAACAGGTTATAAACAAAACAAAAAAACAAAAAAACAAAAATGCTATACTTAAAATGGAAAAAATTGAAACTTACACTGTGGGGAAAGATAAATGTTATTAAGATGATCCTACTACCAAAACTTCTCTATGTCTTCAGCATGTTGCCTCTTCCCCTGACGGGGGATTTGGTTTGTCATATAAACAGAGTTTTACACAATTTCCTGTGGGGTGAGAACGAAAAGGCTAGGATGCCCATGGATGTGCTTATGAGACCAGTGCGTTTGGGTGGGTTCTTTTTCCCTGACATCATTTCGTATAATTTTCCATCCGGTGCCAAGTGAGTGTGTCCCTGTGAGCCTAGCGCTCTTGCCACCATCTTTTGGGCATTGGGGTTTTAAACACCCGTGCCCCCAGGCCATCTGAGGCCCCATCCTGCCTGCTCTCTCCCACCCCGTTCCCCATTCCCGACAAGAGCCCCTCCGCCTCCCGAACCACCCCCCTGCACTGATTGGAGGATCTCCACTTCACCTGGTCTACCGACCAGCGGGGATATCGCCTGCTCCATTTCCAACCGGAGCCAGGTGAGTGTGTCCCCGTAAGCCTAGCGCTCTTGCCGCCATCTTTTGAGCCTTGGGGTTTTAAACACCCGTGCCCTCAGGCCATCTGAGGCCCCATCCTGCCTGCTCTCCCCCACCGCACTCCCCCTTCCCGATGAGAGCCCCTCTGCCTCCCGGACTCCCCTGCCCTGATTGGTCTACCCGAAGGCCATAACTGACCCTCCCAGGGCAGCCCTCTGCCCGGCAGCCCCTGCGGCTAAGGGCCACAAGGCCAAGGGCGGCTCTTTCATTGGCGGCTCCAAAATGTGTCTGCAGGTGTCAGCAGGGGAAGCCTGAGAAGCCAGCAGTTACCAGACACGAACAAAAACTGTAAGTGTGGCATGGGTGGGGTGTAGAGCAATTACTCTACACCAGAAAGCTCCTGCCACTCTACCTTACTTTTCCATAACATAGACTGCCATAGACCTAGCCCATGCATACTTAGAAAGGTTTGTGACCACCAACCCAAATCTCTCCATGACAGTATTGAAAATGTTGCCTTGCATTGCATTCTAAGATACTAATCAATGTTAACAAGTGTCACAGCTGTAGGAAATTGAGAACATTAGCCTGCACCCTATCTAGATAGGATTGTGAATGCTAGCATCTGCCACACTTAGAACTGAAAACATTAGCCTGCGCCGTATCTAGATAGGATTGTGAATGTTAGCATCTGCCACTTAGAATTGAGAACATTAGCCTGCGCCGTATCTAGATAGGATTGTGAATGTTAGTATGTGCCACACTTAGAACTGAGAACATTAGCCTGCGCCGTATCTAGATAGGATTGTGAATGTTAGCATCTGCCACACTTAGATGGAACTTGAATATTAGCATGTGCCACACTTAGACGGAACTATGTAGGTCAGCATGTTAAATCTCATTTAACCCACTAACAATATAAGCTCAAACTCTCTGCATACTTATATCACTGAAAAACTCACACAACCATCTCTTGCACAACAAGCTGCACACACTTCACCACACCGCAACACATAAGCTGCACCAACAGCACACGCAGACTGACCCTGATCCAATACTTGTACCAAAGCTCAGCACCCGGTGTCCACCGAGTTGAAGCTGCCAACAGTATACCACCCCTCTCACTATCCTACTCCCTCTTCACCTTACTAACCCTTCACATCTTCTCATTTACAGATCCATTCAGAGCGCCTGGGGACCAATTCCGTTGGTGATGGTGCACTATATAAGTACCTTTAACATAACATAACATAACATAACACTTATCTGCACATCTAACTTACACTGGAATGGTCTAATATTAAGTGGTGCAAAAGGTTTGGCAAAGGGCATGAAAATGTCCCCTAGTTACTTTTTTCAGGAATAAGCATGACTTAGACCTGAAAACATGTTTGTGAATTGTCTCCTTTATGAGCTGGTCAGTACCGCCTAGGGTGAAGCTTTCCCTTCTGAAGATGGCCAGAATGAGTGTGTGCAGAAGCTGTCAAACCGGAAACGTTCGCAGCTTCTACCACATTCTGACAATGATTGGGTCTGGGGCTAAAGATCTGAAGTATATTGCTAACCTGAACAGTCATGCCGATCAACACTACAGCTTTTACAACATTGGACCGGTCCAAGGGAATTCCAGTGGGTGCACGGCGGGGAAGATTTGGGCGCTGCACCGAGTGCAGGATGGGGGCAGGGTACACAGGCCAGGTTGCTGAAGGTTCTGGAAAAGTTGGTGCAGGGCTGTCTAACCTGTTGCCCGAACCTTCGCCGGGCTGGGTTTTGTGGGGGCGCCACGTGGGCTCCGAGCAGGCCCCAACACTAGGATTTGCAGGGCTCTGGACAGCAAAAGATGTGTGGGGCCCCTAATTTGCATAAATATTGACATCAGTCATATCACAGAATGCGTCTCTAGTATGCAAAAGTATCTTGGATTTTAAATTAGTAACATGTTGCCATGTGTAAGGTAATAGATAAAAACACTGTGACGTCCAGTATATGAATTGTCAATATTCATATTTACCGACGTAGCAATATCTGGAGTGAGGCTTTTAATGTAGTAGCAGACAGTGTGAACTGAATAACTTATACAGACATCTTATTTTGCCATATAAG
The DNA here is from genome assembly GCF_040938575.1 of Ambystoma mexicanum. Classification (NCBI taxonomy): domain Eukaryota; kingdom Metazoa; phylum Chordata; class Amphibia; order Caudata; family Ambystomatidae; genus Ambystoma; species Ambystoma mexicanum. Next base: position 1,091,271,932 of record NC_090932.1, read on the forward strand.
GCATAGTGTGATAAAAGGATATACCGGGAGCACTCACTTTGGTTAAGTGGAGAAGCCAGGATTTGAGACCAGTCCGCAATTCAGGAACTTGAACACATCTCTTCCGAGATGTAATTGGTAGAAATACTGTTTGCAAAAGGTCTTTTTGAAACTTTGGTTTGAAAACGCTATCTGTGGAAGACATTGCAAAAATATGGTGATTGTGTTTTGCTATCTGAAACAAACTGCTGTTTTGCAGAACTTTCACAATTGTTTTTATTTTTATTGTGTGTTTTTTTGACAATTCTAGCGCTTAGATGCCCACGGGCTTAGTATGCTTTACATATACAATAAAATATAAATATTGTCCAAATTAGCAATATGCTTTTATTTCAGAAGCTACAGCTAAGGGTTATTTTGAATGTAAAAAAAAAAGCAAATAATAACTACGTTTATCAAGTGCTGCTCACTACAAAATGAGAAGGGAGCCTCATTATTGTACCACCTGAGCCTTGATTGGAGGGGGTGAGCAGGCCAAAAGTGTATGCCGGTGTAGAATAGCAGGGGATCCTATAGCAGAAAGTTTCAAAGGCAACTGAGCAGGTTAGGAGACGATTGCTGAGATATTATTTGTTTAGAGCTTACTATAAATCATATGTCTTCTTCCCTATTCCTACGGCAACATGTGCTGTAAAATGTGGTGTTTTGGCATGAGGATGAGTACAGCTTCCTCCCTTCACTCACTGTGGGCGCTTTTGCCCTCATTGTGAAAAACAAAAGCCGGCACTCTAGAATAAATGCACAGCTAGTGAACATATCTTAAAGTGAAAGATACAGAAGAAAGAGCACTAGTCAAAAGAGCATTGTCCTGTCAAAAAACGTAATCAACAGAAAAATACCCTGAGAGAGGAAACTTTCTAATTAATACGCTGGCAAAGTATTGTAGAGGAGCAGCTGTATGCCTCTGTAGGAGACTCCGCCCCCTTCCTCCCATATGTTGGAAGAATGAGACTGTGCATGTTTGATACCTGCCGTTGTGCCAATACCGCAATGTGTGTTCAAAAGAAGATACCCGTTGGGACAACCCTATCTTATGTATCCCCAAAGTGATGACAACCTAAGGGAGGAACTCCCTGAAGGAATATGAAAAAGAGCAAAGAAAGAAGCTGGTGACGTCACAAGAGACATAGCACAACGTCCTGAGATACTGGCAGAAGAAGATGTATGGATCTTACAGAAACTAATGACGTAGTTAAGAGTTAAGTGAACTTTTAAATATGTCAAAGAAGATTACACGTGCATGAAGTGCTGTAGCACATTTTTATTCATTTAGAGCATTTAAAACCTGCAAAATGGACCAAATCGTGGTCAAGGATAAAAATAGAGTTCAGGCTTGGAGTCCGAGAACACGATAGTGAGTGCTCTCACTTCCATGTATTCTAAAGGCAAGGATACTTTTCAAGGCCAAGTTCAAAGACAATCTTCATGGCAGAAGGCATGGGCGTTGAGAGATTTTGGGCTAATTGGGTGGGGAGGTAGTGTCATGCCCCATCTCCTTGCACCTGGGTCTGAGCTTACGTGCTGCTAAGTGAAACGAATGTTCCAGACATGGCACAAGCATCCAACCAATCATAGTAATCCATATATTGAAGGACCTTATCGTTTGAAGAACAATGAGAAGCTGTGTGTCTAAGTTTTCTGAAGATTACATGTTTGAGAGGTAGGCATATTTTGTCCACCTGATAGTGGACAGCCAATCACAATCCTAGTTCCTATAGAATGTGTACTTAGATGTACCCCTTAGCCAATCCGGACCCTTGATAGGTTTTTTATTATTTGCTGCGTGGTATGATGGCACCTCTGACGTATCTTTGATATAAAAGCTATTTTTGTGTAACGATCACTGAGAGAACTGAGCGTCCGTCCGTTGATGTTCGCTGTAAACTCCCTGTTTTAGATAATTGTTATTAAAATAGTACTTTGCCATTTTCCTGAGTTGGTTCAGTTATTTGTACTTGGAGTTATTCTGTGTGATCCCAATAATTGCATGCATGTTGCTAAAAGGCCCTGAGCTCAGTATAAAAGGTGCTCACCTTTTAAACCCAGCAGTACGCTGTGAAATATTCCCAGGAAAACAAAATTCATAATTGTATGTGTTTGCAAAACATGACAACCTGGGTGAAATCATGATAGCCAAATGCTTGAGTAAGCTTGCTGACCTCAAAAACACCCAAGGGGGTTTTGTCCGCCCTTTGAAAAAGTCACTGTCCACCCACATGTATCCTTTAATTTTGCCCTGAAAAGCAGCACATGGCACAATCAGGGAAAGATACCTGCACCAGCCTCCAGAATTGTAACCTCTCTTGTCACATTCTGGGCAAATACTCAGGACTCACTTGCCCTCTCATCATTTCCCCTCCTCGACCCCAAGTCTGGCTTTCAACAATACTCTGCTTTATGAAGATAACATGAAAAGTAAACATATCATAGTAAGGTACCCACTCAAATATATAAATCCTGACAGAAATGTGTTAAGCAAAAAGTGTACAATTGTGGCTTTATTCTTCCATCTTGACTGTGAAACTACAAATACCAGAATGCAATTCAGCAAAAGGCAAAAAATGGCCTTTGTATTTTCAAGACGTATAACAGCAGGTAATGTGTGAAAAGGTTACCTCTTTGTGTTTCAGTGTTTGACAGATGCAGGGTTCAAATATGATGTGATTAAAATAACACATTCTACCAAAACTAAACACTTTCTGGTGTGTTAAATATGAACATCTGAAAATAATGCAGCTAATTTGAAACTGTTTTGTGTGATATATTGTAATTGACCTGGAGGAGAACATAGATTTAAGCAGCTAACTTATGCTTTCAGAATAAAAATGCCTATTTTCATTTCTTAAAACAGAAACGTTATAAACATCTCCTCCAAAACAATTGTCTCTTAAATGAGCTATCACTTGTAAATCGCCCCCACTTTTAATGCTCTGCTTGAAGAAAGAAAGAGATAAGTAGGCATTAAGGGGCCTGCAACGTCTTATAGGCCACTAAGAGTGGGTATTGGTCTCTGGAGAGCCAGAGGACATTGGGAGGTGACACTGTGGCTTAGTACATGGATGCCGCACAGCCCCCTTTAAAACAATATTCTTGCTATAGTGGAGGCAGGCACTGGTGCCTGCGGTGCCCCCTCTGATAGCTTCTGACAGCGGCGCCCTGGGCCACCTCACAGACTGCAACCACTTCGGGCCGGCTCTGGCTGCGAGCAGGAGTGGGCAGAGTGCGGCAGGGATGCGTAGGAGTAAGAGCGCATGCTCCAACGGCTTGTGGGCATGAGAGTGAGGTGCAGGCAGCGCGAGCACCGGTAATCCAGTGAAGGTGCCGGAAAGGAAGGGCTACATGGGGCGACCAGGCCCTGGGGTAAGTGGGGGTTGTAATGGGGATAATTTCCAGCTGGACCACAGGCGTCCAAGGGATGGCAGGGACAGGGTTGTGGAGGCTTTAGGCCAGGGGTGGGCTGCATAGAGCCGTGGTGCTCTGGCTAGAAGTTGTAGGAGGGACGGGGGCCAAGAAAGAAATAGGTATGTGTCGCTCCAGTGGCCGGGACCGCTCAATTCCAACACCCATCAGGGATGATAGTGGCAGTTTGGGGAGCAAGACACTAGGGGAGTCTGGGTTCAGCCTGGGGAGATGTGGCCTTCTAGCGCTTTAAGTTTGGGGAGTGGGGCAGCAGGCTCATCCCCTGTGAGGGCTTTCCTGGGCTTAAGGGGTGCCCCATGCCATTCTGGGGCAGCCAGCAGGAGTCTGGGGCGGAGATTAGGGGTTCCACCCCCCCGTTGGTCAGTGGGGTAGGGGGGCCTTTAGCTGGTGGGGGCATGTGTAGAGTTGACTAGCTCATGGGAAGTTGCGCCCGGCCTCTCTCGAGAAGAAACAACCTGGTGAAAGGTGTGGACTACCCGCGAAGCGCCATTCGGAGCGCGGGAGCAGGAAAGATGCCATGGCAGCCCCAGCGCTCCTCCTAAGACCAGCACAGCACCTGCCTGCAACTGGTATGATATGATGTGGCATTTATAACACGCCTATACACAAGTGTTTCAAGCTCTACATCCTGCACCAGTACAAATAGATGATTACTTACCAGCACAAAGGACAGTAAGAGCCAGAAACCTTTTATGTGCAAGTTGACAATAAAGCCCCTGTTACAAGTAACCAGTGTATGCATGATCCTTGAGTGGACCACAACAGCCCTCAAGGTAGCGCATGGCGGGATGGAAGTGGGACCTTAGGGGGCAGGATTTTTGTTGGGGCATATTACAGGGTTGGGTAGGATTGAAAAGGGATTCAGTTAACCGGGAGGTGCTGAAGGAGGCCCTTTGATTGATTGATTGATTGATATTTTATTTCTATTGCGCTCGTACACAAGTGTTTGTCTTGTAAGCAGGGCAGGGAAGGGTCAGCTAGCAGAGTATGGTGGCAGGCATCATGGAGGAGTGGGAGAGAGGGAGAGTTCACAGAGGAGGGTGGCCTCAGATGGGACCCTCACCGCTGTTGTAGCATGCAATCCATGGTCAGGGGGGCCCCGCATAGAAAGGAGGCAGATTAACTGGAGAGACATCACATGGATGGGGAGACATCACATGGATGGCTGTGCGCGGGAAGGGATTGAAAGAGGTCAGGGAGGTTATAGGGGCTGGGAATTGGGGTAGGGGAGCTGGGGCTGGAGGACACGTGGAAAGAGGAGAGTGGTCAGCGTAGTGGCGGGACCACAGGGATAATGGAAAGGAGGGTTCCGAAGGGACGGGAAGGAGTTGGGGGCATGGCCGCCCCAACAGGCAAGGGAAGAAGGAGTGCTCTGGCGAACAGAGAAGGGAAGGGATGAATGGGAGGGTCACCATCAACCACAACAGTCCCCGATGGGAGACGAACTGAGGCAAACCCACAGAGGTCAGTGGCAGAGCATTGGAGGAGAAGCGGTGCATCCCTGGGGCAGGAGACAGAGTTCGATGGAGCAGGTAGTGCGCCCACTCCTGGCAGGAGCCGCAAGGACGTAGCTATGGCGCGCCCCCCCAGGAAGGAGAACAGAAGTGTGGGGGTGGATTGCCACCGCTGGGAAGGCTTGTGCAACAGGAGATGTGTGTGGAGGGAGCAGTGCTAGATTGGGAGGCAGGGCAAGGAGATGATTGGGAGGAAGCACAGAGTTTTGAAGAAGGAGCGAAAGTGGAGCCAGTGAGGGTAGGCAAGGAACTAAGAGGGATGAGGGAAGGCAAGGGGAAGAGAGAGGGAAAGGCTGGACAGATACAGTAGCTCAGCTGAGGTTGTTTCTTCCGGTAGCAGGAGCTTGCACATGGTAGAGGAGAGGACGAGAGGAGCCGGGCTGGCAGCAATGATGCAAGGACAGGGATCCAAGGCTGCCGGCATAGGAGCAGGGAACCGAGTAGTCAATGGCATGGCACTGGTTGGGGCAAGTTGGTGGCCCCAGGGATGTTGGGGGAGGTTGAGGCTATCGGAGGACTGAGGGGCTGAGGGACGCTGGTGGGATGCCCAGGGGAAGGTGGGGAGGAAAGGGGTGGATGAGGAGGAGTAGGTTGGGAGTGATGGAATGGATGTGCTGGTCAACACCGGGTGCTGAACATGGTGAGGCAGTTCAATAAGGGGTGGTGGCAAAGGAGGGCAGGGTGGGGCAGGGAAAAGGTGGTACACCTGTGGAGAAAGGGAGTGAAGTGGCAAGGGACAAAGCACAACTACTGACCAGAAAGGTAAGAAAATAAATAAGTTACCCTGCATGGGTATAACAAAGGAATTGGGACCTCACTTAATGCAGGCAGCAAAAGAGAAAATATGAAATGGGGAATTTGCGGATATTTTGAAATAGTTTAATAGGGAGGTGAAGGCTAAGGAGGGTTCGAATAAGGAAGAGAGGGAATTGGCACAGAGCCCAAGGGTGCCGATGACGATAGATAATTAGACATCGGTCTTTGTTATTTATCCTAGTGTATATTGCGAAAAATATGCAGAGAGATGTGTAGCACTATTGAAGTACATGGATGTTATAAGGAAAGTGTACGTCAACTTTGGCTGGTTTGTCATGGTCAGGTATAACAAGGAACTTCAGGCAATGTTGGGGGAAGATCAGAGCGCGGTCTGGAGGGAGATTGATCGGGATCAATGGTTGCAGTGGATGGCGCCGACAGGTCCGGCACTCGCCATGCACATGGCGAGCGGTTTGCCTCTCCCTTTTCAACCTTTTTCTAACTGGCCCACCTTTGACAAGGCGGGTGCAATGGGGAGAGGCCAGAAGTCAACAGCATGATGGACGTATAACAAGGAAGCATATTTTCGGGCAGTCTGCAGGTTTAAGCTCCAGTGCAGCAGGTGTGTGGGACAGCACCCAGTCATGCGTGTTTTGAAGCAGGTGAGCGGAGGTAATGGGAACAGGGAGTGGGAAGAGGGATTGGGGGAAAGGCCCAAACACCAGTTAAGTGGGCACCTCTGCAGAGGTGGTGGTAATTTTACCCAAACAGGAAAATGGTACAACTTTTAGGGATGGACTTCCGAGTGGGGTTTTCATTTGTGGTACCAGTGCCGAGGGTCAAAGGTGGGCAGAGAATTTGCAGTCGGCAAAGAAGATGCCGGAAATAATGTAAAGGAAACGAGGGAAGGAGATGGCGTATGGTCGAGGAGTGGGCTGTGTCACGCAGTGGGAGGGGGACCAGGTAGTGGCGTCTCTTGCGTGGTCCTGGGCAAGCGGAGAAAGAGTATAGAGATGGCATTGAGGGAACTATAGGGGTGGAGCTAGTGGAGAGGTTTCTGGCGGCAAATTGGTGGTCCACCTACCGGATGGCTTGGTTGGAATTTGTGGGTGGGGGACTAAAAGTTGGGCAGGTTGCTGGAAAGAGCAGTAAGGGAGAAGGAATGATATCATCATGTATATATGCTGAGGTTTATGGATAGGGATTTGTCCCAGGTGCAATAGCGGGTATGTTATCAGGATCGCATTTTACAGGTGGTGGTTCTGGGGATTTGAGCAAAGGTTAGGGGAATGTGCTAAAGGATGTTCGAGGTTTGGGATAGAGAAAGGGGTCGGTGGGTGTCCTCAAGGAAGATTGTGATGGCAGAGCTACTGGGCAGAATCCTAGAGGTGCTAAGGAAAGATTGTTGGTCAGCATGGGAGGTGGGATGATTAGAACCTGTTTTACATGGATGTCCTTCAGATCTTTTAGGGTGTCTGAGCTAGTAATAGGTACAGAATGGCAGCTTTGAGGGTGTTAGATGTGAGGGTAGCTGACAAGGGGTTGGATATCTGGGTATCTTGGTGGGGAGCTAAAGGGGATAGGTGAGAAAAGGGGAGTGGGTCTGGCTAAGGACAGGAGCTGCACAGTTGGGCAGGAATGAGGAGGAGTTGCAGGACGGCATCAGGGCCAATTTTTAACAATCATAAGCAGAGAAAGTGACAGTGGGTTAGGTTTTGGGGATGTTGTGCAAGATTTTGGCAGGGGGAGGATGGGGTTAGTTTAGGGACTCCTCTTTCATGGTAGGAGCATTATCAGAGGGAAAGTGGCTGACAAAGGGGGAACTGGAGATGAAGAAATTGGGGTAAATTAAGTTTGACAGATATAAGGGGCGAATTAGAGGGTGGGGAGATGGGTGGTGACAAAGGGGAGAGACGGGAGACAGGATAACAGGGAGGTAGTGACTGTTTCTCTTCACAGATACAGTGCATAACGCGCGCGGGTGGAGACTCCAAGGTGAAGATCTGTGGTCATTGGATTGTGAATTGGGCGGGCAAGAAATCGGGAGGAGAGGGTTTGGAACTCAAATGGGGTGCTGTTCCAAGATGCGCTGGTGGGGTGGACCGGTTTGGGGGGATTGAGGCGGGACCAGCTCCTTCCAATGTTTAGGGGGGTGAAAGAAGGGCATGGTGTGACAGCTGCAATAATAATGGAACAATTTAGTGACAGAGCATGAGGTGGCGTGGATCAAGAGGATGAACAGGGATATTTTGATACTACGTCAGGAAGGGCCATTGTCAGGCTATTATGGAAGAAGCTCCTTCTGAAAAGGTTATGAAGGGGGTCCCTGAAGGTGGGCTTAGTGGAAAGGGCTAGGTGGAAGATACAGAAAGAGATGGGGGGTTCTGCAAGCTAACGGGGGGTGCCATCCAGATATAAAGTACAAAGTAAATTTAAGGAGGTTAGAGTTCACTTGTCTACTTTGGGGAGCAAGTACTATATTTTGGAGCCAGGGATGGAGGTGGAAAAGCTGGTGGCGGTTTTAAAAGGTGTAGGAGGGTGGGTCCCAGGGATGTCATTTGAAGCTCAATAGGGGTCGCAATTGCAACCCCTGGCATCCCCCAGCAACCCCTGGATGTGTGGGGGAGAGGGGGTTCGGTTTGCAACATTTTGCAAAACGGAAATCTTTTTTTTTTAAGTCAGTGTATTGACTTCAAAAAGAAATTATTTCATTTTGAAATCCAAGCTCCCCCTCTACTCCCCATGGATGGCTCTGGCTCCTGTGCTCTGCTGTGCGCATAACACGACCAGAGCTGGTTGCTTTTTGTGTGTGACAGAGAGTTATATCTAATGAATGTGTGTGAATGTACTGTAGGGTGAGTAGAAGGGTGCGTGTGCAGAGTGAGGAATGGTGTGTCTGTGGATTTAGGAATGTACACATGCATGTTCAGGAGTGGGTGATTGTTTCGGGTCAATGATGAGTGTGTGCAGAGAATAATGGATGTGTGCTTGGGAGAGGACTGTGTGGGAATTGAGTGAATGTGAAGTATGATGGGTGGGTGTGAGTTGGCAATGGGGGAAGTGAACCAATGTGAAGTTGGGTGAGTGATCAAGTGGGCATTGTTCAAAGGCTTGCAGTCTTTGCTTCCCCTCCCTCTGAAGTATCCGAGTGTTACCTCAACCGTGTGTGTATTCAATGTCCTGGAGTGGTGTGTGTTGACATAGAGGGGGAGGGGGCTTTCTGCTCTGAGACCACAACATCCCAGTAATTGCATCAAACACAAAGATAAACCATACTTCAGAGACCAGGCCATTGTATTGTATCGTATGGCATTCAGATTGCATTGATAGGCCTCTATCCCACTATACAGGTCTAACAAATTTATCAGGGGTTCTGTGCCCAAGTTGTATTGTATGCTATTCAGATTGCATTAATAGGCCTCTCTCCCACTATACAAGTCTCCCAAATTTATCAGGGGTTCTATTCTCAAATTGTATTGTATGATATTCAGATTGCATTGATAGGCCTCTCTCCCACTATACAGGTCTTCCAAATTTGGCAGGGGTTCTGTTCACAGACTGTATTGTGTGGTATTCGGATTGCATTGGGGGGCCTCTCTCCCACCGTGCAGGTCTCCCAATTTTATCAGGGGCTCTGTTCCCAAATTGCATTGTGTGATATTCAGATTACATTGATAGGCCTCTCTCCCAATATGCAGGTCTCCCAAATTTAGCAGGGACTCTGCTCCCAAAATTTTGAAATTTTGAATCATAAGGATTACAATACTCCTTAGGGTCCCTCCAAACATACGAGACTCTAGAACATAGTCAGAATTAGTCTCAAGCAGAAACTTAGCTTAACCACCTTAACATACTCCTAGTGAGGACCAGACCGTGATAGAATAGTTCTACCGCCCTCACCTTTTCCGAGAGACCCACATAGACAGCACTGAACTTTGACCTACACCCCTGACAACAGTACGCCCAGTACCAAAACCCCACCGGACAGCGCCCAGAGGATATACAAACCGACTCACCCGAAGAACAGACAGCACAAAAGCACCCAAGCCTACCAACACAAGAAGAAATACCAGCACTCCCATCACAAGACACAGCAGCTTACCACTCAACCGGCACCTCCGCACTGAGCACCAAAATGCCCGGACCAGAAAGGGATGCCAAGAAAGGGCACAAGACAAGGCCGCACTGGACACAGCCACACAAATCCACCCTAACACCCTAACACTGAAGCAACAACCACAAATAGAGGAAACACAACGCCAAAAACCAAAACGACCAGAACAAAATTCCAAAGGGAAAATTCCTTATATCTCACACCATACCTCGCAACAACCCCAGAACCAAAATACCCCAAAGACACAGAGACATCAAGACACACAAAGAACATCCCGAGACAACCAGGAAAAAGACGGGAACACCCAAGAAGAATGTGGCTATAGTCTGACCCCCATCACCCCATACATCACAAGAACAGAAGGACACCATCAAAACCAACGCCATACCGGACATAACGACGATGATGAACTTATAACCAACAACCCAAACATGAACCTAACTGACCAATTCAATGAAGAAGAAGCCTTCACCTAACCAGCACAAACAGATGCAACACCACTGAACAGCCAAGCTTTCAATCTAGCAGACCGATTCAATAAAGATGCAGCTTCCGCTGATCCTCATACGCTCTCCTACAATAAAGATGCAGCCTTCGCTGATCCTCATCCACCCCCAATCAACCCCAATAACGATGCACTGCAACCAAACCACCACAAACCAAAACAAGGAACAACCAACAAGCAAAACCACACCAAAAATATCCACTGCAACCTCATCAATCAATGTCCAAACATGCCACCGAGATATACGATCTGCTCTGCGACGGAGGGATCGACATCCTATTTGCAACAGAAACTTGGCTAGATGACAACTACAAGATCCCCCTCAACAACTGCTTATCTGAATACTTCAAATGCGTCCAATCAAACAAAAAAAACAAAAGAGGGGGAGGGCTGGCAATCATTCACAAGTAACACCTGGATATCAAACTGGAAGACCCACTAAACATTGATAAATGCAAATCCCTAATCATATGTCTAGCAGTAAGCCCCAAAACAAACATGAAATTCATACTAATATATAGACCACCAACCTACGATGCAACCTTCGTAGACTCCTTCACAGAAGCAATCACCGTCCTAGCCATCAAACACAATCACCTGATAGTCCTTGGAGACTTCAACATATGGTTCGAAGGAGAAAGCACGACCATACAAAAATCGCTAACCAGCCAACTAGCAGCAATGAACCTACAACAACTAGTCAAAGGGGCAACCCACTCGGCAGGGCATACACTTGATGCAATCTTCGCGAACAAACTACTCCTCACCACGGCACCCCCAATTCAAATACCCTGGAGCGACCACCTCATCATCCCCTTTGTAATCCAAATGACCACTCTAACAAACAGTCAACCGGACAAAACAATGAAAACCATGAAAAGAAATTGGAGAACCATCAAAAATTCCAACCTGAATGAACTCCTGGAGCTAAGCAAACCACACCCAATATTCGTGGAAGAAGATGACCTGGACATAAAGGTAACCCTGCTGCATTCCTGGATTATAACTACTATAGACAACATCGCCAAAGAAAAACCCTTCGCTTCTTCTAATAAACGGTCAATGGCAAAATGGTTCTCCCCACTACTTAGCACCATGAAAAGAAAAAAACGAAGACTAGAACTTGATTGGAGAAAACAAAATGACGCGGCGAACAAACTGAAATTCCTACAACACAACTGGGTTTACAAAAAGGAAACACAAAAAGCAAAGAGGAAACACTCGACAACCGAATCTTCAAAGCACCAAACACCCAAAAAGAGCTCATCAAAATCATAAACGAAATCAAAAACCCTCCGGGATGTAACAACACACCAACTCCGTCCATGAAACTCTGCAACGACCTTGCAGACCACTTCAAAGACAAAATCACCAACATCCAACAAACCATACAAAGCAGACCGTCTGATCTCACCACAACCCCCAACTACACCCAGGAGGAGCACCCAAACAAACTACAAAGCTTTCCAGAAATATCAGTGGAGACATTCGTCAAACTGGTGAATGAAAGCAATAACTCAGGGTCCCCCGAAGACCCCTGTCCATCAGACATATACAAATCGATTCTTAAACAAGGAAGGCCCATGGAATATCACAGGAACATCCTCAACCATTCCATCGCAACTGGGAAAGTTCCACAAGCCTTCAAAACGGCATACATCAGGCCACTACTCAAAGATACAGCGGGAAACGTAGAGGACCTCTCCAACTACAGACCCATCTCCAACATCCCGTATACAGCTAAGCTGCTTGAAACGTACATATACAAAAGAACCCAAGAGTTTATGGAAGAGCACGGCCTACTAGACCAGGCACAAGTTGGCTTCAGACCACTGAGAGGAACGGAATCAGCTCTACTCTCAATATGGGTTGATCTAAAAATCAATGCAGACTCAGACAACAGCACTGCCTTGATACTCCTAGAACTATCGGCAGCATTTGACACAGTCGACCATGACACCCTCATAATGAGATTAGAAGGACTTGGAATAAACAGACACCGCCCTAATACGGATCAAATCTTTCCTAACAAACAGAACGGAAACCGTATTGATGAAACCCTTCAAATCCAGCCCGAGAGATTCCACCTGTGGAGTACCACAAGGATCATCCTTCTCCCCGCTACTATTCAACATCTACCTGTATCTACTTATCAGAATCATCAAAAGCCACGGCATCACCTGCTACACTACGCTGACGATTTACAAATAATCTTCAAATTACAAGACAACCCGGAAAAAAACTCAACGCTAGAAAACTGCCTCTGCAATGTATTCTTCTGGATGAACTCCAACTCCCTCAAAATCAACCCAGTCAAAACTGAAAGAATGATCGTCACAAAAAATGGAGTAGAAAACCAATTCATCCCTTGGCCAAGGGAACTCGGGACAACCCCAGCACCCTCGCCAATTGTAAAAAACCTGGGGGTTCTGATGGACAATAATCTCACGCTAGAGCCACAAGTAATCGCTCTCCTCAAGAAATGCTTCTTCCTTCTTCGAGCGGCAAAGAGAATCTTACCGTTCCTATCGTTCACCAACAAAACAACCACCATCATCGCCCTCGTCATGTCCAAAGTAGACCACGCCAATAGCCTATACCTAGGCATGCCTGAACGACTCCTAAAAAAACTACAACACATTCAAAACGCAGCAGCCAGACTACTTCTGAAACCACTGCGAAGAGAACACACTGCACCAGCGCTGAAAACACTACATTGGCTACCAATAAAACAACAAATAAAATTCAAAACAATGTGCATTATGCACAGAGCAATACACAACGAAGGCACTGAGTTCCTAAGAGACAAACTGCACCTACATCAACCAACAAGAACGCTCAGATCAAGCATTGACATCCGCCTGGAACCGAAGCCCTACAACAAAAGAAAACTTGGAGGATCCTCCTTCTCTCACTAAGCTCTGAAAACCTGGAACGACCTTCCAAAGTACATACGTAACACAAGAAACCACCTATTATTCAGGAAATTACTAAAAACCTGGCACTTCACGTCATAACTGCAGGGCACTGACATAACTAAAACATCAATGAACATGCCGATCAATCAGTGGGGAAAAGCCAAGGTAAATATCCCACAACATACTAAAGGACCAAACGGGAGGCAGCCGCAGTACGACCAAAGACAGTAAACATAGCAAACGAAGACAGAAACACTCGGACGAATCATAAAGAGGACCATGACCTTAACTATTACCTTCCCCAACAGCCCTAAGGACAAAATATAGAGAGGGAAAGGAAGCACTGCACCATGAGCCCCAATGCAGTGGGTGAGAAACAGAATGTTTCATCACTACACACTGTCCACCAATACACAGCAGGAAGCACAATGCCCCACCATACAAAAACTACAACTAAACAATAGTCCCAAGGATGTTCACCCCACAGAAACCAAAGAACCAGTCAGGACAGAAGGATACAAACGACTGAATACACAGGCACACCAAGACGGATCCACTAGGACACCACATCAACACGACTCTGACCCTGAAGCATTCAAAGCCTTAACTGACCAGGGTCACACTAGATAACCTGAGAATAGATATTGCCTACACAGTCACACACCTGAAGATTAGGTTCAGACGCACCTACCAATCCAAACTATACTCAATAGGATACAATTGGATTAGTGCAACACCACCAAAGCGAGTCAGCCCACGAGGAACCAGCAACAACCCAACCTACAGGTATACAACTCTAACGGAACCATAAGTACCTGAATCAGGATACAGACCCCACTAACCCAACCCTCAATCTTCTGCATACTTAAACCCACACAAAACCGCACAACCATCTCTCTCCCAGCAATCTACACGCACTTTACCACACCGCATCAACAACACATAAACTTCACCCACAGCACTCGAGGCCTCCCCCGATCCGATACTAGCACCAAAGCCCAGCACTCGGTGTATACCGAGCTGTAGCTGCCAACAGCACACCACTTCTCCCACTCTCCTTCTTCCCTCTTCCTGACTAACCCTGCATGCCCTTCCTGTTTACAGATCCGCCAGAGCACCTGGGGACCAATTCCGTTGGTGACGGTGCGCTATACAAGTACCGTTAACAAAATATAAGATAACATTAGGATTCGCTATTACTAGGTGATCATCCAGCACGAAGCGCTGCTGTGTTCATTTAGGTGACAGGATCTACTACTTTGGGGGAATGTCCTTGCAAACACCACTACCACTAGGTGCAGTGCCGGGTGTATGCCGGAAATACTACTGGTGTGTGCACAAAGCCTGTTGGGTCTAATATTACAAGGTCCAGGGCCCTGCAGGAACTTCTAGCATCAGGTGCAGACGGCTTATAAGGTCTGCCATTACACAGGTGCACAGATTCTGTAGGAGCCACTACTTCTAGGTGCTCGGTCCTGCGAGGCAAGTGTATTGCAGGGTCCTGCAAGAGCTACTTCTCCCTTTAGCATGGAGCTTTCAAGATCCACAGCTATAAAGCGCAGGGGGTCTGCAGGAAGCAATGCTATCAGCAGCAGTGGCCTGGTGAATCCAGAATAACCAAATGCACAGGCCCATCAAAAACTCTCACTGGCTAATTCATGGTCCTGTGGGTTTCACGCCTACTATGTTCAGGCAGAAAGACGTCTATCTAGGTCCTATATATCAGTGCATGGGACCTGCTGGGACCAGTGCTACCAGATGCAAGGTTCTCCAGGAGGCCCTACTAGCAGGTGCAGGGTCCTCCAGAGACCACTGCCAGGTGCAGGAGACCTGCAGGACCCCCTACTACTCACCTCCCCTTTTTGCGTTGACTTCAGCCGAATGCTGATGTTCAATTGGGTGTCTGCCTCTACCTTGCATCCACAAACCCTGGAAGGAAGGCGCTGGGCTGTGCT
Organism: Ambystoma mexicanum; assembly: GCF_040938575.1. Taxonomy (NCBI): domain Eukaryota; kingdom Metazoa; phylum Chordata; class Amphibia; order Caudata; family Ambystomatidae; genus Ambystoma; species Ambystoma mexicanum. The sequence continues at coordinate 1,091,287,153 of NC_090932.1, forward strand.
GCTGCCCCGAATGTCTCAGCGCTGGGCCCGCTGCTCTGGCCACCAGCTTGCTCCCTGCTCACATATGCAGTGGGCACATAGATGCTGATTGTGTTCTGAGGGCTCTGCTCGGGCTTTCGAACATTAAAAAATATTGCAATTCTGAAAGCTCAAAATTCTAGACCCATTTAGAACCCTCCAATGTATACATCACAAGTAAAAGCTTTGAATCACAACCTTAAGGTATGGTTGCAGGTTTGCCATTTTGAGTGCTAGTTTCAAAGGGGAGTTTTTTAAATTGTGTTTTAGAATTGCCTTAGCATTTCACATCCCAGCTTTTGAATCCAAATGTTCACTTGTGTGCTTTATTATATTTGTTACAGACCGACCTACCTTCACTCATTCTAGACTCCTCCTCTCCAGTCTGTTTTTAAATGTTTTTGAGAAACTTCAGCACTTAACATGTTAGAGGTTTGAATCCCTGAAAGAGACTTTAGTAGGATAATGCACTTATTGTAGGCATCTGTTTGTAACTTTCAGCTCCCTCGCCCACCACCTTTCCCCCTCTTCCCCATTTTCCGCTAACCTTTTCTCCTCCCTCCCTCTCTCCCACTGCCTCTTTCCTGCACCCTCCTGGCCTCTCACGCAGGCTTAAGAGCAGGGGATCACCCGGCCTCCTGGATGTATTTTTACCTAATGGTATTTCATTGCCGCACTTTTCTCGTCCTTACATGGTGGCTTGTCCTCGGTAATAGGGTGCAACCTCTTAAATATATGCTGTGTAGCTGGTGTGGGAAAGAGCATAGAAAGTGTTTCCCACATGTATTCTGGGCAGTGGATATTTTACACCATATTTTCTGCTTGCCCCAAAAAAGATGTTTGGTGCATTGCACATTTACAGGGGCAGGATGTAAATTGTTTGAGGGAGTGGGTTTTGTAGCCTGGATGAAGGAAGCCTTTCAGGGTCTAAAGCTGCACTAAGGTAATGCTCAAAATCGCTTTTACCACATAGTAGCTGTACTTGCCATGCGTGTTGCTGGGGTAAGGCTGACCTATATTAGCTGTTGGGCAATTTCAGCAGGAGAACATGTTCTGCACGGCAGTGCTGACATGTTTCGTTAACACAGGCATTGGGATTTCTCTTTGCCTCAGCCAGCATGTGTATATGTTTTACAGCTTTTTTTCAGCTGGTCCATTTTTTATTTGTTAGCTAGGATGGGGTTGGGAATGATGAAAGACATACAGCTTGTGCGTGGTGTATGCGTATGTATCCACCCATTGACTGGCCCTCGCCATGCTAATCTCTGTGGCCATTTCCACCCACTACCAGCCCTTCCCCGCCCAAAACACATTCTCCTAGAATCTCCTTGAGATAGCCCAGTCAAGCAGTAACATCAGAATTTGGCCTGCCAGTGTTATTTCTAAGCAGCCTGCTAAGAGTTATTGGCTTAATTTCAAATATGAATTCACTACTGATGTAATAAGAACGAATAACCAGGTGTGTGTGTATGTGTGTCCTCAAATTTGTTCCTTGCACTGAAATCATGCAATCTTGTAGAAAACAAGAATTGACCAAGCCAAGAGTTTTGGTTTGTGAATGTTTGTTATTGCTGCACACCTGTCATGGCTGATTATCTGGTGAAGGTGCAGCTTGGCCGTTGCTAGAGGGGCTGGGCCTGTGTTGACAGCTTGTGCCCAGTCAGACCCTACCAGTAGTCTAACAAGAAATCCGCCTGTTTTGTGTGTTTGAAGTGTGATCCTAACAGATGTGCTTCTCGTACCTGTGCAAGGCTGTGGATGGCCCCTATTCTGGAAGTGTTCGCCTACGGCCTGTGGTTTTACTGTGTCTTGAAGCACCATTCTTCAGGCTGTGTTTCTTTTGTGGGTTGATGCCTGTGGTCCCCCTGAGCTTAAAGTGCTTGTCTCCAGGCTGTTGTTCCCGTTCTCCTTGCTTGAAGTGCCTTCTTCCTTATGGCATTGCATTTATACTGGCAGACCCAACAGGTGCATGTTATGTGGGACTACTGGCATACTGGAGATGTTTTCTTATAGTATCGTTACTGGCATTAAAGCCATGTTGTTGTTAAATGGGAACACGTCACATATTCGTGCAGCCACCATGGACCACACACAACTGCTAGTGAAGAATGTGGGCTTGTGGGCGGACCTGCGGGGAAATGAATGAGGGTCTCTTGCTCAGTGTTGCTTACCACACTCAATATGTGAGAACTGCCTTACAAATGAAAATGCTTCAGAAAACATTGAACACCTGGAAATATATATAACCTGCATATCTCGACAGGGGATGACTGTAGATTTGCTTGGTTCTGGCTCAGTTTCTAAGGGTTGAATTTGTTGTCACACCTTCTTTCATTTCATGCAACAGCCACATGTATTTTCTTTCCATTACATGGCATCATTTGGCCTTGGAAGTCTGCTTACATTCACATTAATGTGGTAAAATGGGCCTATACACACTGATATTTACGATACATATGGTGATCATTCTTGTATGAAATGTATATCACGTTATGGTGATATCGTAACCATATGTTTCTTAGTGTACTGAGGAAAAATGCTATGTGATGCCACTTCCTGTTTTGTTAAGGGGTGAAAGGCTGTCACTTGGGGATGAGGTCAAATTGCATGACTTTCTGTGATGTCAGAGGTCAAAGGCCATGTGATGTGATTTCTGCTACCCTGGGCATTTTGGTGAAATTACATCTCTGGTGGGGCAGAAAAATACCTCTGGTAGGGGTTTTCTGGGTGCTGGGGGGCACGCCCAGTTAAAGGAATGGTTGGGTGAAGCTTGAGGGTTGGTATCTCGTTAAGAAGAGTGGTTAGTGCAGTTCGGAAGGACAGGCTAGCTCAGGGTACAGGAAAGGGGAGGCGGTAGTACAGGAGAGCGGGTGTCAGGTCGGGTTGGCCAGGGCAAGATTTAAGAACATCTGGTGGTTTCTGATGGGGGAGAGAGGATTTGAAGGGGGTTAGCCTGTAACGCCGAGGGGGCCAGATTAGCGATGTTTGTCGGCTTGGGCCTGTCATACTAAAGTGACCTTTTCCACTTGAGACGAGTCTGGTCGTGGTTTGCGCAGTTTAGCCCAATATATCTCTGCACTACTGAGCTAACGGCTGCCATCTGCGGGTGGTCGCTCAGTGGTGCAAAAGTTAATGAACACCATTCCCTCACAGCAGTGCTCACGCATCATTTACATTTTGGACAGACACGCATTCTATCCAATCTGTGCCTCTGGGTGCCTGGCACTGACCACTTTCCTGCTGGCTCTGCCCTGGCACACAACTGCCAACTTTGGGCAGCGCCGTTTTTGCCAAATCGCAAATCAAACGTACATGTGGGTCTTTGTGTTCCAAGAAGAGTACACTGTACAATATTGTTTCTACTAATAAAAACACAGCTGCCTGTTGCCAAGCATAATTATAGTAACTCTTAGTGGCTTTGCATAAACAGTACAGCGCTATTACAGCATAGGTTTGGGGGGAGGCGCCAGCACGGCCTGGGGCATTCGTCTGCACCCATTAGGCAGACCTGCCAACTTGGATATGTGTTTCTGTTTGGAAAGCAGGACACTAGGCACTGTCTCGCTCAGTGCGTTCAGTGCCTCGGAAATGATGTCACATGACTGGCTGGGGAGATCTGCTGGAAGATTTAAAACGTCATGGTACTGCCTTTCTGTTCAAGCACAAGGGCACCAGTCCAATGCCTGCGGTAACATGGCAGGAAAGAGCTTTGCCAATTACATATCAAGGTCAGACTCTTCCTATGATTCTGATCCTTCACACACGACCAGGCGGTCCAGCCATTCACGGCATGCCTACAGTAAACGTTGCAGGATCCTGGGATCCACCCGTGATGCTCCGCCCTTCATAGCGGCCATGAGGTGGATCTGGAGTGATCCCAGCTGGGGCACAGCCATGCGGTGGAGGTCAGCAAGGGTGCATTGACGCTGTTAACAGACCGCACCTGTTTTTTTCAGGTGCAGAAAAATCGGGAATAATTGCTTGAAATCTACCATTTCTGCTATCACCGAAATGGCTCTCCCCAAAAGGCTCTGATCCCTGTTTGGGAACTTGAGGAGTCAGAGAGAAAGGGCCCTGAAAGGTATTTCCCGCCTTTTTTCCATCTATTCGTCCGCATGGGAATGAAGTGAGAAGTTGAATTTATAAGGATTGTTCCAACTCATCAAATAGTAAAATACAGTCCCTTTATCAGGATAGTCATTATGTAATGGAAAACATGATATCAAGTTAATTCTAGTAGAGATGTTTGCATATTCTTTTGCCAGCCTGAAAACCCAACAGGATTTTAGTTTTTGGTGGCTTGATGGTCCCCGCTGTAGATATGTTTTCCCGGGGGTCTTGGACAGGCAGATTGCCTAGTTCTGTCCAAAGTTCTTATATCAAACGGAGCCAATGGAAAGGGGAAAAAAATATAACCTTTTGGTGTGAATGACTCAACTCAATACTGATCTCATGGGAACCTCCTGGCTGTAATGTAATTTAACTGGGCCTTGAAAAGCTCCGCTTTTGCCACTTTAGATGCCTCTAGGAACTTTGTTCTGCATGACATGGCAGGGTTATTTGGGGCCGAGGGAGAGGCCAGGTGTGAATCCTGGCATATTGATGAGTGCAGATTCGGAAATACCCGCTGACCTAGTGCAGGTGAGGTTCTAGGTGATGATTTGGGTTGGGAGGGACACCGGGGCAGGGGGAGGGTTGTATTGGCGTATGTGTTTCCTCTATCACAGTCCTTCCTCAGGAGGACAATGTTGGTTCTTGGGGCACCGGAGCAGGGTGGAGGGTTGTATTGGCGTATGTGTTTCCTCTATCACAGTCCTTCCACAGGAGGACAATGTTGGTTCTTGGGGCACCCGAGCAGGGTGGAGGGTTGTATTGGCGTATGTGTTTCCTCTATCACAGTCCTTCCTCAGGAGGACAATGTTGGTTCTTGCGGCACCGGAGCAGGGTGGAGGGTTGTATTGGCGTATGTGTTTCCTCTATCACAGTCCTTCCTCAGGAGGACAATGTTGGTTCTTGGGGCACCGGGGCAGGGGGGAGGGTTGTATTGGCGTATGTGTTTCCTCTATCACAGTCCTTCCTCAGGAGGACAATGTTGGTTCTTGGGGCACCGGGGCAGGGTGGAGGGTTGTATTGTCGTCTGTGTTTCCTCTATCACAGTCCTTCCTCAGGAGGACAATGTTGGTTCTTGGGGCACCGGAGCAGGGTGGAGGGTTGTATTGGCGTATGTGTTTCCTTTATCACAGTCCTTCCTCAGGACGACAATGTTGGTTCTTGGGGCACCGGAGCAGGGTGGAGGGTTGTATTGGCGTATGTGTTTCCTCTATCACAGTCCTTCCTCAGGAGGACAATGTTGGTTCTTGGGGCACCGGGGCAGGGGGGAGGGTTGTATTGGCGTATGTGTTTCCTCTATCACAGTCCTTCCTCAGGAGGACAATGTTGGTTCTTGGGGCACCGGGGCAGGGTGGAGGGTTGTATTGGCGTATGTGTTTCCTCTAATACATTCCTTCCTCAGGAGGACAATGTTGGTCCTTACCTTATCTCCCCTTAGTTATCAACCTCTTATATAATTTCCACCCTCAGAAAGTCCCTTTTATTTATTTTACCCCCTTCCCTTTGAGAAGTATTGTGCCCTTTCACCTGTTCCCCCTGCCCTATTGATCTGTGATTGTTTTGTTTTTTCTGCTGTTCTTGCTTGTTTTGCAGGGAATACTATCGTATTGACGGCCGTTGCAATTGCATAACTGTTCAGGGATTTAATGGTTACTATTTACGTGTGTTTGTATGTATTATAAACCTGTTAACCTGGTCCCTTAACTTTATACACAAACCTTGTCCTACCTGACTCTGCTTCATGTTGACCTGTACAAAGGATTCTCCTTTCACAAGGATGCACATAACTTTGAAGGATCTTCGAGGACCTCAATAATCAAACCTTGTTCTGGCCCTACCAGATGGGTGCCCTATAGGGCACCCATCTGGTACATCTGGTACATCTGGTATATCTGGTAGGGTGACCCTTACACCACGCCATACGTTATTTCACACGCAGTCTTCCCAGGAATCTTCCTTCACAAGCAAGCAGTGGTCCTCTCGGTGCTGGCCAGTTGGGCTTATATAGTCTCAGTAAGCTCCTTTCTTTATGAACGTTTCGTGTGCTTAGTGGCAGGGCTCAAGTCGAGGGTACACGTGGGCGGATGGAGTTCCCCCACTTTTTTCAGGAGTCCCCCCACTTTTTTCAGAGCGCACCTTGATAAGCTAATTTGTGGTGATGGCATATTCAAATGGTATGTTAAATGGGTCCCCTCGCTTTTGTTTAGGACTTGACCCCTGCTTAGTGGGGGTTTTTGAGGAACAATGGGGTTTTTCTTTGGTCTCTCCTGGTGAATTGCACTATTCTGTCCCTTCTCGCACCTGGATCTCAGCTAGTGGCCATGCATGTATGGCACTCTGTGGAACGACCTAACATTCATATTGCTCTTTCCTTGTGTGAGCACCACATCCATGTTGTACATAGCCCACTGAGGCCTCTGTCATTTCTGACAACTGGCTGGGAAACCCAAGATCCTTTGATTTGGGGTCTGGCAGGTTACAGTAACACCTAACCCTCAAGCCCATCATTTGTCATTCGAATGACTCATTTCAGTGCTTCTGCAAGTACTAGAAACTGCCCTCAGGAGTAATAGGCCTGCACTAAGAGCAGTGTGCGTTACCCCTCCTCCGATGCGCGCTAGCCTTGGATGGATCATCATTGATCCCACGGGCAGGCATCCTACCAGAAACTCCATCAGAGCTACAAAATCCTTCTTGTTCGTTTACTCTCTGCTCCCTCTTTGCTCTTCTTCCCTTGTGATGGCCTTTTCATTTCCCCCCACAACCTAAGGCTTGGTAAAGTCTTGGCAGGGGCCCAAGCCCAAAATACCACTTTATGGGCAAGCTTCCTTGCTGTTTAGACCACTATGGTGGTGACTGTGGCGTTTAAAAACTATTAATAAGCCATTACATAACATATGGGCCGCCAGACGTTATGCTCTGGTCCAGGTTCCCCATACGTCTTTGCAGTCACCGTCAATTGTTGCACCCATTTTCCATAGGTGCAGGTGTGCCTTTAGGCATTGGTCCTGGTCTAGGTAAATAGACAGTATCAGGTATTTGTGATTATGTCTTCCCTTTTTGGGGGAATCTAGAGTACTTGGCTAATAACGTATGACCTGTTGGTGGGCTGACTACATTGGGGTGTTATTCCGGGAGTCCGGCCTGGTGTCTTCTTGCCCCATCTACTGCATAACCATTAGCAGAGCAGAGCTCAGTTGGTTATTTGTTGTTGTTGACCAGTGTCTGAGCTTCCTAATTTCACTGACAGGCGGATGAAATATCGGGTTCATGTCGTTGGCAAGGGGTTTATGTCGAAGTTGAAGGCTGTTATCCTAAGCTTGTCAAGGTGCATATTTTTGCAGACCATATAGAAAGCAGTACCAAAAGACGTTTCTACTTATCAATTGGTAGTTTATTTTTTATTTTATACGTACTTGTATAGTGCTAATGACCAGGGACGTCATTTCACCAAAATACCAGGGGTAGCGGAAGTGACATCACACGACCCTTGACCCCCCCTGATGACATCACAGGAAGTGATGTCATTTGACCTCACCCCAAAATGATATCGCGGGAAGCGATGGAACACAACTTTTCACTCGTTGACAAAACAGGAAGTGGCATCACATAGCATTGTGAAACTACGAAAAATATGGTTACGATATCACTATAATGTGATGTACATTTCATACAAGAATGGAACGCCATATGTATCATTAAGATAAGTGTGCATAGGCCCATATTACCAAATTACTGTGAATGCAAGCAGACGTCCATGACCAAATGATAATGATGTGTTATTATATAGCACTTACGCTTAAGCGCTTTATATAGAAAAAATATACACCCAATATCACCCAACCTGTGTTGGTACTCATTTATCGACCTCAGAAGGATGAAAGGCTGAGTTGAGGCGTTTAAGAACAGACTAAATCAGTGACTCACCCCCTGAAGTGTGCCTGAAATAAACCTTTAATTAGTCTAGCAATTATTGTATAGAATTCCGAAAAGACACATTATTTGGTATTCCTATTCTTTCTTATTTAGGGTCGGTGCTGAAAGTGTTAGACTTGTCGCATTCCTGTTCTTCTTATTATTTTTTTTAAGGGGCCTGAACAAGAAAGCCAGCCACTCCAGAATTAAAGAGCCACATGGTGCTGGCCACAGGAGCTTGCATTACAAAAAAAAAAAAAAAATTCAGCGCTTTTTTTTTTTTAGAGGTCGCAGTTGCGACCTCTGGAGACCCTTAAATGACATCCCTGCTAATGACCTAGGTACGCTGTACCAAGAGTGGAGGAGAGTGCAGACACGTGTGAAATTTAACTGAGCAAAAAAGTTTTCAGTTTCCTTCTGAAAGTCAGTAGGTCACTGATACCCTGGAGGTCTGGGGGTAGTGTGCTCTAAAGCTTAGCTGCCAGAACTTGGAAGGATCTTCCAATAGCTGTCGACAGCTTGAAACATTGTGTGTCCAAAATCAATGCATGTGATAGGTAGAGGTATCTGTGGTTTCATTTGGGTTCCAACTATAATGGTTTATTGAGACGCCACCCTCAACATGGGGAGTTCCTTACCTCCCCACTCAAGGTGTTATGCAACAAACTGTTTAACTGATTCTTTTATTCAGCCCTACTTCAGACATATCATGCCCCTTGGATCCTTCCCCCTGTTAGGCAGAATCATATACAGTACCTTTGGGGAACACTACATGCAATTAAGACTACAAGTATCAGTACAATTTCACCTTTGGTACAAGCCTGTACTAAACAGTAATGTGGTAGCATTGGCTGAGCAGCCAGGCTTATCTCAAGAGTAAAGTGAACAGTAGAACAGGTTACACAAAGGGCCAACAAATACAGTGAATCAAACAAACACTTACTCAAGGTTTCTTGGTAAAAGAATATACATTTATTTACACAGTCATTTGGAAAACATTATACTAGCAAGAGCAGCTCAATATCATATACTAATATACTACAAATACACAACCAATAAGTAACTGAATAAGTTCAGCTCCCCTGAAGTGGGAGCAAAATGGCACTTAAGTTACTTTAAAAAGGGGTAAAGAGACAAGGTTATAAGAAATGAAGCACAAATACTTTCATAGGCAGGGCAAAGGGTTTCATTTAACTACAACCAGCAATTCAGTTCATAGGCCTGGGCCAAAGTCAATGGTTCAGAGTCTTTGTATAGGATAGCACAGTTCTGGTACTAAACAGTCTTTGCCACGGATCTTAATTTGGTCAGACGAAAAGTTAGATGTTGGTTTAGGGAAGGACAAGCCTTAGAAGTTGGGAAAGTTTCATAAACTTTCACTGTGGCCGAAAAGATTTCCGGACCGCGTTTGCACAGTACCTTTAAACTGAAGAAGAGCTGTAGCTGAGGCAGTTGTTCCTGGCAGTTCGTGCAGATCTCGCTGTTCCTGAGCTTCAGTCATTGGGACAAGGAGGACGTCGGGAGGTTCCTGCACTGCCTAGGGAAGAGGCCACAAGCTTGGCAAAACGTTGGTTTAATTTTGAGTGCCTTAAAGACCACAAACTGGTATCCTTCCCACTGGCTATCCGTTATTCCATGCACTCTGCAGGAAATTCGACCAGGAGGGGACGGTGTCCAGGCAGCTTGCGAGTTGGTTGTTCCCACCAAACTCAAGGGAAGAAGTTAACCTTGAAGGGCTTCTCTGTCGATGGAGTTTCAGGCAATTCGGACCTGCAGCACGGCTTCACCGGTCGTCCAGGAGTTGCAGCAGTAGTCTTCCTTCAGCTCGTCTTCGGTTCTTTCATTCCAGTGGTCGACTGTGCTTTCCAAGTCCCAGAGATCTGCTTTTAAACAGTTTTCCACCATTCATTCCAGCCTGGCTGTCACTCACACATCCAGTCGGCCAATCACGCCATAGTGCATTCAGGTCTCCTAGGAGACTAAGCACAGGGAGTTTCGGGCCCCTCCCTCACATCCTGGCACTCAGGCACCAGAGGAGGGCTTCAGCACTGAAGCCCGCCAAAGGCCAACAAATAAAGGAACCAAACCTGGTTTGGCACACAGAGACAAACACAAGAACGTCCTTTCCAAAAAGAAATGACGAAAAAAGTTGACTGGAGTCTGTTTTTACAGATAGGTTTTGGGCACCATATTGAAAAACATGGCTGACCCGATTTTTAGCTACCGTTGTTCGCGGTCAGAAAAAATCATGGTAGTTTGATCTAAACAACTGCCACCAGCCATTTCAAGTAGGAAAGTGTAACATTTGATTGTTACATGAGTGTTTTGAGTCAGGGGATGCTAGGCAACCCCTCCAGCACTCTATAGGAAGATAGTGTGTGCTGGGTCTGTAAATTTAAAGAGACTAGTCAAGCCAATTTAACTTTACATGCTCTGGGAGACAGAAGTCAGTTCCAGAGAAGGTATTTAAACCTTGGAAGTCTGAAAGACACCCCTGTGTCACTGCACTGAAGGTGCTGTGTGACACACAGTAAAAGATGATGCCTATGGAGTTGTTTTAAAACTCCATAACCAAAGAACACAAAAGTAAAACACACATCAAAATACATGGAAGAGTGGGAAAAAAGGCTCACACTCTTCCAAGGTAAAAAGAAAAATCCTAGAAATCCAGCAAAGTTGCTGGGGGTCTCAAAAGGTAAGGGAAATTAGCACATTCTTGAGAATTCTCCCTTACACTCGTCCCCCCCAGACTAAGGGACAGGAGGATTTAATCCACTCTTGGATGAATCTCCTTACGCCAGTCGGTCAAACATCCTGGAGAGACCATCAGCATTTTGGTGGTGACACCCAGACCTGTGTTCAATGGTAAAATCAAAGCCTTGCAGGCTGATTGACCATCTCAGTAGTTTAGGGTTGTCCCCTTTCATTAGTGTGCTCCGAGACCCCCAACCGGCCCATAGAGTCGGGTTTGCTCAGAAGCACTTGAAGACAAGATAGCAGCACCTGTGAGATGGATGGAGGTGCAGGTTAATACTTCAACACCAAATCAATAATGACAACTTGGCGGTTTGGCAAAGGGAGTCCCTTTAATGACAAGTACAAAAAACGGGGGGTCTCATGAATATCAGCGGATGTGCGATCTTCCTTCTCTCTTCACAACTCCAACGAACATCATAAAGAAAACATCATTTATACTAAAAACTTGTCATCATTGACATTTAACGCTTAAAAATTGGCATACAATTCTATTCGTTGGGAAAAGGGAACTTTACTATAGGTACTATATCTGTATATGGTAACGGAGTAAGCGGATTGGGTAATCACTGTCAGGTGGGGCATCTAAGCCCTACCTTCAAACTGGCTACTGTAGACGTCACTAAAAAAACAAAGTCCCATTGGTTCTACTAACTATAGGACCCTAGATTACTTGGTCCACTGTGATTGGGTTGGCATCAACTCCACTCATACTTTTTCACTTTGCTTAGCAGCGCGCAGAATGGTCGGCCAGGTGCAGGGTGCCCCTTAACTCAGCCGGCCTTCCTCCAATTATTGTTACAATCAATCATCACTTTAGTGGCCATGTGTCAATTGTTTCACTGTGGTTGGCCTCAAGACTGCATCTTCTGTCTAGAATGTTCTGATATCTCCTCCTGGGCTGTTGCCATGCGTAGCTGTGGGGGTCTTGCTTCTGTTTGCTCGGCTGGTCACGTGGTTCAGGCACAGTGAATTTGTAGATATGTATAGGTGGCGCTTGCCGCACTATCCCTCTACTAAGCATAGCAAGCAACAATTTTCTTAGCTTTCTTGCGGTTCCAAGCATATGTATACGTGTAAACTGGTTGAGTGTCTTCGCCATGCTCATAGCTTAAGTTTCTTACGTTTGACATCATCCTTTCACTTTAGGTTCACGATATCCTTTGTTCATGGTGTTTCGTCTCTTTTTATCATTCTCAGGTCGTTATTATATCTTCTTTATGTGAGTTGGTCCTGGTTCTTGTAACGTCACCATTCATCTTCCATTAAGACCTTTTTGGTTTCTTCAGGGACTGGACTCGGGTGATCTTCGGTTCGTTTCATTTGTTGGTATGGCTTTCTCAATGGGTACCTTACTGTCCATGGTTTCCTTGGTATCTGTACTTCAATAGGTGCGGTTCTTCTGATGGGTACTGGACAGAGCCCCACTGTGGCTCTCTGCTGGTTTATTTGCACATAATACATCACGTATCTCAGCGTGAACGTTCCTGATACTTTAATCTGGACGGTTGGAGTGTAGGCTGCATTTGGTACCTCCTCTACACTCCCCCCTGTTGGCGATTCATCGACCACTTTCACTTCTTTCTTTTGTTCATCTGAATTCACTTTTGCTTCATGGCTTGAGTCTATTCTTTCGTCGTCTTCTGGGTCTATACGTGATGGTCTGATGAAATGTCTCTTTGGGGTCCATATCTTTATTACCCTTTTCCAACTTCCTGCTGTTCTTACGTGTTCGTATTTGTTCCACGTCATCAATTGACACTGTCCATTTGGGCTGCAGTAAACCCATCTTGCCACATAGTTTCTATGCTTCTTGGGATATAGAAACTTTGTTCCTTATGGTGCATGAATGCTGGCCTTCACAAAGTCTCTTATTTCTTTGTCAGTCAGGTCTTTGACATTCCATCCTAGCTCGACATCAATCATGATCTTCATCCCTATGGCTTTTTTCGCAGTCTTTAGGCATTGGGAGATTATTATCTTGATAACACAGAATCCTAGCAATATCATCACTAACAGGGCTCCTAGGAATTTGAAAGCATCTGCCATCCACTGTGGAACCCATGAAAATAGAGATCCAAAACAACTGTCATCGTCCACTTCGTCAGTTTCATCAATCATTTGATTCTGTAGTTTCGTCAGCATACTTATGGCTTCTGTTAGAGTTTCATTTTCTTCATCGTGAGAGGGTATAAATGTGCAACATGATTCTCTGATCTTTGCGCAAACAGCTCCATCCATAGCTATGATCATGTCAAGGCCATATCTGTTCTGGAGAGTCATCACGCTGACTGCCCTTAACTCTTCTTTGATTGCGTTGAATCCCTTTATGGTTGTTTTGATGGTTTGTAGCAATTCCCATCTGGTTATCTGCAACCATTTAGTATGTGCTCCAACTTGGAATCTTGGCATGAAAATTGTCGTGAACACTGATGAGGTGAGGCTAAACAGCCTGTCTTCATATGGGATTGCATGAAAAGCTTCTTCTGATTTGGCAGAAAAGTAATTCTCTCTCTTCATCCGAGTTAGCAGTTCTACAGATCTTTTCTTCCTTAGGTGAGCATTTGTTTTCGGGAAACTGTCAATAATTGTCATTGGCAAACCCATTGGCCAGGAGGAGTCAGGACTCGGGCCTCTAGAGCCTGGTATCCTCTTCAAAAGCCCTCATGGGGCCAGTCCTGGCACCTATGGCGCCAGGCTCATACACCATGAAAAACAATGTGCTTGGGAACTACTTTATTGTATTGTCAGCCAACATGGAGGCATCCACATAGCTTGGTTCATAAGAACCAAGCTATGTGTTCTAGTGCTTTGGGTGTGGTAGCCTAGGGACTACTTTACCTGGACTATTTTGTTGGGGCTATATAAACCACACCTGAGCAAGAAAACACGCTTCGCGTTACTTTGCAAAGCTCACCATGTCCAGCTATTCCCTCGAACCTCAGAGAAGCAGAACCTGCAAGGAGACAAAAGGAACATCATTAGCAGCAGCATCTTACCTACAGTCTTCATCTTTAAACACTCCCAGCTGATGAGAACAGCTTCCTCGAATCTGCACGCCTCCCGGACAGAACGACCTGAAAGAGGAAGATAGAGGCAACATTAAAGAAAGCAGTAGAGACATTTACAAATTACGAACTGCTCAAAAGGCTTACCTGGCTGGTCGCCTCTTGGCTGGCACCACTCCGGACATTCCACTCGCGCTGAAGAACACTGCGACCTACAAGGAATGAAAACACAGGTTAGCAAAGGCAAGACTTTGCAGCGCTGTGCATAGCGCTTACTTACCGCATCATAGTGCTCTTAATGCGCCATCATTTACCAGCGGGGCCCAACCAAGCCAGTTCGCCGCGCTGAAGCTCTGCATACCTAAGGGAGAAAAAAAGAGACATTTTAAACAAAGAAAGGCATGCAGGATAGCAACAAAACTAAAGAACAGGAATAAGACCTCCCTGAACAGTATCAAACAGGCCGGCGTCAGTGAAGTAACTGGACCACACTCGCCCATGAAAGACAACGCGCCCCTGCAAGGAAGGCAGGACGAAGAGCAAGCCTAATTTTACCACAAGGTGAGGAGAGGGTGCCAGAGTGGCTGAAATCGTACAGGGGCGGAGGGAGGATACTTACCCCAGTCGGTCAGTCTTGAACACAGTCCTCCTGTATTTTCAGGCAGAACCTTCCCCGCAGACCACATCAGGGCAAAGCTGAGAAGCATACCAGTGAGTAACTCGGCTGGGTGGCGTCCCTGTGGATACCAGGTGAGCGTAACAATAATCAGGTCACTCTTTGGGATCACCAAAGCTGGAACTTGGACATTCACTATTGTGCATATACCTCCCCAGTTTTCCGGCAGTCTGATGTATGCTTTTGATCCACATGCCCAATAGTGATCCATAATTATTGCAGTTCCATGCACCATTCGTGGAGCATCAAAAACTTGCCCACAGTTCTGATTCTCTCCCATCTTCCTTGTGCCATTATTCCTGAAGCAGAGTTTTGGGGTTTCTAGTGGTACTATCTGCAAGGGTCCTCCCCTGTCTTCGACCCATGTCAGCAGCTTTGCAAGCTTTGGCCACAGTGGTTTGCATCGCTTTCGTACTATGTTGATGGTAGGTTCGTATTGACCAATGACCATCCAGGCTCTGCATATTACCACTCCTTTCTCCCACCCGTCTGGTGAAAGTACTGTTCCCCAAATCTGCATTTGGCCTCTGTTTTTCCAACTTCAAGCCTCTTCTGGAGTTTTCCCTTGGACATTTAGCTTCTTGTTCACTTCCCATCTGATTTCAGCTCCTTTTACTCCAGTTTTCTCGTACCTGATCACATGATTCTTAGTATTAGCTCTGTTTCTTGTCTTTAAGTCTTGAACATAATCATCTTCGTCAGAATTGGTTGCTTCAGTTGCCCATTTCAATGAGGCATCACTTCCCATGAACTGGCCTTTGGTCTTGCACATTGCTACGTGCAAGAGACAGTGTGCTATCTGGACATCAATTTCTACAGCTACGAAGATCTTGGACTTCCCCATGCTATATGGTAGGAGTGCACAAACAAAGCATTCCCCTTCTGAACTTTGTCTTACCACTTCTTTCATGTGCTGGTACCAGATGTTGTTTGTACTTGTACTGTGCTGTCCAAGTAATCATTTAGTTTGCTGTCGTCTCTGTATATGCGTCTCTTGATTCTTAAGGTTTTCATGTAGTTTGCTATAACTACATCCCTGAATGCATCTGTATGGCTTCTTCTTGCTGGAGGATTCTCAGGTATCCTGGTCCATGGTGCAGGTATTTTTATCTGTGCCAGTCGAGTGGAGGAAAGTCTGGCGATT
The DNA here is from genome assembly GCF_040938575.1 of Ambystoma mexicanum. Taxonomy (NCBI): domain Eukaryota; kingdom Metazoa; phylum Chordata; class Amphibia; order Caudata; family Ambystomatidae; genus Ambystoma; species Ambystoma mexicanum. The sequence continues at coordinate 1,091,302,778 of NC_090932.1, forward strand.
CTTTCTATTTCCTCTTGCCTCTTCCTGGCTCTAATGATGGCCAAATCGATTCTGCTATCAGTTGTGCTTGTGAAATTTCCCTTGCTCTCATTTTCTCCTCCATCAGTGTCGCATTAGGGGTGTTCAATAATGTTATTTCGGGATGGTTTCTTCTCCAACTTCTCTTGCGTTCTTTCTCGTTTGGTCAATAGTGTACATATCCACTCTATCATTGGGGTAGTATATGGCTGTGTTGTGGGACTTGTATTTATTCCCTTCACTGGAACATAGGTGCTTGTCAATGCTGTCTCTGTTTGTTTATTCTCCAGCTCCTTTTGTTTCTTCAGGAGTTCAGCTTTTTTCATTTGTCTTTTCACCTCACTTGTCGTGGAACTTCTTATAGTAGGCAGTATCTTCTTCTACAATGCTTTGGATTGTGGTTCTGCAGTTATTGACACTAGGCCTGGCGTGTGTGCATTCAGTGTTTGTGTGTGTGTGATTGTCAGTAACCTTTCCACATTTACACTCTGACGACCCTGTCTCCGGCTTTTCACCTTGCTTGTGACCATTTGTACGTGTATGTCATTGCTAATCACATCCATCTCAAGTTCACTCATTCCTTTGTTATGTTATGTTACTTTGCATTTATATAGTGCCTTATTTACCATTAGAATGATCTCAAGGCGCTGGTAGGTTGAACGCCCTCAGGAATCGCCCTCGGGATCCACCCTCGGGAAACTTTGTCAGACCTGCTAGGGACTGGAATCACTATAAAGGGTCTGGGTACTTTTGTCGATGTCATACGTACATCGTTAGGCGGATGTACTGGGACTAGAACGGTCTGTAACCCAATAAAAATTCCAGTTCTAATTGTCAGTGACAATAAAATAATGATGAATATGATACATAAATACATTATTCCCCTGTAGGTTAGTCGGCAGCATCTACTTCCAGAAAAGTGTGAACGTCTCTCCTCCTGAGGGAGGACGAGATTGCTGCTCTGGATCCCCATCTCGATCATCCGTTAAAATGTGCTACCTTTTAAGACAACTTCTAAGCAATATTATCTCTGTACTCTGTTGATTCTGCTTGTGGGCTGTAAGTACTACACAATTGTCTCCCTTTGGCTGAACACTGGATTGTCTATTATTTCTGGACACAGTTCTCTTGTTGGGCTCTGGGAAGTGTCCAATCAGACAATAGTTCAGCACAGCAAGTCTCTTTACTGTGCATGTTCAAAATATATTAGTTCCCAATCTAAGCCTCTGATCTGCTTCAATCCCGAAGACATGCTGTGTCCTTGTCAGAAAAAATAAAACATGAACTTTCTGGTGTTACTCTCTCGATCTGTCCCTCGGCGGAAAGTTTAAAATCTTCTCAAATAGTTCTGCTGATGGTTAGAAAGTTGGATTTGCATCACGATGTACAAAATGCAAACAGACCAACACCGTTTGAATGTGCCAGAGTGGAAGGTGGGCACCAGGGTTTGGCTCTCTATGAAGTTCTTACCTCGTTGGACACGTCCATCCAAGCTGTCTCCTCGCTTTATTGGTCCCTATCCCATTGTGGCCAAGATCAACCCAGTTGCGTTTTGACTTAAATTGCCCCCTATCCTACAGCGAGTACACCCAGTTTTTCATTCCTCTTTGCTTCAAGAGGCGGTGCCGGGCTCAACTTCCAGACCAATTTCGTTGTTGCCCTCGCCTGATTTGGATGAAGAATATGAGGTATCTCAAATATGTGATTCCCGCTATAGGCGGGGTTGTCTTGAATACCTGGTACATTGGAAGGGGTATTCCAGGGCGGAAGACTTGTGGGAACCATCCTCACACATTAAGGCCCCTATTTTTAGGAAGTTCCATCAGGCTCACCCCGGTAAGCCCGGGGGCTCTCCGCTCGGAGTGGGGCATACTGTCATGTGCCGCATGCCATGGAGCCTGTGGTCCCGCGTACGACTATCTCGAGGCCATTAGAGACTCCACCACGTTTTTCTACGCAGCATTTTCAGCGGTCTAGTGTTGCAGCTACAACGTCTGGGGAGTCATATTAGCCACGCCCTCCCTGGGTGCTGTGCGTTGCAACCCTGCTTGGTCATCCTCGCGGCTGCTGTGCTATTTTCTCTCTTGCCACAACGCTTGTGTTTCTTTCCTTCTTTCTGCTGTTTTTCCTCTTGGGACGCTGTCCCCACACTTTCGCTCTCAGTACGCCTCCGGGTGCGCTACTCTCCTTGATTCTGCTGTTGTTCCTTCGGGGACGCCTGTCTCTACCTTCCGCTCTGCCATTCCTCACGGAGGGCTGTTTCCTCGCTCTCTTCCGCTCCTTTCTGTTTCTCTCCTTCGCGCTTGCCATTCTCTCATCTCTCTCCTTTCCTAGCATCTGTTTATCGCATTTCTGATTCGACAGCTTTTGTGGATGCGCTCTATACTCTTGATCAGTAGTTCATTACAGTACTTGTGTTACTTACCTTGGGTACACACTCATCTACATCTCCGTGAAGTCTGCAGAGCCCATTTTCCACTCTGCATTGGAGCGATCAGATTTTCGACATCTGTTACTCTGCTGCTTGGGCTTTTTTGTGCCTGAATAGGATTTTTCCCCAAACTGACCCTCTCGGTAGAGGAGTCACAGGTTGTGCTGTTGGACAGCTTTCCACTGTGGCTTCCTTCCGGGAGAGAGACGTATTCTACGAAAAAAAAGGAAGAAAGAAGAAGAAGGATTACAAAGCCCGAAGACCCCTTTCATCTGCAACTCCAGACTTTAGTCTGTCAGTTGAGGAGGAGGAAGGAAGTCAGGGTCTTTGGGAGGATCAGCCGCAAGGGGTTGACAACATCAGGGTTCCCAGTGAGCTGTCCTAGTCCATATACAATTTTGTCCCACCCTGTGCGAATGGACTTCCCCCATCACCAGTGTACTCCTCATTCCAGGGTTGATCGCCTGTCCTGTGCTTACTGTCTGTGACAGTTGCATCGGTGCCTGTTGAGACTGTCCTTGCGGAAGATTTACCAAATTATGATGTTTAAACCCTTGCTGTGCTTCTGGCATTTGCTGTTGCACTGTGTGATTCTGCACAACTCCATTTCCGCCATGCTGTAGAAGCACAGGTGGATTCACCATATCTACTCCTGTTCCTTGGCCGTTTTGCATCATGCCCTGATTTCTGCATGTGTGTGCTAGATGCCGAGTCATCACACACAACTAACATACTGGTGGTGGTCTGAACATTTGCCCATTTGACATATCTTGCTTGCCATTTTGCATGTTCTGGAAGCCTCCTTAATTATTCTGGAAACCTCCCTGATTACTCTGCCATCCTCTTCCTCTGAATTCTCTTCCCCTGGGTTAAAACTCAGTATTGCCCTGATTATTCTGCTGTGGATTGTTAACTTGTTGCGTGCTCGATCCATCTGCGCTAGTTATCATTGCCCCTTCAAGAGCATATTTTGACAATTTGTTATGCACTCATTTTGCCTCTTCACCCTTTCTTGCAGCTTCTTTTTTGCAATTATTTTCCTGCACTAGCCTACAATAATGTGCAATGGCCAACTGTATTTCAGACCACGGTTTGGCCTTGATTCCTAAAAATGTCTTGAGCTGTTTCTGTACCGGCTCTGGCAATGCTTGGCATAGTATATGATTTCCCCCAAGATTCACGAGTCTTGAGTACCCATGCATCTTGGAAATTCTGGATGTAAAGCAACAGATCTTCTGACTCCTTCATTTTATGTGTCATTATAGCTCCCATGTCGGAAGTGTCTGGATATAGCACTTGTAATGCTTTCCATACCGCAGATCTGCAATTATTAAATGGAGCTTCGTCATGCGCGGTATTAACTGTGGTCACACCAGGGTAAACTGCCCATGTCCACACATCATCTGCTCTATCACCACGTATGGCGATTAAGAGACCTTTAATATCCCCTACAGCTAACGTGGTCCCTCCTGTCATTTTCTATAGCTCGTGTATCCATTTTCAATCTCCCGATGTCAACATTGGAAGCTTATTTTTCTGATTTTTCCAATCCATGTGTGACCATGGAATATACTGTGGTCTTGCTCCACCATTCTCGAGAAATGGAAATTGGGACACGTAGTTCTCTCCCTCCTCTCTCATTGCTCTTCTGTCTATTGCAGGAGTAATATTCCTGCATCGCTGCCTACCGGGCAATGACCTTAGTCGGCTCATATAGGGTGGTGGCGACAGCCCCCTCTGACCGTGAGATACTTCTTTGTGCCGATTTGACTGTGTGGCAATTTCCGATGCCCTCGGTGCAGACCCCCTAGAGTATGACCATCTTATCCCTTTCCCTCCTGAGACTCATTTTTCACATCTTTTCTCCTTCTCTTTTTCTTCACGCTCCTCTCTTTCAGCGTCAGACATTGTCTGCGCCCAACTCGTGCAGCTTCGTGCATCATCTTTGTTACTACTTATTTCCAATCTATCCAGGGACAGTTCCCTATTTCCTTACTTCGGGAGACATCCTCAGTGCAGTAAAGCTGAGTGCTCTCTAAATGCTCGTCTTTCCCCTCTCCTTGGGATACCTGTTCTAGCCCCATTTCCTCATATATTCTATTGATCGTCTCTCTGATGCTTCGGGTGTCGAAGTCATCCTCGATATTCGCCCTAGACGTGCCTGGTACTGAATCGTACTCAGGAAAGAATTCTCCTGTATATTCCCAACTTACTACTGGCTCAGGTTTTTTAACCTCCCTTTCCAGCTATTCAAGATCGCATGCTCTCTGTCTTCGCTTTCATTCTATATCATCATCGAATTCTCTGCGCTTCCTCGCTTCCTTTCTGACCCTATCTTTTTCCTCTTTCTTTGTGGCTCTACGTTCATTTGCCCTTCAGATTTCCTCATCCCTTCCTCTCTTTATTCTTTTCTCTCGTATCCTTTGCTCTTCCTCTATCCTTCGCTGCTCCTGTATGTCTTGCTCATTGGCTGCTTTCTGTTTGCGATCGCGTAACCTTTCTTAACTGTTCTCGTCTCTGCCTATCTTTTTTCTTTATTCTTTCATCACTCAATCCTTTTTCCTCTTCTTTCGTCTTTCTCTGTACATCGTCTAACTTCTCCTTTTGTTTCGCGTCATCAATGCCCTTGCCGTCAAGTTTCAACAGAATCTGCCCTCCTATCCATTCGTTCTGTGTGAGCGCTATCTCATCAGTTCTATCCTCGCTCCCTTTCCATCTTTTGCCTTCTCTCTCTGCATCGAGAGCTGTACTTGCTTGTGTCTGGTCTTTTTGCTCGCTCTTGCGTCTCTCCTTGTCCCTCGGGACTTTGGAGGTGATATCTCCATCTCTATCCTTGTCTAGATTTTCATCACTACTTTGCGTAGGTGACTCATACGCCGGGTTGCTATACCCTGTGGCTGCTTTCAGGTCTCTCAGCGGGTATAACCCTTTGTCCTTACTGTTCTCAATCTTCGTTTCAGATGGGGTGGGTGGCGCTGACGGCGTCTCACCCCCCTCTGTGCACACGTTAAGTATCTATTCTAATGGTGGATCTTCCTCCTTATCCTATTGGTACATTTTCCACAACTCTAGACTAGCTAGGCGTTTGTCCAACTTTTTACCCGTGTATGTGGCGTGCAAGTATGTCGTCATGTGTTGCAGGACCACTTTAGATAACGATCCGCACTGTGGCCATGGCATAATCATTTTACCTGCAGTTCCTTTAACCCGTTCTGCACTGTACTTTTTCAGTTTAGTTGCATGCTTTGGCAACTGCTTTAGACAATTTCAACAATATTAGCGAGCACCAATCGTCGCAAGCTCCAATCCTGTGTTTTCTAAAAAATGGTATATCTTCTATTTTACTCAATAAACATCAGGTTACATTCTACAACATTGCAAATATCCAATCGCGCAGTTTTTATGCTAGTTCTTTGAAGGAAAATGTTTTGTCCTATGACGTCACAACAAATAACATATAAAACAGACGTTAACAGACTAGATGAACTCCAGCTGGCTACATAGACCTCTGCCTCTAATATTTTACCCCGACATGGAGTTTAAACCCATCCCTTTCACAAAGCGTCTTTAAACGCTGTGGTGACCTATTTGTTCCTCTTTAATTAGGACTCTGGATGCAAATTTCTTCTAGCCTCTATATTAAAGCATAGGAATTAGGCGAATCCTCTCCCTTCTCGGGTGTCCTCCCTGGTATCCTCTCACTTATTTAGTTATTCTTTTGAGTGCTTGCTACCTTCCCCACATATATATATTCTACCCTACTTCTGACTATATTTTGTTTTCCCGCATCCCTCCGTTACCTTATTCCTTACTTGCGCTAAGTTATATACTTTTGCCAAAGCATTTAGTTTTTTCACTCACTGTTCACATGTTTCCTCTCTGGATGCTCGGGATCACTGCCTTCGTCACTGCCTTCTCCGGCCGTTCACCCACTGAGCTGCCCGTAGGAGTGGGAAGGAGTTATGTGGGGAACACAGGTCCCTTTAGACCTTTGTCGGCAGATTCCATTTCTTACTCTACCACTGTCTACTGGGAGCTTCACGATCTACTCAGCCGGATGGCAAAGGACTTGTGATTTTGCCGAGGACCTAGAGTTACTTTATGTCAACGGTCAATGGGTGTCTTAGTTATTCGATAATCGATAACCATCCGATCTCTGCTACCAAGTGTGCTCCAAGACCCCCAAACAGCCCATAGAGTCGGGGCTTGCTCAGAAGCACTTTAAGACAAGATAGCAGCACCCGTGAGATGGATGGAGGTGCAGATTAATACTTCAACACCAAATCAATAATGACAACTCAACGGTTTGGAAAAGGCAGTCAGTTTAATGACAAGTACAAAAAACGGGGAGTCTCATGAATATCAGCGGATTTGCGATCTTCCTTCTCTCTTCACAACTTCAACGAACTTCATAAAGAACACATCATTTATACTAAAAACTCGTCATCATTGACGTTTAACGCTTAAAAATTAGCATACAATTCTATTGGTTGGGAAAAGGTAACTTTACTATAGGCACTATATCTGTATATGGTAACGGAGTAAGCGGATTGGGTAAGCACTGTCAGGTGGGGCATCTAAGCCCTACCTTCAAACTGGCTACTGTAGATGTCACTAAAAAAACAAAGTCCCATTGGTTCTACTAACTATAGGACTCTAGATTACATGGTCCACTGTGATTGGGTTGGCACCAACTCCACTCATACTTTTTCACTTTGTTTAGCAGTGCGCAGAATGGTCGGCCAGGTGCAGGGTGCCCCTTAACTCACCCAGCCTTCCTCCAATTATTGTTACAATCAATAATCACTTTAGTGGCCAGGTGTCAATTGTTTCACTGTGGTTGGCCTCGAGACTGCATCTTCTGTCTAGAATGTTCTGATACCTCCTCCTGGCCTGTTGCCATGCTTAGGTGTGGGGGTCTTGCTTCTGTTCGCTCAGCTGGTCACGTGATTCAGGCACCGTGAATTTGCCTCTTCTTCAACAATTAGTGTATTTGATTTTAGTTTCACCCACCTGCCTTCAGCTTCTTATCTTGACCCTTCAAAGCAGTATATTCTGGACTTTGCTGCTCGGCCATCTTGGCGTAGAGCACCTTAGTTCACCTCAGCACAAGTTGTCTCTTCTGAGCTTCATTTCTGCCGCTCTGTTCTCGATTTCGCTGAATATGAAACCTTTCTCGTGTGGCCTTTAGTAATCTTGATTAATTCTGCTTCTTGTGCAAAGTGGAAGTATACTTATATAACGTACTTCTTTGAGGTAGATATGTATAGGTGGCGCTTGCCGCACTATCCCTCTACTAAGCATAACAAGCTGCACAATTTTCTTAGCTTTCTAGCGGTTTCAAGCATATGTACACGTGTAAACTGGTTGAGTGTCTTCGTCATGATAATAGTTTAATCTTCTTACGTTTGACATCGTCCTTTCACTTTAGGTTCATAATATCCTTTGTTCATGGTGTTTCATCTCTTTTTATCATTCTCAGGTCGTCATTACATCTTCTATATGTGAGTTGGTCCTGGTTCTTGTAACGTCACCATTCGTCTTCCATTAAGACCTTTTTGGTTTCTTCAGGGACTGTACTCAGGCGATCTTCGATTTGTTTCATTTGTTAATATGGCTTTCGCAATGGGTACCTTACTGTCCATGGTTTCCTTGGTATCGGTACTTCAATCGGTGCTGTTCTTCTGATAGGTACTGAACAGAGCCCCACTGCGTCTCTCTGCTGGTTTATTTGCTCATCATACATCATGTATCTCGGCGTGAACGTTCCTGGTACTTTAATCTGGATGGTTGGAGCGCGGGCAGCATTTGGGACCACCTCTACATTTGCATCAACCATCTCAAGGGTTGGTGATCAGTCGTATCAAGTATGGTCTCAACTTCTTCAGTGACCACACAATAGCAAAACATTCTCTTTCAATGGTTGCCCACCTTGTCTCAGGTTCCTTCAGCTTCCTGATGATGAAGCAAATGGGGTGCTCCATACGTTTCTCATCCAGCTGACTCAGAACTGCACCTATACCTGTATTTGAAGCCTCTGTCTGCACAATGAAGGTTTGGTTGTAGTCAGGAGCTCTTAGGACTGGAGCTTGACAAAGGGCTTTCTTTATGCCTTCAAATGCTTGAGTGCACTCCTCATTCAACCTGAACGTTTTAGGGAATTTGGTAGAGGAGACCACATTCAAGGGAGAAGCTATGGTGCCATAGGTCTCCATGAAGTTCCTATAGTAGCCAGTGAGGCCTAGGAAGGCTCTCACTTGGGTTTGAGTAGTAGGGGTGGCCCAGTTTTGTACAGCATGTACTTTGCTAGGCAATGGCCTGATTTCACCTCCTCCTACCTCATGTCCAAGGTAAACCACTTTACTCTGACCAATTTGACATTTACTTGCCTTTATGGTCAGATGGGCCTGCTCAAGAGCCTGCAAAACATATCCTAAGTGGTCGACATGTTCTTTCCAAGTAGGCCTGAACACTGCAATGTCATCCAAGTATGCTTGAAGTATACTTAATTCTGGCCGATCTCGTATGGAGCAGGAGCTCCCTGGCCAGGCGTTCACAGGAGCGACGCAATCCCCACTAAGGCATGACAATATACAGCAGAGGTAAGCCCGTGGGCTATGCACACCTCCCAAGCCTTTAAATAATGAATATTGCAAGCACAATTTACTACAAGCAGCAATCTTCACACGACAGCTGCACTTGCAGTGCTTTACCCCTCTGAGATCCCCATCGTAGTGTGAGCAAACACCACGAACCGTGAGGTATTTGAAAAATACCTTTTCCAAGATGGCCGCCGCCTATTCTCATAACTATGCGACTTCCTGAGATGGTCCTGCATCTACAGCTGATTGGCCCGCCTCCAGTGCCTTTTTCACCAATCACTGGCAACCGACAGGCGCAGCCGTCCAGCAAAGAAGGCTCCTGTCCTGAGCCTGTCGTGGCCGTACGGGGCCAATGGGCCAGCCACGCTGCCTCTCGATGATGCTGACGACCCTTCCCTAAGACTTTCTCCTCCTGCCTCGCTGCCCCTTTGCTCCCTATGACCCCTGGCTATATTCCTCTAACTAACTCGCTAAGTGACACTGAGCTTGTCTGAATACTAGATACTGCGGGTTACGTCGCACGTAACTAGCGCAATGCACTTGGGTCTTTGTTGCCGCTAGTAACCCTTAAGAGCTTTTGTTAAGCCTACTAAGTATCACTGCAATCCTGATTTGTATTATTTTGTCCTAAAAGTCCAAGCTCTGTTTGTTATGGCATAAATTGTACAAGTTACTGCACGTATATCCTGCCTTATCACCTCTGGCCGCCTAAATTAGGAGCATGCTGCACTCTAATGCACCCTATTACTGCCCTCTTATTATGAGGCCTTTGTTTGGAGTATATAGTCTGCAGACACCTATATCACTGTTTTTTGGTCGTTAAAATTGAATATAATGTATTCTTCACATGTATACAGTAATGTTTCTGTGTAGACATGACAAAGTCTTTCTGCAATACATCAGCCACCCAGCATCTAGTCACTCGTGCCACCAATGGACCTCCATACACACATACTCGCCCAACAGCGCCTTCCTACCATTATTTCTCACATCATGAATTAACTTGCGCTGCCCAGAAAACACACATCACACTTGGCCACTCCCTCTCTCTTTCTGACTTGCCTGTCCTCCGCACATTTTTACCTCCAACTCTCACACAACAACCTTTCTACCCCCACGCACTTTCCTCCACACGTCACCATGGAACCACAGCAGTGCACACACACCCAACCCCCCCACCAGACTTCACAGACTCAGAACATGCACCGTACCTATGCTCATTCACACCCACCCAGCACACCTCATCTTCAGAAACTCTAGACTTGGTTCACGTTCAGTGGCCAGACAACCTTCCCACTCCTCCAGCACACGCACACACAAAACCAAACCCATACAGCTATTAACATTCGCCAATCACTCTAAGCTCCCACACCGGCCCACACCCTACAACACCTCACCAGAGTCAGTTAAAAAACCACAATCCGCCCTCCTCAAATGTGCTTTACTCAATGTCTGCTCTCTTACTGCCCACGCATTAGAAGTCAATGATTTCCTACTCAGTCAAGATCTAGACTTCCTATGCACCACTGAAACGTGGTTACATGAGGCCTCCGGCCCCGCCATCACCCTAGCCCTACCACCTGGATACTCCATTCTCAGACAGGATAGGATCTCCAAAATAGGAGGAGGGTAACACTAATCTACAAAAACAAAATTTCCGTAAGGTCAACATCACTCCCCACAGAAGCTGATGTTGACATACTATCAGCAAAATTAGCCCTCTCACCCACTAATATGATCAATCTTCATCTCCTCTACTGACCGCCAGGACCCCAGACAGACTTCCAGGGACACATTATCCACCTTCTTAGCAGCAACCTTAAGAAAACCACCAAAACACTTGTCTTAGGTGACTTCAATCTGGGTCTTAATGACCCCAGAGACAAGGCAGCTAGCGCGCTCCTTAAGGACCTCACAGACTTAGGATTCACCCAAAAACATCTGAGACCTACCCACACTAAAGGTCGCACCCTTGATTGGATTGTTGACCATAATTGCAACTCATCGCTCACGTCCAACAGCGCTTACCCCTGGACAGACCACCACTGCCTCCAATTCTCCATCCCCGCCACTTCAAGCCCCAAAAGTACTAAGCCTGCTCCCTTCACTTTAGCTAGAAGCTCCAAAAAACTCACAGCAGACAACATCCGACCACACCTCAACATCCCATGACTAGCACCTCCCTTCTCGCAAGATCCCAACATTTTGGCAGATATATTTAAGGACACTCTCGCCAAGGCAATTAATGCTGTAGCACCTCTAAAAAGTAAAAAAGAGAAAAAATAATTTCACGCCAATTCGTGGTTGACAGATGATCTGCAAACTATGCCCTCTAATATGCGCATTGCACTTAAATCCTGGCAATCCAACCCTTGTGACTCCACCAGAAAAAATTTCAAATCACTGGCAAAAACTTATAAAGAAGCCATCTTCATCGCAAAATCTAACTCCTTTAACAAACGCATTTCCAATGCAAACTCCCAATCTAAAGAGTTATTTACGATATTTAAGGAAATCACCATACAGCCAACCAGCACAGATGAAATCATTAAGGACGAAGCTTGGTGCGACAGCATCCAACGTGCCATGCTAAATAGAATAGACCTCCACCAGAAGAAAATCCAGACCCACTACAAAACCTTACGCAACCAAAACATGCCTACACAGGCCACGTCACCTGACAGCACCTCACACCACCCCAAATCCTTCTTCAAGAACATCACTGAACTCGAAGTTATAGACCTCCTCAAACAACTCAAACCTTCTCTCTGCACAGGGGACATTTGCCCACCTAAGATTTTAAAGACTGCACCAAGGACCTTGCCCCTCTCCTCGCAGCATTTATCAACGCCTCATTCAAGACTGGCATTGTCCCCACCAGCCTTAAAGAAGCCTGGATGCGCCCTCTTCTAAGAAAAACGTCCTTAGATACCTCTGAGCCAAACAACTACAGGCATATAACTACTGTGCCTTTCCTTCTTAAACTTTTGGACAAAGCAGCCCACACGCAAATACAACTGCACCTTGAGACTAACGCTGTCCTCGGAAAAAGACAGTCTAGATTTTGCAAAGGGCATGGCACAGAAACTGTATTACTGGACTTTAAAAACCAAATCACCCAAATCATAGATAAAGGTAAACCGCCCCTCCTCTTCCTCCTAGACCTATCAGCCGCGTTTGACCTGGTTGACCACAACATTCTCACCACTCACCTCAGCCAAGCAGCCCAATTCTCCAAAGAAGCAACCTCTTGGATTACCTCCTTCCTTGAAGGAAGAGTAATGAAAGTGTTCTCGGATAAAGCAAATGCAGCACCCACCACAATTCATTGTGGAGTCCCCCAGGGCTCATGTACTGCACCCACTCTCTATAATCTTTTTACAAAACCTCTCTTTGACAAGCTAGATGCACTTGGGATCGCATATACCAACTATGCGGACCATACCCAAGTACTCCTACCTCTATCTGGCTCTTATGACACTGATGCTGCAGCCCTTAACTCAATCTATGCCACAGTCCAGGCCTGGATGGCGGAAAATGGTCTCTGCCTTAATGGGGAGAAGACCGAGATTCTCATCCTGGGCCAAAGAACAACACTGACAAACTTAAACGACACCTACTCTAGCTTTAACATAGACAACACCATCATCCCCGTCCTAAAGTCTGTCAAGATTCTTGGGGTCCACCTCAACGCCATGCTTTCCATGAATAAGCAAGTCAACTCCATAGCTTCAGCCTCCGCCTTAAGCATAAAACTCATCAATGCCATCAAACCCTTCCTAACCAAGCCTAACTGTCTCTTTATCGCCAGAGCCACTGTAGGCGCGAAGTTAGACTATTGCAACTCACTCCTTGCAGGCACTTCAGGAAATAACCTGAATAAGTTACAGATGACGCAAAACAATGCACTCAGGGCAGCTCTAGGTATCCCAAGAAGGGACCACATCACTCAAGCAAGAGAAGCAGCACACTGGCTCCCAGTTAAGGACCGCATTACATTTAAAATTCTCACCACAGCTCACAAATGCATAAACAACACAGCCCCGGCCTACCTCTCAGAAACACTTGCGAAAGCCACATCAGTAAGACCCATCAGATCCCTCTATGCTAACCAACTCACCATTCCTGGCATCAACAAAGAGAAGGCTGGAGGGATAGACTTCCCGTATCTAGCCCCAAATCTATGGAACGCCCTCCCCACATCCCTTCGAGCTGAAACCTCCCTACTCACCTTTCGAAAAAATCTGAAAACCACTCTCTTCAACTGAACCACCACCTTTCCGCTCTCCCCTACCTGCCTTGACCTACCCACTCTCATCTACCCATACCGTCCACTGCTGGCTCTATCAATTATGGTAAACTGCGCACATATGAGCACTGTAACTAAACAATGCGCGCCTCATGTAACAAGCGCTAAATTGCTTTTGACCATTGATATGTAACCAAGCAACCTCTGATGTAACCAACTGCAATGATGCAACGATAATATGTAACTAAATAAATCTTTCATGTAACAAGCGCCACGTTGCCTAAGGGCTGCTGTGCACTCTACAAATGTGAATAAATAAATAAATAAATATGCCATGCAGAAGTCCACAATCCCATTCAGAACCTGGTCAACCATCCTTTGGAATGTAGCAGATACATTCTTTAGTCCAAAAGGCATTACCTTAAACTGGTAGAGGCCTGCTTGGGTTGAGAATGCAGGTTTCTCCTTCGCATGGTCTGTCGATGCTATTTGCCAATATCCTAAAGTGAGATCAAATGTACTGAGGTACTTGGCTGAACCAAGTTTGTCCACCAGTATTTCTGTCCTGGGTAAAGGGTGAGCATCAGTCTTGGTGCCTGCATTAAGAGCTCTATAGTCCACACAGAATCTCAACTCCTTGGTTCTTGCCTTTGGTACTAGAACAACTGGACTAGACCATTGACTGGTAGAGGGCTCTATTACCCCGAGATCAAGCATCTTGGTGACCTCTTCCTTTATATGGGAACTTACATGATCTGACATCCTGTAACCTCTGCTTTTAACAGGTAAACAGTCACCAGTGAGAATATCATGCTGGCCCCAAAGGGTCAAGCCTGGTGATAGTGAAAACAGGGAGGAAAACTCATTTAACAGAAACGTGCACTCCTCCTGTTGTTCAAGTGTCAAATTAGAAGAGAGATTAACTCCTTCTATGTTCTCATCTAAAGGCTGGCCTCTGAGTAGGTCAGGTAGAGGTTCACTCTCCTCCTCCCCTTGAGCTGAAGCTAGAAGCAAAGCTCCCACTTCTGGTTTTGAGACATAAGCTATTAGACGGTAGGTGTGAAAGACTCTGGGACTCTAGGATTGCCTAAGTCCACCAGATAGTTGACCTCTCCAGGTTTGCCCACAACCTTGAAGGCTCCTATCCATTTGTCCTGTAAGGCCCTCTGCCTTGTAGGTACCATAACTAGAAGTAGCTGGTCTTGAGTAAACTCAAGCATTTGGGCCTTATGGTCATGCCAATGCTTCACCAGAGCCTAACCTGCTTTCAAGTTATCTGCTACTTCTACCATCATGTGTGACATTCTCCTCCGGAGACCTATCACATAGTCAGTGACTCTCACTGGCTTTGGGAAGGGGCACTCTCCAACCCCACCTTAATCAGGGCCAAAGGGCCTCTGACTGGCTGGCCATAGAGAAGTTCAAAGGGACTAAATCCAACTCCACCCTGAGGGACTTCTCTATAAGCGAATAGAAGGCATGGCAGTAGAAGGTCCCACTTTCTTCTAAGGGGTTCCTCTAAAACACCTATCATGCTCTTCATTGTACGATTAAACCTCTCCACCAATCCATTTGTCTGAGGATGGTAGGCAGTTGAGAACTTGTAGGTTACTCCACAGTTTTTACACATAGCCTGCATGTAGGGCCTTAGCCACAGCCTGAGCTGTAAAAGTCCTCATAGGTATGGCTTCAGGATACCTAGCAGCATGGTCTACTACAAAAAGGATAAACCTGTTTCCTGAAGATGTTGGAGGGTCTAAGGGACCAACAATGTCAATTCCTACCCTCTCAAAAGAGACTCCCACCACTGGGAGAGGCACCAAGGGTGCCACATTCTTGGCTCCACTCTTGCCAGAGATTTGGCAAGTGTGACAGCTACTACAGAACTTATCTACATCAGACCCCAATTTAGGCCAGTAGAAATATAAAGAGAGACTTTCCTTGGTTTCTTGAAACTCAAGGTATCTCATTGGCTAGCTGTAGGAACTGGAGTCTGCTTTCAAGAGGCACTACAAGTCTTCGGTAGTCTCTTGGGATACACTCAGTCGGTTCACTGTAGAAGAGGCCATATTCCCAGAACAACCTATGCTTCCCTGGCTCTTGCCATCCAGCTAGGAAGCTGCCTGTTGGCGAAGACCTTCAAGAGCAGGACACTCTCTTTGACCTCTGCTGAAGTCTGTCCTACAGGGTCCATCGTCTGCCAGTAAAGACTGCAGCTCGGGATGGGCTGCAGGATCCAGATCTCCAACAGGAGCAAGGTCCTCTCCCAGCTCTGATTCCCCAGCAGCTGATTCAACCACACAAGGTTGTTCCACACACTCAGCCTCAGCTGGTGGAGGAGTCACAGGTGGGACTTTGGACAGTCCTCTCGGGGATGTCCTTGTTGGTAGCACAGGAGTGTTGGCTGGTTTCTTCCTGGAGGGTTTAGGTTTCCCCTTTTCCTCCTTCTTCTTTGAAATTGCAGTCGGTATGTCCTGTGGACTGGGAGTTATGTTTTCTTCTATAATCTCCTCTTGAGAGCCTTTTAAGGTGCTGTCTCTGGCCTTCCTAGTCCGCTCCTGTTTCCTTTTGCTGGGAGGCCTGGGGGTGCTTGATACAACTCCAAGAGTTTTTAAGTCATTGCCCAACAGGACTCTCCCAGGTACTTCACTCTGCACACTTACGGGTATCGTGACAGTCATATCATTGCACTGGATGAGAGCTGGTAACTGTGGAAGCATTTAGACAGGGCATCCAGCAAGCTTAGTTAGGTATTTTGGTGCCTTAGCAGTATCCTCTACCTTGAAAACTACAGTAATGATGGCCCCAGTGTCTCTGATGGCAGGGGTCTCCTGACCATTCACAAGAAAACTGTCTTTGTAATGCTCTTTAGTATTGTCTGGAATGGAATTGTAAACATCTAAGTTCTGCTGTTCCCACAGACCCAGGGATACTAAAGAACCACTGGCTGAGACGTTCACGGGTTCCTCAGCCAGTAAGTAAATGTTTCCACTTGCCATTGGTACTTCATCCTCTGGGGAGAAGGCTAAGGAGACAGTGTGAATCCCTGAAGGTTTACCCTTACATCTGGGATCGCCTTTCACATGGTCAGTTCACCCACAAGCATAACATTTACCAAAAGTCTTTATGAATGGGGGTTTGTTCTGACCTCGCTCTGATTTGGCACCAAGATGTACACTAGCCTGATTCGGGTTCCCTTGTGGCTTACCCTTGTTATGTTTGGGGCCCTCTTTTGGAGTGGAGGTATTGGAATTTTCTTTGTTATCTTTTTTTGTGCTGCTTTGCCTCATCCTTCTTCTGAGTTGCCCCAGAATCCTTTGAGTAGCCCGTTGGCAACACACAAGTCAGCAGCCCTTGCTAACTTCTTTGGATCAATTGCCTTAGAGTCAGCCAAGTGCTGTCTCAGCTCAGGAGAGCAGGCATCATACATAGATTCCAACATAAACAGATTTCTCATACCTTCATAAGTGTTAACTCTGTAACCCTTAACCCACCCATCTACGTTTTTCAAATATTCAGTCGTCCAGGTAGCCCAAGAGGTAGCATCATGCTTTTTGGGTTCTAACCCTCTTAAGATAGTGGGAAGGTGTCTTCCCAAACCTGGCTATCAAAGCTTTCACACTTTCATACTCCTTTCTGTCTATATCCCCCAACTCCATTACCACATCAGTTGCAACAGGGGGTAGCCTAGAAAAAAGCCAAGGAATCAGCTGATTCCCTGTAATGTCTTGAAACCCATGGTTATATTCAAAAGCAGCCAACCAATCCAAAATATCAAGCTTAACCTCATACATACTTACTGCATCTTTGGGCATGCAGGGCCTGTTAGGACTGGAAGACCTAGAAGACTCCTGGAGAGAACCAGTTTCAAGAGACAACGTTTTCATTTAAAGCGCATGATTCAACTACATTTCTCTGAGTTTAAGTTCTTGGTGTTTGCTTTCAGTTTGGGCTTGGATTCTTTTAAATTCTAGCTCAAGTCTCATCCTTTCCAAAGAGACAAATTCAGGACTTAGTGTTGGACCTGATGGGGTCCCTGTGGTCAAAGGGTGAGGCCTATGAGCAGGTAGAGGTAAAACAGGGCCTACATTTTGAGACTCTTCTGTCTCATCTAACTCATCCATAACATTTGAGCTAGGCTGTGAAGCATTATCATCCTCATCAATATTTTCCACATTTGCTGCAGGGGTAGGTGTTTCAGACACAATCCTCAGACTGTGATATTCCAACAACTTTTCTATCAATTCAACCTTTTTTCCTTTTACAGTGAGGGTCCTAGCTTAACACATATCTCTCAATTGATCAACTATTAAAGTGACTAGGGTCTCCTGGCTGAAGCTTTCCATATCAGGCATGCTAAAACAATTGCTTCTCTAGTGTTGCTTAGCCTTGTGATGGTTATTTGAACAAAGGTAAGAGAAGCACTCTAAATGTAACAAGTATACTTTATCCTCACCGCTGTACACCAGTGTTAGGCATAATCACATGCAGTACCCTTGGGGAACACTACATGCAATTAAAGCTACAAGTGTCAGTACAATTTTACCTTTGGTACAACCCTGTACTACACAGTAATGTGGTAACATAGGCTGAGCAGCCAGACTTATCTCAAGAGTAAAGTGAGCAGTAGAACAGGTTACACAAAGGGCCAACAAATACAGTGATTCAAACAAACTCTTACTCAAGGCTTCTTGGAAAAAGAATATACATTTATTTACACGGTCATTTGGAAAACATTACACTAGCAAGAGCAGCTCAATATCATATACTAATATACTACAAATACACAACCAATAAGTTACTGAAGAAGTTCAGCTCCCCTGAAGTGGGCACAAAATGGCACTTCAGTTACTTTAAAAAGGTGTAAAAAGACAAGGTTATAAGAAATGAAGCACAAATACTTTCATAGGCAGGGCAAAGGGTTTCAGTTAACTACAACCAGCAATTCAGTTCATAGGCCTGGGCCAAAGTCAATGGTTCAGAGACTTTGTATAGGATAGCACAGTTCTGATAGTAAACGGTTAAGTCTTTGCCACGGATCTTAGAAGAATTTGGTCAGACTCAAAGTTAGATGTTGGTTTAGGGAAGGACAAGCCTTCGAAGTCAGGAAGGTTTCACAAACTTTCACCATGGCCGAAAAGATTTCCGGACCGTGTTTGCACAGTACCTTTAAACTGAAGAAGAGCTGTAGCTGAGGCAGTTGTTCCTGGCAGTTCGAGTAGATCTCACTGTTCCTGAGCTTCAGTCGTGGGGACAAGAAGGAGGACATCGGGAGGTTCCTGCACTGACCAGGGAAGAGGCCACAAGTTTGGCAAAACGTTGCTTTAATTGTGAGTGCCTTAAAGACCACAGACTGGTATCCTTCCCACTGGCTATCCAGTATTCCATGCACTCTGTAGTAAATTCGACCAGGAGGGCACGGTGTCCAGGCAGCTTGCGAGTTGGTTGTTCCCACCAAACTCAAGGGAAGAAGTTAACCTTGAAGGGCTTCTCTATTGATGGAGTTTCAGGCAATTCGGACCTGCAGCTGGGCTTCACCGGTCGTCCAGGAGTTGCAGCAGTCATCTTCCTTCAGCTCATCTTCGGTTCTTTCATTCCAGTGGTCGACTCTGCTTTCCAAGTCCCAGAGACCTGCTTTTAAACAGTTTTCCCCCATTCATTCCAGCCTGGCTGTCACTCACACAGCAGGGTGGCTGTCCTTGCCGGACATGCAGCCGGCCAATCACGCCAGAGTGCATTCAGGTCTCCTAGGAGACTAAGCGCATGGAGTTTCGGGCACCTCCCTCACATCCTGTCCACCCCAGACACTCAGGCGCCAGAGGAGGGCTTCAGCACTGAAGTCCCGTCAAAGGCCAATGAACAAAGGGACCAAACCTGGTTTGGCGTGCAGAGACAAACACAAGAAGGACCTTTCCAAAAAGAAATGGCGAAAAAAGTTGACCGGAGTCTGTTTTTACAGATAGGTCTTGGGCACCATATTGAAAAACATGGCTGATCCGATTTTTAGATACCGTTGTTCGCTGTCGGGAAAAATCATGGTAGTTTGATCTAAACCCCTACCACCAGCCATTTCAAGTAGGAAAGGGTAACATTTGTCTGTTACATGAGTGTTTTGACTCAGGGTATGCTATGCAACCCCTCCAGCACTCTATAGGAAGATAGTGTGTGCTGGGTCTGTAAATTTAAAGAGACTAGTATAGTCAATTTAACTTTACATGCTCTTGGAGACAGTAGTCAGTCCCAGAGAAGGTATTTAAACCTTGGGAAGTCTGAAAGACACCCCTGTGCCACTGCACTGAAGGTGCTGTGTCACACACAGAAAAAGATGATGCCTATGGAGTTGTTTTAAAACTCCATAACCAAAGAACACAAAAGTAAAACACACATCAAAATACATGGAAGAGTAGGAAAAAAGGCTCACACTCTTCCCAGGTAAAAAAATAAAATCCTAGAAATCCTGCTAAGTTTCTGGGGGTCTCAAAAGGTAAGGGAAATTAGCACATTCTTGAGAATTCTCCCCAACACCGCCCTTGAGCTAACAATAAACAAAGACCCAGGCCGGTATACAGGAAATATATTTATATTTATTTAAATTAAAAGTAATAGAAACTTGCACGAAAATGTCAAACATCACTTTATCCATGGCACAACACAATAAACTTCTCTCAACATAAATAAATCACAAAAGTGAATTGAAAAGGACACAAATCACAATTCTTTACTTTCTACAAATTATGCATACAGCACACATGGCATTTTTAATCGCACAAATGTTATGTATAGTTGAACTTACATAATTTTAGGAAGTTCCATTCTCTCAATGTCACGGTGAGCAACCGCTCCGAACAACAGATCGAAAAAATTGAAACTACATTTTCATATGTCCACTTTCAATATAGTAGATGTTATCTTTTTTTGTGGGTACTCGACAAATTGTGTCCTTCGAACAATTGCTGACTTTCGCTGAAGGCCAAATAACAATAGCAGCCTGTTTTCAGTGATTGAAGCCAGAGACAGGTAGGTTTCAATTTTGGGAAAGAATGGCACAAATAAAAACTGGGTAAGACGTTGCTTCAGGCAAGTGGTTCAGAAAACCAAGGACAGTTACAAACAGCTATTTAAAATATGTTTTACGACAGGAACCTAAGAATAATCCAGAAAATTATGAGTTGCTGTTACCTCTGGGGATATATCATCTCTGTAAGAAAACTAAATCGAAACCCCACCTCTCCCTTATTCAAGACTGTTCATGGCGCAAAGCATACCCCTAACTCCTACTGTGAATTGGTTCCCACTGTTCGAGTAGGATCTGTCCTTGGCGGCAGAACAATTTTCAAAAGGTGAGAATAGCTAGGCAGCACCGGCTAACACAGCCAAGAACGGATACCTTTAGGGGATATTTGTGCGTAAAAGGGATCGCTTGTGCCAAGGGGAATCCCGTAAGTGATGCAAGTACTCACCGACCCTCGGCACAGTCTAGACCAAACTTTGCCAGTTTAGTCGAGGTCCCTAGTAGGTTTGAGTAGTATTGACTCGGAGGATGGGCCAGTGAACCTGTAAGAATCATGAGGATCAGACCCCTGGTAACTGAGGCAGTTGGGTCATTTCCGGTGAAGGGAAAGCAGTGTAGAAGGGTGCAGTTTTTAACCAGTTTGTGGAAATGTAGAGGGTGCTCCAGAAGTCTGACAGGGGTATGGATCCTGTTGGGAAGGCAAGCACCTGCGGAGGAGAGAGACCTTCCACCCACTCTCAGATTGGAGAAATATTTGACTGTCATGGAGTTTGGAATTAGAGGAGCGTATGGCTGTAAGAGGGTAGTATCTAGGGAAGGAAAGTAGGAGATTGCCTGGTCTCAGGCCCCAGAATGGTTTGTGAGGGTCTTGAATTTGATCCATGTAGCCACCTGAAGCCATAGGATAGATTTTATGTCTGCAATGACATCCTTTTTACCCCTTTCCATTACTCTTTCAGCAAATTTATAGTGTCGACGGGACGCACATCTGCTTCGTCCATATAAAAAACATATCCCTTATTGGAACGACTTATTGGGTCTGCTAGGACGAGGCCACCAGTGCAAGTGCCATGGATTGCATGTGTGCATGGTGTTTGGGTCTAGCAGAGGGTTTGACAGACACCAAGCCTCACTGTACCTGTCACAGATGGGAAATAACCATTTGCATATCAGTCTTTCACCCACCCACATGGGCAGTCCAGCACCGAAATGCTAGGGCAATACACTTCTGAACAAGACTACCAACCCCAGACATGTGTCTTCTAGAAAGAGGATAAGCAATATGAATGAAGGAAAGGTAAAAAAATGCATTAATGCATCATAAACCCGATTATGGTGGCATAAATAAATATTTTTAATACATTATCTAGCAGTGAAATTGCAAGAGTAATGCCATTAGATTGTTTCTGTACAATGTCCAAACATAAGGGAACATATATCGAAAATATGATTGTGATCAGATTTTGAAGACAGCTACAAATCATTTAAATCTGGAAGTCAACCTTTCAACAAGTTGCAATATTGGAGCACATGGCTTGTTTGCAATGTTCTGTGGCATTGTATGTTTCCTGGGAACAAAATCAGGAGCCATTCCATGAGTACGCATGGCCAACACAGTCAATATCAGATCTTTCACAAATTCAAAATCCATTTTCTGGCATATTGGCTTGACCACCCATTGTTTGCTTTGTTTTGTAAAGTCCATAAGGTAACGAAGCATCCCGAAAGTTCCTGCAGTTTTCGCTTGTTCCCTCCCAAAGGTCTCATTCTGCGCAAGTACAGCTAGTCTTGTTCGGGCCTCCATACCGGCTATGCCGAAATACAACCTTTTGGGCCTGTACTTTAGGCACATATTGTGGAACAACTCCAAATCTCCACTATGGCAGAATTTGGTGAGTCCCTTCAGTTCTCTTGAAAGCATTTTATTGTACATGATCTTCTCAAGTGCTGTGTGGGTGGGGGGGGCATGATACCAACCACTTCTTCTTGCATTCCTGCTCCTTTGATAAAGGTCCATGTGTACATTCATGGAAATGTTTGTTTTCTCTCTATGTGTGTATGTTGGAACAATGGTGCATCAATGAACCCCATTTTTCAAGAAGAATTTCTACAGATCCATCACAAGTTTTGGAGCTCCACCAAAGATGGTTGCTGATAGACTGAGACCACTTTAAAAGGTTTTCCGACCCCTTTCTTTTTACCAGCAGCTGTAATTTTTTGATTGATTGATTTGGCAATGTGCCATACATCAAATTGATGCTAAATGTGAGGAGACTGCTCTTGCATGGCCTTTGCAATTCCAACGTACCTGTCAGTGGCTATCAGGTTTATCTGCATTTTCCTGGATTCCAGATGTTCGATGGATTTAATGAAACCATGTCTCTACATGGCCACAGACGATGTACATTCAGACAATTGCAAAAAAACTCACAATTTTTTTAATTTCCATGTCTTGCAAGTGGTAAGTGGAGTACTTAGTGGACAATCCGAGACTGTCACACTGTCTGTCACCAGCTAGCCTGACACTTTTGTGAGAGAATGTATCTGTTTGAGTTTCCAGGCATGACTAATAGCAGGGAATAAGAATTCCCTTTGATATTTGTAGTACTGGGTTTTAGGAAACAACTCAAGCCCCACAAATTGACAGAACCAGTCGATCCACTGAACAGTAAAGCTGCTGAACAAGGTAAATTTCCAGCAGACACTTTACCGAGCATTGGTTGAGCAGACCGTGAAAATGTGTTATGGAGGTGGACACAGGTGGCCTGGATTTTCAGGTTGGTGTCTTGTAATACGCGAGATAAATTCACCAGTGGCTCCCTGCATATGCTCCCTCTTAATTTATGATCATATTTAATCACATGTACAATCTCTAGCAGGCAGCAGTCGAAAACAATGGACCTCATTACACGGTAGGCGGAGGACCAAGGTACTATTAGCACCTTGGTCCATGCCGGTAAAATACCGGCACCGCCTTGGAGGAAAGGGGAATTACCGCCCTATTCCAAGGTTGGCGGGGCAGTAATTCCCCCTTCCCCCATTGCCCTTCCCCATTCCATTTTTGTCCCCTAGAGCTCTATGGGAATGGGGAAGGCGCTAATTACGGTGCCGCAGCAGGCGTTAAAGTACCAACCCGCAAAGGGACCTCGTAGTAAGGCGGTAAGGGTTTACTGGTACCGGTGCCCTTACCGGTACCGGTAAACCCTTACCGCCGTCCGTGTAATGAGGCCCAATGTATTTTTGCTCCTTTAATAGCCAGTCGAAAACAATGTATTTTTGCTCCTTTAATAGCCAATCGTCCTGCAGTACTGTGTTTTGCGACTCGACGGTGGTGGACAACTCCCCCAAACTAGGCATACTAAAGTCGAGATCTTGAGCAAATTCGTCAGTCAATTGCGTTGATGCTTCAGCCTCTGTTCAGGCTGTGATATTTCTGCATGAATCGGAGAAACAGGTAACATTGAATGTTTGGTGGGTGGAAAAAATGTATTTTAGAGGGTGTAGATTGTGTCAAAGGGTCTGCAAACAATTGCACTGCATCTTCACTATCTTCAGTTTCATCTGGGCGATTTTACACAAAGTAGCATTGGTCCATGGTAACTTTGTATGGTTTTCAGGTGAGATTCCATTAATTTTACGGCCACTGGATATATGCATCACAATTCTGAATATTGAATGGACCACGTTGTGCCTCAAATAGTAGTTGCTCCATTGTGAAATCCGTTTGGCAAGTGAAATCCTTGGTTTCAGTTGTTGTCTGATTTTTTATACTTCTCTTCCTTCTGGGCCTCTAACAGATTTATAGAAAAACATGCTCAATATATATCACACATACAACTAAAAACAAAATATGACTAAAACATCCGCTTAAAAACATCTCCAAAACCAACTGGTTTGTACTTTACACTTGTTTTCTTAATTTGCTTCGAAACCGTGGACTTCGCTTTGCCGACCGCAACATCAAGCTGAAAAAAGGGCGTTTTCTATGATTTAAATCAAGCATATTTCTTTTCGACTCAAACAAACATATGTATATATCTACAAACAGAACCAACTTGATGGACTCTAAAACATTACAACATTAAAAAAATGTAATCCCAATCCAATGTGATGCTCAATTGTATTTCATATTAGGTTATGTATGGTATGCCTCTTCAAGTGCCTCTTCAAATTTGACATCTTCAGTACATTCATTGGAGAGAAGAATCATAAAAAAAAGTTAAATGTCAATCGAACTTAAATGTAAAATCTTTCATCGCACAGAGCACTTCCTCACAGAGTAGTTTAAAATGATTGCAAACCTTATACTATAAGGTTTGTTGTTGCAACACAAATAGAACATTTGTATGAACATCCCCTCGAAAACTGTGTACATGATTTAGTCATAATATGCATTTCAGATTTCACCTGAGAACCTTCCGAGATGACTCATGGACTTGATGTGAGATCACCCTGCCAAACATAGTGATCATAATGTTGCCTTCAAAATAAGTTTTCTTTGTAATGTTTCCTTTTGAATCTATTCTGCATTAGGGATGAAGTGTAATGTTAGAACCAAAATTATACAAGTTTGAAACAGTACAAGGTTACATGCATTTCAGTCTCAAAGTATATCTTTTGTATGATTGACTTTCATTGTAGCAAGGAAACTGTAAGTATGCATACCTCATATTCTGGACCTGTTGCAAACGAGGAAGTGGTTTTAGGCTAAGTTCCTGCATCCCCCTATAATATAGTACTTGTTTTAATACATACGGATTTAAAAGCAAAATTAAACTGAAAACATGAGATGCAGATGATGGTACATACTGAGAGACACCCATAAATGCCACTTTGTGTAAATAACCAAAACTATACATAATATTTTCAATTTGTTTAAATTCCAAGCATAACACATGCATGTATTGTTCATTCACATATAAAGGACTAGTACTTTCCCTCTTTCATGCCTGACATTCACTCTACTCTCTCAACTTGCCTGTCTCGCTATCAAATCCTGGATGACCTCCCATTTTCTCACTCTGAGCGCCGGGAAGACTGAAGTCTTATTCTTTCCCGCTAACACACTCTCGCCACAGTCTCCTCCCCATCTATTTCTTTTCCTCCCTCCAAACTACCCATTTCTTCTACTGCCCACAATCTTGTTCTCTACTTCGATTCTAACCTTTCCTTTGCTCATAATATCTCTCTGACATCCCGTACCTGTCGATTTCATCTCTACAACATTCGTAGAGTCCGCCCTTTTCTCACTTTCCACGCTGCAAAACGTCTTATCTCTTTGTTAATCTTTTCTTGACTCTTCTATTGTTCTGTAACCTTCTTTAGTCTTCCTCACTCACGTCTTGCTCCTCTTAAATCCATCTATCACTCGTCTATTCAATCACTTCATCTTCGTTCACATCGTGACTCAATCTCTTCTGCTCCTACCTCACTTGGTTGGTTGTCTTTCCACTCTCAACTCAAATACAATTTTCCTTGCCTTGTTTTTTAATTTCCCTATGGACTTGCACCTGACTATCTTGCATCACTCCTTTCATTCTACTCTCCTTCTCGTTCTCTCCCTTCCTCAGATCTCTTTAGACTAACCGTTCCCTGTCCTCCCTGCGCTCAATCCCGCTTCCGTTCTTTTCAACTCCTCGCCCCTCTTCACTGGAACCTGCTCCCTGTGCCCCTTCATTTTATTACTTCTTACTGTTTGTTCCGTTCTTCCTTAAAAACCCACCTGCTTCAGTACCCTGATTGATTGTCACCGACTCTAGCTGAACCATGATTTTCTCCACTGTTTTAAGTACTGTTTATGCACCAATGTATTACCGGATTACTCTGGAGACAGTCAGCTTCTGGTGAAAGGAGAGGAAAGGAAAAATAAATCTGAGGAGGTGCAACCAGTAGTGTGACTTCTTAGAGATGTTAGAGATGTGAGGAGAGAGAGAGAGAGTGGAGTCGAAGATGACCCCAAGGTTTTTAGCCTCACAGGTGGGAGAAGGAAGAGAGCCAAGAGAGGCTGGCCAGAGAGCGACAGGAATGGAGGGAGCAGGTGTGCCAATGAGGAGAATCTCCATCTTACTGGCCTTAAGGCAGAGATTGTTGGCGGCACACCATTCCTGTATAGCGGACAGACAGTCGGAGATGAGAGTAGGAGAAGAGGTGGCGGAGGGGAGCCTGAAAATGAGCAAAGTGTTGTCCGCATAGCTCTGAAAGTTGGGGCAGAGAGCAGCAACGCGGTGAGCAAGAAGTGCCAGTTATTGATTGAACAGCCAGGGAGAGAGGTTAGACCACAGGGGAACACCACAAGTAGAAATAGAGATAGAGGAGAGGAAGGTCCCAAGTTGGACCTGAGAGGGTTGATCGGAGGGGAAAGAGGTCAACCAAGCCAGGGCCTGATCGGTGATACCCAGGTTACCACAGAGAACATTGAGCAGGATGGCATGGTTGACCGTGTCAAAGGCAGAGGAGAGATCAAGTAAGATGAGGACACAGGGGGTATTGGAGTCAAGGTTGGAGAGCAGGTCTTCACAGATGTTCAGGAGAGCAGTTTCCGTGCTTCTGGCAGGTCTGAAGCCAGACTGGCGGTCACGGAGACAACCAACCAATTCAGTGTGAAGATTAAGCTGGGAGATGGCCAGCTTTTCCAGGAGTTTGCCCAGGCATGGAGTGATGCAGATTGGCGGTACTTAGCAGGGCAAGAAGGGTCGGCAGAAGGTTTCTTAAGAAGAGGGTGCACAAGGGAGTGCTTCAGGGGGGAAGGGAAGACTCCAGTGGCGAAGGAGTGGTTGCAGAAGTCTGACAAAGCAGGAGCCAGGGTGTCAATGTGGTCCTTGATGGTTTTGGAGGAACAGGGGAGAACCTGTTTTGACAAGACTTTCATAGATCGGACTTGTCTAGAAACCTTGCCTGGGGAGAACAGGGGAAAGGCAGAGGAGGAGGGAGGATAGATGGCCACAGAAGGGCCAGAGGAAGAGAGGGGATGAGAGGGAGGAGGAGGAAATGAAGAGAGGACAGTATGTCCTGAGTTTTAGAGATGAAATGAGAAGTCAGGCTGTGCAGAGTGTCTGGGAGGGGACAGGCGAGGTAGAGACTGCAGCAGGATTAGCCAGCTCCTTGCAGATTTTAAAGAGTTCGGCCGATTTGTTGGATGCCGCAGAGACGGGGGCTTGGATGAGGGCTCTCTTCTTGGTGCGGACAGAGAGCGGGTATTGCCTTTGGAGCAGTTGGCAAGCCAGTTTGTCAGAGGATGTCTCAGCCACCCTGTACTTACTTTTAAGGGCGTCAAGTTCTGAGTCGTACCAGGAGTTGCACTTGGCTTTGACATGGGCAAGAACATCAAGAGTATCAGATAGAGCAGAGTGGAGCATAGAAAGGGTTGTGTCAAGGTGTGACTCAGCCAAAGGGGGTGAGAAAGTGGCAGTGAGAGCCTCAACTGACACACGCTTCATGGGCGGGATAACCGAGAACATAGGTGGCAGTGCTGGAGTTGGCTTAGCCTAGGGGGTGGAGAGAGTGAGCTGGGAGGAAAGGAGAAAGTTTTCACTCCAGGAGGGAGGAGTGATGAGAGGGATAGAAAGTGGAAGGTCAGTAGAGATCAGAACACCCAAAGTGTGCCCTGAAGAGTGAGTCAGGCCAGAGGGGAGGATAGAGAGTGAGAGAGAGATGCAGAGGTCGCGAAAAAGTCCAGAGGAAGGACAGGAAGCATCCAGGTGGATGTTAAAGTCTTCAAGAAGGAGGAGTTGAGTGGTCGAGACAAGGAGGGCAGAGGAGAGGTCAGCCCACTCAAAGAGGAAGGAGGCGATCTGACCAGGTGGCCGATAGATAGTAGCCACAGTAAGGGAATGGCTAGGAGACAGAGAGAGCCTGCAGATGAAGCATTTGAAAGAGGAGTAGGCCTGCGTAGGAATGACAGAGGCAGGAATCCACTCAGGGAAGATCAAGGCTACACCCCCCTGCCCCCGGAACGATTGGACCTGGACGCAGAGAGGATCTTGCAGCCGTCAGGGAGGATAGTGTTAAAGCTTGTAACAGAGCTGGCCGTGAACCATGTCTCGGTGAGACCGAGGATATCGAAGGTCCAGTTCTTCACAGAGGCGGCAGATGTCAGGGGAGTGTTTGACAGCTGAGCGAGAGTTGAGACTGGTAATATGGAGAAGGTTGCCGTCCTTGAAAGACTTCCGGGGAAGGGGTACAAATCAGAGGTACGCCCTGCGGAGGTGTAGAAGAAGCCATAGGGGGGGCAGAAGAGGAAGGAGGAGAGGGCAAGGTAGTCAAGGAGGAGACAGCAGGGGGGGTCAAGGAAGCTGTGGAGGGAAGAGAGGGGACAGCAGGAGAGGAAAGGAAATTGATGAGGCACGGGAAGCGTCTATCAAAGAGGAGAAGGTTGGCCTGAGGGCCTTGGACCAAGACGGTACCATTCAAGTAAACATTAATGATGACCTGAGAGGAGTGGAAGGAGGCCAGGAGGGCCTCCCACCAGGTACCACCATTAATGGGAGAAGAAGAGAAAGGAGAAAGCACAGAGACCATATGGAAAGTCTATAGATCTGGCGAGGGAACAACATAGAGGATGTCGGCGAGGGTTTGCCTGGAGGAGGCAGTGGTATAGGTATCAGCAATAGGGAGGGTTGGGTTGGAGACCAGGATGTCCTTTTTGAACTTCTTCCTACCAGATTTAGTGGGGAGAGCAGGATAATCAATAGAGAAGCAGTTAGAAAAAATAGGAGGGACAGAGAGCACCATAGAGTAGGTAGGGAGAGGAGAGAAGAGGAAGGGGATGAGAGGGGTGGGGTGGGGAGGTGAGAACACTAGGGAAGGACACAGGGATATGCAAGCTGACAAGACAAAGAGAGATGAGACAGTAGTCGACAAGTGAACAAGACGACAGGAGCTCAGACAATAGTAGAACAGTTTGCTAGAAGAATGCTTTGCTAAGAAGGCAAAACCAAAGAACAGCACTACGTTCACAATGTGGTTTAAACACTGCAGTAAAAACACACATAAGTCTGAGAGTCCTGTATAGTGGTGTTTATCCACTGCAGCGCTTCAAGGCCATACCAATGGCAGTAGGTGCTATACAAATATCAAATAACATAACATAACCTATGTCTTGCAGCTTGGGCCAGTTGAACTGCAAGACAGTCCAGAAGACACCTACTGTCGCTTGGTAAATGAGTAGTCTGAGGATGAAATACCCAATCAGACAACACATTTCCACAGCAAACACAGATGATTGCATTTCTTTGGCCCAATACCCCAGGTAGATAAAAGGGGTGCGAAACCATGGGCAAGTGTGGGAGTATGGAGTATGGCGAAAGACTGCAGGGTAGACAGTGGTGGTGCAGCAAGTATGTGAAGGAGAAGTAAGGCAAAAGAGAGATAAGGTAGTGGAGAGGAGAGAGAAAGCAGAGAGGAGGATAGGAGCAAGAGGGAGAGGAGGAGGAAGCGAGGGGAGAAAGTATAGAGTAGGAGGAGAGGAGGAAGTATAGAGGGAAGGAGTAGAGAGAAAGTGGAAAGGAGGTGAGGAGAGGAAAATTAGTAAGCAGGGGGTGATGACAGGAAGAGAAACAAAGTAGGAAGAACGAATGGAATGGGCGGATACGGAAAAGAGAGACGGAGAAGGAATTCAAGACACATAGCAAAGTAAAAATGGCAAAAAGGAGAAAGCGAGTGAGAGGGTATTAGGAATGAGAGATGGTGAAGATGATGGAGTGATTGCAGGCAGGTAAGAGGAACAGAAAGGTTGCAGGAGAGACGGATACGAAAGGTGGGAAAGAGATGAGAGAACAGTAGGAAGGAGTGAAAGTTTGGGGACGAGTTGAATCCTAATTTGTGCCAGTGTTTGCCGTTGGCCAAAACGGGCACTGTTTTTTCAGCACCAGCCCTCTTCCTGCAGCTGCCCTTGATCACGCTCTGGCCCGGCCGCACTTCGTTGTTGCCAGGGGAGGAGGGGGGGGGAGTTCTGACTGCACCCAGTGCTCCACATTGTAAGGTTTTACAATGGTGGAGTGGTCATGGGTTTGCAGTCAGGTCCCAGAAGACTCATCCTTAGTACTTGCTTATTGGCACCAGGAGAGGAAACCAAAACCTGTGGGGTCCAACACGTTTTACCATTGCCAGGCACCTGACACTGTATGAACATGTAAGGATACCAGGTGGGGATATCTGGTAGCAAAGACAAGGTGGACAAACCCCAATCCAGACGATATTGACAGCATCCAAGAAAGACCTGACCATAGGCAGGAAAACATAGTGGGACATCATAAATCATAGAGACTGTGAGGGACTGTTGTCAGCCAGGAAAGCCAGGAAGAGGGCGCCTTAAGCCCAAGGACCAACAGACAGTTGTATTGTTTGTGATACATCCCATGCATCTGCAGTCAAAGTCTCATTCAGGCCGGTCGGTTTATTGTAGAAATAAAGACAAGTAAAGCTATATTTGAGTTTGACTGGTCTGTTGATCCACTGACAGTGACAGAGGTCCTGTTAATATTGAAGATTAATGGTGAGTGGCTGGACCCTTGAGGGAAAACCTCAGGTGATACTGCTGGGAAGAGATTTAAAGTGCGGCATGTGGGCTGTCTCTGTTCGGTTTGAGGGGAATGGCACAATCCAGCCTAGTGCATTTCCCGCCATTCCAATGTCCACAGGTTTTTGTAAGAGGATTTTGTAACTGATGGTTTTGAAGACTACCGAGATATCCAGAAGGATGAGTACATATTGTGTCTGTGGCACCCTTATTTTTAGTGCGTCATACTTGGATGAGTTATTCACATCCCCTCAGTTGTCTAATTGCATGCAGTGAATCATGCATCAAGTTATTTGTTTGTATGAAGTAGCATAGGAGCGTGCACCCTGTTTATACTGCGTTAATTATTTTTGGCTGGGGTTACCTGCTATCCAAGAGTGATCCAAATATTCACAACGCACTTCCTGGTGATATGGTCTATGGCAGTGTGCACACAGATGTGCACTGTCTTGCTTTCCATAGCCAAAAGAGCATGATCATAACCACAAAAGATGGATAGATGGTTGCTCCATGTTATTTTTATTTTGGGCATAGCAATGTTATTAATTGCATAACATTGTTCTGGTTGTTTTCAAAAACACTACGTTGTGTTTTTATTTCTTGTGTAGGAATGTTATCCATTGCATAACATTGTTCTTGTGGCTTTGAGATCATTCCTTTTTATGTAACACTGTGTTTACATGAACTTCTCTGGGGCAACCACAGAGGAACAGGAACCTATCTGCCAATCAAAGACTGAGGTGAATGCATGTACATTCTCAAAGACGTTCAAAGGAAATATCACACAGGTGTCAGTGTCAGATTGCAATTTAGCAGGGTACAAATATCAAGGGTGTATGTATAATCATCACAGTGTAATCGAAAAGGTGCAAGTACCACTGATTCACAAGTGTCTCAGTGAAAACCAGCCGGGTACAACCAGTAGCTTGAGGTACCAGGGGTGCAAATAACAAAGGGTGTAACCACCAGCATTAGTCATGGTTGTATACTGTAAATAGATTGAGATTGCTTAACTTGTCGGCAAGCAGATCTGCTGGGAGTGGACTAGAAGGGGCAGCACTGCAAGGATTGTGCAAGCTTGCGAACAGGAAAACAGGCATCATAATTAGCCACAGAACTTTGCAGGCTTCCCGGGCAAGGCTGAACTGGTGTGCCTCAATTAGGAGGCTCCAATAAGGAGGCAGGCATCTCTTGGAAGGCTGGGTGGGGTAGAGAAGGGAAGGTAACAGAAAAAGGGAACAGATAGTAGACGGTCAAAGCCCATCAAGGTGAAAGAAGTGTTCAGGCATGCTATTAGGATGGAAGATGTCAGAATCTGGAATATGGAAAGGGTGATGTTGTTGAAAAGGGGATCTGCTGGTGTTGTGAGTGATGACGGAGTGGGTGACAAGAACATTGGTCGTGGCTTTTCCTTGCGGACTGAACCAGATGGAGGACTACTCAGTTCGAGGTCTGGAAGAAGTATCGGAAGCCAGGGTATCTCAAGGAACATGTTCAGGAGAAGACCCTACGGGTCTGGTGAGGAATATGATGGAAGTTTGTGAAGAGAAGGGTCTGGGTATTGTGGCTATCTTCACACTGGGAAGGACGTGAAACCCTGCTGTTCAGAAGGTTCGGAGAAAGAACGCGGGGATGGAGAGTCAGTTGGAGAGCGGTAGGACTGAGGATGGAGCAGGCGGGGCTCTCCATTCAGTTTATAACTCAATAAACATAGCGTTACTTACCTCTCTCTTCCGCACTTATATATTGCATTAGTTCATGTTTTTTTACAACAGCACCTCACAGCACTGGCTCTCAATTCAGAGTGGATCCAGAAACAGACTAGAGGAATGTTGGTGGATGTGCAGCAGTGACGTCTCGAGAAATCAAAATTGGGGGAGGCAAACCAGCGGGGTGCAAATAGAACAAGGGGTCCGGGTGGTGGCACATCAAATGAGGCTCAACAGGCCAAACTGGAGTAAACATATATTAAGGTTCCCTCCGTCCTCAGGCTTGGCAAGCATTTTATTCACTGGTTAGGGTATGCAGATTACTTGGTCCTACTAGACTGCACTCCAGTCAGCCTCCAACAACAGTTTGATAATCTGCCAATATTCATATTCACATTCAATATTCCAACAGAAATGACCTAATCATTAATAGGACTAAAACAAAAATAATTACATTTCAATTTGGATGTAAAAAGAGGGTAAATAAATATTGCTGCCACAGGCACACAGTCTTTGGAAACAGTATCACAATCCGACTATCTTGGTACGACAATAGACAACAAACTTTCTTGGAAACCACAAATGGAAAGGAAGCAACCTAGCTTTTGCTATAAAAAAAAAACACTATGGCTATTCCTTGAAGACTGTTATTGAGATATATATGGCCCAAATTCCTCCAGCTATTCTACATGGTGCTGAAATATTGGGAATCAAATATCATTCCAGCATAGAGAACCTTGAAGCAGCTGGTCTAAGAACATTATGGATTGCATAACCAGTCTGCTGAAAGTTCGATGCTTCACCCTATATTGGAAACTAACTCATGCCCCACTAGACTCCCTATTGATTGCATTTTATGGCACCATCTGACTTTGATTGTCCAGGGTGCTTGAGTAATACTACCTTAGGAATTCTTGACAAAACAATAAGCACCTGGAATCATTATATCGATGTTAACGATGGGCACAACTCGTTCTCCAGATCTAAATCTGTCCTTAAAAGGAAAATCTATTATTTCGATCGTGATCAAATAGGAACTAACTTGGCAAGCAAATACATGGGCACTGAATATATACACCATTAACACATTACCCATGATACTCCCATTGTACATAAGGAATTCCCAGTCAATTATATAATAAAAGACTACTTAAGAGTGAAATGTTATACTGTGAATAGAATGTAAGTCAGGGGAGCTAGGCAAGGAATTCCACGGAAGAACATGTATTGCAGACTTTGTGGGATCTTGGTATTGGAGACCGCCAAACATTTACTGCTGCAATGCGAAAGTCTACATAACACACGAAACTGGACTGCACTTTCATGTGGCATTGCTTCACCTAGGCATGAGTTTAGTGAAGCCATGTGGGACAGATATTTACAGGGCAGGGATCTTTTTTGAATTTACCACATCACTGGAATGTGGATTAACATCAAAGATATTTTAGGTACATGTTAGATAGATGTTGTTTTGCTCTGATGCGACCATAGCACATCGATCTAATTTCATCTTTCTTTTTAATTACATGTATGAACTGCGTCTTAGATTCTAACCTTATAGTAGGAAAAGCTGATGTTCTGCATTGTTTTTAACTATAGTACATTTATTCAATCATTTTCTATGTGGTATTTATATATGCATGTATTGTGTGATTTACATTTAAATTGCATAGTATAAAAGCCTTAGGGGTCGATTCATGGAATTAATGTGCGCCGAAAATTCCCACGCAGAGGTGCCAAAACGTGCGAATCGCAGGAAAAGTGCAAAAATCGCAGTGCAAGTGCGAAAATCGCAGGAAAAACAGCACACAGCGATTCATGGAAGTCCGTGCGCAAGAAAAACATTGGATGTGCGCTATAAATGTGCGCCGCGCACGCTGGCGCACAGGTCATCCAACAGCGTGCGCCACGGCCACTGCGAAGTCGCACATAGCGCGGCGCACATCACAAAAGTAGGCGTAACACGGGGCGTAACACTCGGAATGGGGAACAACGCGTGAAAATATGGGCGATACGGAGGAAGTACAGGAGGCAAGTGCGCGGAACGCCCACACGCTCGCCTACAACCCGTATTCATGGAATCGAATAGGGCAAATCAGCGCACGGTCAAAGACGCGCACAGGGCCAAACAAGTACGCCACAAGAAAGCAGAAGGTAGCGCCCCTGCGACTGAAAAAAATGTGCGCCAAAATGTGCGCTAACAAAAAGCAACCATATACAGCCATGATGAATGGCCCATACAGTGGCCCTCTAGGACAAATGAGGTGCAAAGGGGCACCGACAAACACGGACACCCGCTGTGTGAAAAATAGCGTGTGCGCGTGTTCCTGGGTGCGCAGGAAGTTCCACACGCGATTAGCCTGGGTACGTGTACTTCGGGGTGCGCGGGAAGTTCCACACGCGATTAGCCTGGGTACGTGTACTACAGGGTGCGCGGGAAGTTCCACACGCGATTGGCCTGGGTAGGTGGGGGTGCGTGGGAAGTTCCACACGCGATTGGCCGGGGTACGTGTACTACGGGGTGCGCGGGAAGTTCCACACGTGATTGGCCTGGGTAGGTGGGGGTGCGCGGGAAGTTCCACACGCGATTGGTCTGGGTACGTGTACTTCGGGGTGCGCGGGAAGTTCCACACGTGATGGGCCTGGGTACGTGTATTCCGAGGTGCGCGGAAGATTCACACGCGATTTCTGCAGGGTACGTGTATTTCGGTGGTGCCGGGGAATGCTACACTTGATTTGGCCATGTGGGTCCCCCCAGGTGTTCCCTCTACACCCTCCACGGCCCCTGCAGGCAGCCCACACCACAGGGTACTACCCTGCACCCTGCTCATGTCCCACAGGCAACCCATCCACCATGGCCATGCCCACCAGCCAACCCACATGTTACCTTGCACTACTGATCACCAACACATATCTCCCACCACCCCCAACCCCCAGCCACCAGGGGCAGCCCCCACCAGGCCCCCACTCATGTCTCACACCACCCCCACCGCCCAGCAGTGCAGGGGCAGCCTCCACCAGGCCCCCACCCATGTCTACCACCACCCCCACCCCCTAGCAGTGCTGGGGCAGCCTCCACCAGGCCCCCACTCATGTCTCCCACCACCCCCACCCCCCAGCAGTGCAGGGGCAGCCTCCACCAGGCCCCCACCCATGTCTACCACCACCCCCACCCTCCAGCAGTGCAGGGGCAGCCTCCACTAGGCCCACACTCATGTCTCCCATCACCCCCACACCCCAGCAGTGCAGGGGCTGCCTCCACCAGGCCCCCACTCATGTCTTCATGCACCCCCACCCCCCAGCAGTGCAGGGGCAGCCTCCACCAGGCCCCCACTCATTTCTCCCACCACCCCCACCCCCCAGCATTGCAGGGGCAGCAGGCCCCCACTCATGTCTCCCACCACCCCACCCCCCAGCAGTGCAGGGGCAGCCTCCACCAGGCCCCCACTCATGTCTCCCACCACCCCACCCCCCAGCAGTGCAGGGGCAGCCTCCACCAGGCCCCCACTCATGTCTTCCACCACCCCCAACCCCCAGCAGTGCAGGGGCAGCCTCCACCAGGCCCCCACTCATGTCCCCTATTACCCCCACCCCCCAGCAGTGCAGGGGCAGCCTCCACCAGGCCCCCACTCATGTCCTCATGCACCCCCACCCTCCAGCAGTGCAGGGGCAGCCTCCACCAGGCCCCCACTCATGTCTACCACCACCCCCACCCCCCAGCCACCAGGGGCAGCCTCCACCAGGCCCCCACTCATGTCTCCCACCACCCCACCCCCCCAGCAGTGCAGGGGCAGCCTCCACCAGGCCCCCACTCATGTCTCCCACCACCCGCACCCCCCAGAAGTGCAGGGGCAGCCTCCACCAGGCCCCCACTCATGTGCCCTATTACCCCACCCCGGCAGTGCAGGGGCAGCCTCCACCAGGCCCCCACTCATGTCCTCATGCACCCCCACCCCCTTGCAGTGCAGGGGCAGCCTCCACCAGGCCCCCACTCATGTCTCCCACCACCCCCACCCCCCAGCCACAAGGGGCAGACTCCACCAGGCCCCCACTCATGTCTCCCACCGCCCCCACCCCCCTCGCAGTGCAGGGGCAGCCTCCACCAGGCCCCCACCCATGTCTACCACCACCCCCACCCCCAGCAGTGCAGGGTGCAGGGGCAGCCTCCACCAGGCCCACACTCATGTCTCCCACCACCCCACCCCCCAGCAGTGCAGGGGCAGCCTCCACCAGGCCCCCACTCATGTCTCCCACCACCCCCACCCCCCAGCAGTGCAGGGGCAGCCTCCACCAGGCCCCCACTCATGTCCTCATGCGCCCCCACCCCCCAGCAGTGCAGGGGCAGCCTCCACCAGGCCCCCACTCATGTCTACCACCACCCCCAGCCACCAGGGGCAGCCTCCACCAGGCCCCCACTCATGTCCCCATGCACTCCCACCCCCCAGCAGTGCAGGGGCAGCCTCCACCAGGCCCCCACTCATGTCTACCACCACCCCCACCCCCCAACCACCAGGGGCAGCCTCCATCAGGCCCCCACTCATGTCTCCCACCACCCCCACCCCCCAGCAGTGCAGGGGCAGCCTCCACCAGGCCCCCACTCATGTCCCTTATTACCCCCACCCTCCAGCAGTGCAGGGGCAGCCTCCACCAGGCCCCCACTCATGTCCCCATGCACCCCCACCCCCCAGCAGTGCAGGGGCAGCCTCCACCAGGCCCCCACTCATGTCTCCCACCCCCCACCCACCAGCCACCAGGGGCAGCCTCCACCAGGCCCCCACTCATGTCTCCCACCACCCCCACCCCCCAGCAGTGCAGGGGCAGCCTCCACCAGGCCCCCACTCATGTCTCCCACCACCCCCACCCCCCAACAGTGCAGGGGCAGCCTCCACCAGGCCCCCACTCATGTCTCCCACCACCCCCACCCCCCAGCAGTGCAGGGGCAGCCTCCACAAGGCCCCCACTCATGTCCCCTATTACCCCCACCCCCCCAGCAGTGCAGGGGCAGCCTCCACCAGGCCCCCACTCATGTCCTCATGCACCCCCACATCCCAGCAGTGCAGGGGCAGCCTCCACCAGGCCCCCACTCATGTCTCCCACCACCCCCACCCCCCAGCCACCAGGGGCAGCCTCCACCAGGCCCCCACTCACGTCTCCCACCACCCCCACCCCCCAGCAGTGCAAGGGCAGCCTCCACCAGGCCCCCACTCATGTCTCCCACCACCCCCACCCCCCAGCAGTGCAGGGGCAGCCTCCACCAGGCCCCCACTCATGTCCCCTATTACCCCCACCCCCCAGCAGTGCAGGGGCAGCCTCCACCAGGCCCCCACTCATGTCCCCATGCATCCCCACCCCCAGCAGTGCAGGGGCAGCCTCCACCAGGCCCCCACTCATGTCTACCACCACCCCCACCCCCCAGCCACCAGGGGCAGCCTCCACCAGGCCCACACTCATGTCTCCCACCACCCCCACCCCCCAGCAGTGCAGGGGCAGCCTCCACCAGGCCCCCACTCATGTCTCCCCCCACCCCCACCCTCCAGCAGTGCAGGGGCAGCCTCCACCAGGCCCCCACTCATGTCTCCCTCCACCCCCACCCCCCAGCAGTGCAGGGGCATCCTCCACCAGGCCCCCACTCATGTCTCCCACCACCCCCACCCCCCAGCCGTGCGATTTGCCTGGGTACGTGTACTTCGGGGTGCGCGGGAAGTTCCACACGCGATTTGCCTGGGTACCTGTACCTCGGGGTGCGCAGGAAGTTCCACGCGCGATTAGCCTGGGTACGTGTACTTCGGGGTGCGCAGGAAGTCCCACACGTGATTGGCCTGGGTACGTGTACTTTGGGGTGCGCGGGAAGTCCCACACACGATTGGCCTGGGTACGTGTACTTCGGGGTGCGCGTGAACTTCCACACGTGATTGGCCTGGGTACGTGTACTACGGGGTGCGTGTGAACTTCCACACATGATTGGCCTGGGTACGTGTACTTCGGGGTACGCGTGAATTTCCACACGCGATTGGCCTGGGTACGTGTATTTCTGGGGTGCGCAGGAAGTTCCACACGTGATTGGTGGAAATCCATGTGTGCTCTGTCATCACATGTAATGAGGGAAACACCCGCGCGCCTCACGTCACAGACGCGCTCACGCGCTAAGGGCCTTTGGTCCAATTAAATCGCATATGCGTGCTGACGTGCATACGCGCTAAGGGCCTTTCCTCGATTTACACGCAGACGTGCAGGGTTTTCACGTGCCAAATCACTCCGTATCAAGCTGGCCACGCGTAAGCACACAGAAGACCACGCTCCTGCCCAAAAGGCCGAATTACTGCCCCCCAGAGCCCCGAGCAGCCTCCCACGAGCCATCTGCTGCTGCCTGCCTGCCTGCCTGCCTGCTGCCACCGTGCCCTGCCATTTGGTGCCTGCACATCAGCCATCTGCAGGGGTCCATTTGCTGTGTCCACCCCTGCTGGAACAGAAGACTCCCGACTGGGATACCATCGCTCCACAGCCCAGCCCCAGGACCCAGTTGCCCACCCACTCCTGCCTCTGGGGTTGCCATGTCGGGCACTGAAACATCTGGCACCACTGGCAACCCCCGGCCAGAGAGGCAGAGGGGCACCAGCTTCACTGACACCGAAGTTGGTGTCCTGGTGGAGCAAGTCCTGGGGCAGTATGATGCCCTCTTCGGAAGTAAGCGCGCCAACAAGGAAGGACGGACTTGGATCTGGACGGACATCGTGACTGCCATCAACGCGGAGGGGGTGGCAGTCCGCAACTACCAACATGTCAAGAAGCGCTGGGATGACTGCAGGTCCAGGACCCTCTTGAAGGCCCGGCGCCTCGTGGAGGGGGGCCGGGGCTGCATGAGAACCATCCAGATGAGGGTCCTGGAACACATAGGCCCAGCGCTCCACGCCCAGATCCTTTAGAGGCAGACCCGTCTGGAGTTGAGCGGTAAGTGGCCAAGCATTGCTGTGTGAGACAGGGCATGTCGCAGTGTGCTGGTTGTCTTATACTTGCCTGTATGTGTGACATAGGCCATGTATGCATGTGTTTGTGCAGGGACGTCATGCATGTGAGACCAGTAATGTGTGAACCACACGGTTGGTGCATGTGTTCAAATTCAACATGGGTTACCCTATGCGGAATGGCCACATGAAAGCATGCCAGTCTCTGTTCCTGGACATGGGTGAGGGATGGGTGCTGATGCCATGTACATGTATGCTGTCCATGTCTGTGTGTCTGACCTGCGTGTCTGTGACTTGTGAATGCCAGGGATGCATGACACATGTCTGTCGCAATGTTCAGGTTCACTGATGCAGCCTAGTCATCCTGGTATCCACTGTGTCTGTGGTGTACGAGGCCAGATGGATGAAACTAGGGGGAAGTGTGTGCATGTGATAGGCATGGCCCATGATGCATGTGAGTTCCAAAACAACAGTGTATGTTTCAAGAATCACTTGGACATGTATGCTAATGTCCATAGCATGTGCCATGCCTGTTACCGCATGTGTTTTACCTGCACTGAGCCATGTGTTGTGGAGGGACATGATGGAAGTGATCTTTGACAGTGCCACTCATCTGCTATTGCTTCCTGTCTAGGGGACCATTGTACAGTACCCTGATGCTTGTGTTCTATGTCTCCCTCTACACAGCGCCACGTGAAGAAGAGGGCGGAGACGGCTCTGTGGAGCAAAGCAGCGGGGATGCCCCCAAGGCTGCAGCGGAAGGGGTGGGTGAGCCCCCACAGGGGCTTGCAACGGCGGAAGACAGGGTGGAGCCATCCAGGTTGGTGGTTTCCACAGAGGAGGAGGAGGCCGCTACTGAGGCGCACCTGGGGCCTGGTGGGGGCATCCCTGCTGGTGCAAGTGTTGCAGTCCAGGGGCAGGGGCAGGAGGCAGCACAGGTCGCCGTGGAGGGGCCTGTGCATGTCACTGTCCCTGACACTGTGACTGCACCACCATGCACCAGCAGGGATGCCCCATCCCAGGCCCGTCCGCAGGTAGGGGGATGTCCATGTCATCTGACTCCCCTCCACCTGCGGACGAGGGGATCCCTGGCCATATGGAGAAGGTCCTGATTGGTGTCGCGTTGCGCACAGGTGCAATTTGTGATGAGGTGCGTGCTTCCCGGGAGGAGCATGCACGTCATCACGGAGAGCACCGTGCCGACGTGGCCCAGTTGGGATCGGCCATGGTCGGGGGTTTCCTACATGTGTCGGCCAATCTGGCAACCCTCTCCTCCTCTGTGGAGACTATGCACCAGTCGTTCTCCATGCCGTCTTCCGGCCCAGATGCCACCAGGGCCCCCTGTGGACCTGCCCCGACCAATGCAGCCGGCTCGGTGGGGATCCCATTCCTGCCACAGTCGGGAGTCGGAGGTCCAGCAGGGGTGGACACACCAGCAACTGGACCCCAGCAGATGGAGGATGTGACGGCATCATCGGGCAGGGCACGTGCACGACGGCGTCGGTGGATTCCATCAGCCTGGATGCCGTCATGCTGGCACAGGCAGTTGCGTCGGAGGCAGCGGCAGGCTCGACGTGGGAGGCATCATGGCTCGGGGCCATCAACATCAGGGGTGCAGGCATCGGCCGGAGGGCAGGAGAACCCTGGAATGGGAGTGGCTTCCGTGTGGGAGCGGTTGGGCCAGCAGATAGGTGCGGAGCGGCAGCGGGCAGAGGAGGAACGGCTCACAATGGTCAGGGCGGAGAACTCCATGCGGAGGGCGCTGAGGCGGGCTGAGTGCCTCGAGGGTCTTCGCAGGGAGTTGGAGCTGGACACTGCTTTATCCCTGCGAGACCTCTGGGCCAGGGAACATGCCCGCCTCCAAGCCATTGAACAGGAGTTTGATGATGCCCTGGCCCATGACAACATCCAGTGAGCCGTTGGACTAGCCCGCTGCCCATGTAAATAGTTATGTAGTTAGTGTTAGGTTTCCTTTGTTTTTGCATTTTCTTTGGACCTTTTGGACAATGGGCCACATTTTTGCATATAGTTATTTTTTATTAGGTAGTGTTGTTAGATAGGTTTCATTTCTTTTGTTGGGATCATGGACCCTGGCTTGTTCACCTGTACATAGTTCACTGTTGGATTTTCTTTTCTTTTTACAATTTACCCATGGAGCAATGGCTTTCAATAATAATTTCCCATTGGATTTTCTTTTGTGGACTGTGACTTTGGACACCATTCCTTTGGATTCTGATTTTTGGTTTTGCATTTTTTCACGGACATGCTTCTTTTTAATTTTTTTACATTCCCATTTCTGTTAGTTTATTTTTGATTCAATTCATGTTTCCTTTAATACATATTTTTTGATCAAACTTCAATGTGTAGTATCATCTCATTGCTTTCATGCATATCATGATATGGGTTTTGAGATTCACTGACACCCATTGGGTGTATATGAGGGACATGTGTTCGTTTCCAAACTTGCAATTGCTGTTCTATCATGTTATTGCCATTTCTGAGTGGGTGGATGCAATACTCGGGTGGGTGTTTTGCATTTGGAGGCTGACCATAGGGACCAGGGATCTAGATTGTGATGACATGTTGGCTGGGGAACATGAGCTGGACATGAGTGGGGGCCTGCTGGCAGGTGCCCCACAGTGCTGGGGGGTGGGGGTGCAGGGGAACATGAGTTGGACATGAGTGGGGGCCTGCTGGCAGGTGCCCCACAGTGCTGGGGGGTGGGGGTGCAGGGGAACATGAGTTGGACATGAGTGGGGGCCTGCTGGCAGGTGCCCCACAGTGCTGGGGGGTGGGGGTGCAGGGGAACATGAGTTGGATATGAGTAGGGGCCTGCTGGCAGGTGCCCCACAGTGCTGGGGGGTGGGGGTGCAGGGGAACATGAGTTGGACATGAGTGGGGGCCTGCTGGCAGGTGCCCCACAGTGCTGGTGGGTGGGGGTAATAGGGGACATGAGTGGGGGCCTGGTGGAGGCTGCCCCTGCACTACTGAGGGGTGGGGGTGGTGGGAGACATGAGTTGGACATGAGTGGGGGCCTGGTGGAGGCTGCCCCTGCACTGCTGGGGGGTGGGGGTAATAGGGGACATGAGTGGGAGCCTGGTGGAGGCTGCCCCTGGTGGCTGGGGGGTGGGGGTGGTGGGAGACATGAGTGGGAGCCTGGTGGAGGGTGCCCCTGACTGCTGGGGGGTAGGGGGTGCAGGGAGACAGGAGTGGGGGCCTGGTGGAGGGTGCCCCTGACTGCTGGGGGTGGGGGTGCAGGGAGACAGGAGTGGGGGCCTGGTGGAGGGTGCCCCTGACTGCTGGGGGTAGGTGGTGCAGGGAGACAGGAGTGGGGGCCTGGTGGAGGGTGCCCCTGCACTGCTGGGGGGTGGGGGTAATAGGGGACATGAGTGGGGGCCTGGTGGAGGCTGCCCCTGGTGGCTGGGGGGTGGGGTGGTGGGAGACATGAGTTGGACATGAGTGGGTGCCTGGTGGAGGCTGCCCCTGCACTGCTGGGGGGTGGGGGTAATAGGGGACATGAGTGGGGGCCTGGTGGAGGCTGCCCCTGGTGGCTGGGGGGGTGGGGTTGGTGGGAGACATGAGTGGGGGCCTGGTGGAGGCTGCCCCTGGTGGCTGGGGGGTGGGGGTGGTGGGAGACATGAGTTGGACATGAGTGGGGGCCTGGTGGAGGCTGCCCCTGCACTGCTGGGGGATGGGGGTAATAGGGGACATGAGTGGGGGCCTGGTGGAGGCTGCCCCTGGTGGCTGGGGGGTGGGGGGTGATGGGAGACATGAGTGGGGGCCTGGTGGAGGCTGCCCCTGCACTACTGGGGGGTGGGGTTGGTGGTAGACATGAGTGGGGGCCTGGTGGAGGCTGCCCCTGCACTGCTGGGGGGTGGGGGTGATGGGAGACATGAGTGGTGGCCTGGTGGAGGCTGCCCCTGCACTGCTGGGGGGTGGGGGTGGTGGTAGACATGGGTGGGGGCCTGGTGGAGACTGCCCCTGCACTGCTGGGGTGTGGGGGTGGTGGGAGACATGAGTGGGGGCCTGGTGGAGGCTGCCCCTGCACTGCTGGGGTGTGGGGGTGGTGGTAGACATGGGTGGGGGCCTGGTGGAGACTGCCCCTGCACTGCTGGGGGGTGGGGGTGGTGGGAGACATGAGTGGGGGCCTGGTGGAGGCTGCCCCTGGTGGCTGGGGGGTGGGGTGGTGGGAGACATGGGTGGGGGCCTGGTGGAGGCTGCCCCTGCACTGCTGGGGGTGGGGGTAATAGGGGACATGAGTGGGGGCCTGGTGGAGGCTGCCCCTGGTGGCTGGGGGTGGGGGTGCTGGGAGACAGGAGTGGGAGCCTGGTGGAGGGTGCCCCTCACTGCTGGGGGTGGGGGTAATAGGGGACATGAGTGGGGGCCTGGTGGAGGCTGCCCCTGGTGGCTGGGGGTGGGGGTGCTGGGAGACAGGAGTGGGAGCCTGGTGGAGGGTGCCCCTCACTGCTGGGGGGCAGGGGGTGCAGGGAGACAGGAGTGGGGGCCAGGTGGAGGGTGCCCCTGACTGCTGGGGGGTGGGGGTGCAGGGAGACAGGAGTGGGGGCCTGGTGGAGGGTGCCCCTGACTGCTGGGGGGTAGGGGGTGCAGGGAGACAGGAGTTG
The DNA here is from genome assembly GCF_040938575.1 of Ambystoma mexicanum. Classification (NCBI taxonomy): domain Eukaryota; kingdom Metazoa; phylum Chordata; class Amphibia; order Caudata; family Ambystomatidae; genus Ambystoma; species Ambystoma mexicanum. The sequence goes on from NC_090932.1 coordinate 1,091,346,899, forward strand.
GACATGAGTGGGGGCCTGGTGGAGGCTGCCCCTGCACTGCTGGGGGGTGGGGGTAATAGGGGACATGAGTGGGGGCCTGGTGGAGGCTGCCCCTGGTGGCTGGGGGGAGGGGGTGGTGGGAGACATGAGTGGGAGCCTGGTGGAGGGTGCCCCTGACTGCTGGGGGGTAGGGGGTGCAGGGAGACAGGAGTGGGGGCCTGGTGGAGGGTGCCCCTGACTGCTGGGGGGTGGGGGTGCAGGGAGACAGGAGTGGGGGCCTGGTGGAGGGTGCCCCTGCACTGCTGGGGGGTGGGGGTAATAGAGGACATGAGTAGGGGCCTGGTGGAGGGTGCCCCTGGTGGCTCGGGGGGGTGGTGGGAGACATGAGTTGGACATGAGTGGGGGCCTGGTGGAGGCTGCCACTGCACTGCTGGGGGGTGGGGGTAATAGGGGACATGAGTGGGGGCCTGGTGGAGGCTGCCCCTGGTGGCTGGGGGGTGGGATTGGTGGGAGACATGAGTGGGGGCCTGGTGGAGGCTGCCCCTGGTGGCTGGGGGTGGGGTGCTGGGAGACATGAGTGGGAGCCTGGTGGAGGGTGCCCCTGACTGCTGGGGGGTAGGGGGTGCAGGGAGACAGGAGTGGGGGCCTGGTGGAGGCTGCCCCTGACTGCTGGGGGGTGGGGTGCAGGGAGACAGGAGTGGGGGCCTGGTGGAGGGTGCCCCTGCACTGCTGGGGGATGGGGGTAATAGGGGACATGAGTAGGGGCCTGGTGGAGGCTGCCCCTGGTGGCTGGGGGGGGTGGTGGGAGACATGAGTTGGACATGAGTGGGGGCCTGGTGGAGGCTGCCACTGCACTGCTGGGGGGTGGGGGTAATAGGGGACATGAGTGGGGGCCTGGTGGAGGCTGCCCCTGGTGGCTGGGGGGTGGGGTTGGTGGGAGACATGAGTGGGGGCCTGGTGGAGGCTGCCCCTGGTGGCTGGGGGGTGGGGGTGCTGGGAGACAGGAGTGGGAGCCTGGTGGAGGGTGCCCCTGACTGCTGGGGGGGTAGGGGGTGCAGGGAGACAGGAGTGGGGGCCTGGTGGAGGGTGCCCCTGACTGCTGGGGGGTGAGGGTGCAGGGAGACAGGAGTGGGGGCCTGGTGGAGGGTGCCCCTGACTGCTGGGGGGTGGGGGTGCTGGGAGACATGCATTGTTGATCAGTAGTGCAAGGTGACATGTGGGTTGGCTGGGGGGCATGCCCATGGTGGATGGGCTGCCTGCGGGACATGAGCAGGGGTGCAGGGTAGTCCCCCGTGGTGTGGGCTGCCTGCAGGGACCGTGGAGGTTGTAGAGCGAACACCTGGGAGGACCCACACGGCCAATTCACGTGTAGTACTCCCCAGAACCCCTGAAATACACGTACCCTGCTGAAATCGTGTGTGGAACTTCCCGCGCACCCCTGAAATACACGTACCCTGCTGAAATCGCGTGTGGAACTTCCCGCGCACCCCTGGAATACACGTACCCTGCTCGCACGGGGCCAATCGCGTGTGGAACTTCCCGCGCACCCCTGAAATACACGTACCCTGCTGAAATCGCGTGTGGAACTTCCCGCGCACCCCTGAAATACACGTACCCTGCTGAAATCGCGTGTGGAACTTCCCGCGCACCCCTGAAATACACGTACCCTGCTCGCACGGGGCCAATTGCATGTGGAACTTCCCACGCACCCCTGAAATACACGTACCCTGCCGAAATTGCGTGTGGAACTTCCCGCGCACCCCTGAAATACACGTACCCTGCTGAAATCGCGTGTGGAACTTCCCGCGCACCCCTGAAATACACGTACCCTGCTCGCACGGGGCCAATTGCATGTGGAACTTCCCACGCACCCCTGAAATACACGTACCCTGCCGAAATTGCGTGTGGAACTTCCCGCGCACCCCTGAAATACACGTACCATGCTGATTTTGTGTCTGATACTTCCCGCGCACCCCTGATGCACACGTACACAGGACAATTGCGTGTGGAACTTCCCGCGAACCACTGAAATACACGTTCCCCGCTTGGCGTTTGCTGTTTGCCAGCCCTGTGAACTGATCCAGGGTTAGCGCAGCCCTTCGCGATTATTTGGGGATTTTGAAGGCTTTTCCTTGCGCAAGGGCGTTCTTGGGGGCGTAACTGGCGCTGCTGCAGGGTCGCTGCGCCACGCTGCGCCACGGCTGGTTTTGGATGCGAAAATCCATGAATACGCTGTGCGCGGAAATCGATTTTAGCGCACGCGGCTGGCGCAGACATTCGCACAGGCACGCTGTGCGCCAGTCGCGTGCGCCACTTTTGTGCGAATTTCTATGAATTACCTGTTAATGGGCCTCATCACGACCCAGGCGGTAAGTTACCGCCTGGGCCGTGACTTTACCACCATGGCGTAAACTACGTTTACGCCATGGTGGTTGGCGGACTTACCGCCCCATTCGGACCTTGGCGGGGCGGTAAGTCCCCAATCCCCATTTACCCTTCCCCATTCCCATTTTTGCCCCATAGGGCATAATGGGAGTGGGGAAGGCGTTAATTACGCCACCGTAAATTACGGTGGCGTAATTAACTCCATGGTCCCTTAGCGCCATGGATTTTAACACCTGCTAAAAGCAGGTGTTAAATTCGCCATGGCGCTAAGGGACCTCGTACTCAGGCGGTAAGGGTCGGCGCTGTTTACGGCGCCGTAAACCCCTTACCGCCTGGGTCGTAATGAGGCCCATTGTCTAGATATACTAAATACATTTAAAAAAAAAAAAATATTTGACCAATCTGGTTAAACAAAATGGACAATATGCACGTTCAGATAGTAGGTATAATTCCACCCCGGAGTCCCGCACTTAACTTTCATTGCACTTCACCTGTTGCTCACCCGTGAGTACCCCAGCACCTATCCCATTCCCCCTCCCTTCTGCACTTGCACGTTCTGAACACTCACAAGGCATAGTAGTGCACATCCTCCCACGCCCCCAATGTAGTTATTATTTGTTATGTATGTGTTTGTGTCTCATCCCATGTCCCCTCCCTGTTGCCCTGTGGGCGCTTTGAAACAGTGTTTGCTTCCTGTATAAGCGCCTAACAAGCGAACAATACATGAATAAATAAAGTAATAATTTTGCATCAAGTTAATATGCACCCTAGAAAATTCAAGCATGTTCAACAGTTGCAAAACGGCCCTCAAAAAACCTCTAATAGGTATTTAGACTTACACGTGCTTTATAGTGTGTTTCTCACTGAACACATTTGATCATCATATGTTCGTCCAGCTTTAAAGCAATAAACAAAAGAATTACATAACACTCTTCCCCTTCATCAGGTATGTTCAAGGTCCAAACCAGAGCAACCTGAATTGCATCGAAGACAAACTTACATATTACAACTTCAACATGACCATTCAACTGTCTTCCCTAACGTACACACTCAGTGTTTTAAAAAGATAGCGATAACAACATTCCATCTAACCCTGGTCCACCATTTTAAGTTAAACAATAATATCACATTTGTACCAAGTGCTTTGTAGGAGATACCTCTCTTGTCTAAGTGCTGTAATAAGTGTTATAATGAAAGTTAATGGTAATGTAATAGGTGGTCTTTCGTACTGCAGCTCTGATCGTTATGGTGGCTTTGTGGGATGTGGTTTTGCCAAAACAAAAGATGGCATTGTTATAAGCAAGAGTCAGATATTAAACATGGGGTGTTGAGCGCAGGCCGGAAGCACCAGAGTTCTGAGTGGTGTCATGGTTGCATGTGGTTTGTATCATTTATTCTTGGGCAAATGTTCTATCTAGAAGAGAAACAACTATGGGTCTATTAGATGACAGTGCCGGGACAGTGGGAGAGCCTTTGGCTCGGCACAGTATGTGATAGAGCTGAAGATGTAGCAGGCTGTGTAGTGAGCTTGGAGCGGCTGCCTAAGGTTTCTGTGGTTGGGATGGTGCTAGTAGACATGAATCTACCATGTGTGTAGTTCCTGTGCATAGTTTAAAGGTTCTAGTAGATTAAAACATTGAGGAAGGTGAAGGCGATTTGGGACTCCTGGGGAGTCGTACTAGAATTCTATGGTTATACTGAATCAGTAGTATTTAAGTTTTGTTGTTATCCATCTAGGTGACGTGTTGTTACTGTTATGGGTTCCATTTTATGATTGCGTTGTGGTGTCAGTGTTTTATGTGGGATGGGGAGAAAAAGTTGGGGGGACTGGCCCGATTTTGTTTCGATCTCCAAGGTGTTCTGATTTGTGCACAAGTCAGTGAGGCTGATCCCAAATGAGTCAGTCTCTATTTTATTCTGTTTGTGAGGGTGGTGCTCTGATCAATCTTGTTGAAATTTATAATGGCTAATATTTTTTTTATCCAAGTGGTCCATCCCCTCAGAGTTGCAGGACCATGCTAGTTCATCCGCATGGTTCAGGAGAGTATTAGAGCCCTAGCCTGGGGTGACTAGAGGCTGAAAGGTCTACGTAGTGTGGTCTTTAGTGAGTAATTTGTCTGTTGTGATTTAGACAACAGCCAGGTTTTGAGAGATTTTCTGAAGACCAAGTGATCGTCCTCTGTGCAGAGTTGCCAGGGCATTGAGTTCCATAGTTTGGCTGAAAAGAAAGAGAAGGAGGATCTTCAAAGCACTCAGTTATCAACTTCTGAAGGATGAAGGACAAAGTCAGCTATGCCAGTTTTCAAATATGTGACTTCACTTTGCACAAAGATGTCAGAGGCGAACGCTTAATTAGTCGGAAATCGTTTAGGCAGACATCCTTGGTTGTAAAAGATCTGCCCACAAAACCCCTGCTCTCCAATCCCAAAATTGGCACCTGAGCAAAGGGCCATCTCTCAAACTTTGAACTTGAGCATCTCACATGTAATTCTGAGGTCTACCTTAGAAGGAAAAATTACTCTGCCATCCTTCAAGCATAAACGTTTAGGGACCAAGTCTTGGGTGTAGTTAGGTTAGCTGCATGGAAGAAACGTTGCCAAATATTGAAATTACCATAGAGGTGGGTGAGGTGAGTGAGGTCAGCAGGGCTGAGGGATAGAGGGTGAGGTGGAGAAGGTGTAGGTTTAGATGTAACTTGCCATTTCTGTACCTATTCGGTTTGAGAAAAGCCTCCACTTCTAATGCCCATGCACTCATGCTGCTTGTGCCTCACTAAACCCTCCTTTTTTCTGTTGGTGGACCGGGTGACAGGTGATATAATTGCAATAAATCTGCCTATGCAGCAATTAATATCATTTTTTGTTAGCTGTGCCCTTCTACACCCAAACTCCCCTTAAAGGTTTTAGCCAGCTGAACTTAGGGCCTCTTATGAATGTGCACATGCAATGGATGGGATCACACAGAATAACCCGAAATCCAAATAACCGAAGCAACTCAGGAAGATGACAAAGTACTGTTTTATTAACAATTATCTAAAACGGGGAGTTTACAACGAACATCAACAGACGTGCGCTCAGGTTCTCTCAGCGATGTTTACACAAATCATAGTTTTTATATCAAAAATACATCAGAAGTGATGTCATACTACGTGGCAATAATGAAAAACCTACTAAGGGTCGGGATTGTCCTAAGGGGAACATCTGAGTATATTTCCTATAGGAACTAGGATTGTGATTGGCTGCCCACTGCCAGGTGGACAACATTTGCCTACCTCTAAAACATGTCATCTTCAGAAACAGTAGATACATGGTTTCTCATTGTTTTTCAAACTGTAAGGTCCTTCATTATATGAAACACTACAATTGATTGGCACGCTTGTGGCAGGTCTGGAACATTCGGTTCACTTAGCAGCATGTAAGCCCAGACCCAGGTGCAAGGAGATGAGGCATGACACTACCTCCCCACCCAATTAGCCTAGCATCTCTCATCACCCATGCCTTCTGCCATGAAGATTGTCTTTGAACTTGTCCTTGCAAAAGTATCTTTGTCTTTAGAATACATGGGAGTGAGAACACTCACTATCGTGTTCTGGGACCCCAAGTCCGAACTCTATTTTCATCCTTGGCTCACGTGACCGGAGACCACGATTTGGTCCATTTTGCAGGTTTTAAATGCTTTAAATTAATTAAACTTGGCACTATTGGCACCTTAACAAGGGATGATTCATTCTTTGCACGTTCGGTCCTTTCCAGAACAGAAAGCTGACCATGGCTGCTTCAGTCCTTTCTCCAGGACACATAGCCTCATCTTGCAGCTCCACGATTCCGCTTATTCTTCCTGCGATACAATTTTCACTTCCCTCTTCATGAGTCCTGGCTTACTAAATTCATGATACGATTTGTCCAGCTTCTATACAATGGCAACTTCTCCTGCATTCTATTCACTACATATAGCCAGCTTCTATGATGACTTGCATTTCAGCACCTGTATCATTATTGAACAGTTGATTTTCTGCAGCACTTTGTGCACTTGTAATCTCCTTTTTCGCATTTAAAAGTCCACTTGATTCTTTACTTCGTCATAGTCTCTTCAGGATCTATACATCTTCTTCTGCCAGCATCTTGAGACTTTTTACATACTCTTTTGTGATGTCACTGCCTTCTTTTCTCTGCTCCTTCTCATACTCCTTCAGGGTTTTCCTCCCTCAAGTTGTCATCATTTCGGGGATACATTCAGTAGGGTTGTCTCAATGGGTATCTTCTCTCAAGCACATGCTGCAGTATTGGCACAACTGCTGGTGTCAAACACAGCACAATCTCAGGTGTCCAACATATGAGAGATATGGGGCAGGGCTTCCTGCAGAGGCATGCAGCTGCTCATCTACATTCCCCCCTCTGGTCGAGTCCTCGACCACCTCCTCGATCGTTTCCACATCCTGGTATTTTCTCTTAAAAAAGTGTTTCTTTGGTGTCTATATCTTCATCACCCCCCTCATGGTGCATGCTGATTTGACATGTTCATCTATAATCCAGGTCATGTTATTACATTGTCCACTTGGGGTACAATAGACCCATCTTCCCAATTACTTCCTATGATTCTTTGGGTACAGAAACTTGGTTCCTTCAGGTGCTACGATGCTAGCCTCTATGTATTTTCTAATGGCGTCATCAGTCAACTCCCTGGTGTTCGGTTCAGGTTTGACATTGATCATGATCTTCATCCCTAGCACCTTCTTTGCCGTTTTCTTGGATTGGGAAATCACCATTCTGACCATACAGAATCCAAACATTACTAACACCAGTATTACAACAAGAACCTTGAGTATATTTGCCAACCACTGTGAAATCCATGAAAACAAAGAGACAAACCAGCTGTCATCTTCAATGTCATCTGTCTCATCTTCCATCTTGGCGTGCAGGTCTATCAACAGCGTTATGGCCTATGGCCTCTATCAAGGTTCCATTGTGGTCATTGTGAGAAGGTATAAATGTGCAACATGATGGCCTGATTTTGGTGCAAACTCTCCCTTCCATTGCTGTGATCATATCAAGAACATATATATTCTGGAGGGTCATCAGTTGTATGGCCCTCATCTCTTCTTTAATAGCATTGAATCCCTTTATGGTAGCATTGATCATCTGCAAAAGCTCCCATCTGGTAATTTGCAGCCATTTGGCATTCAACACTGTTTGGATCCCAGGCATGAATACAACTGTCCTTATCATAGTAGTCTTGCTGAACAACATGAACTTCCTCAGGAATGGTATCATACGCTGTTATCGACTTGCTGAGAAATAATTTCCTTTTTTTGTCCATCAGAGAAGTTCAAACAACCTTCTTTTTCTCAAATGGTCATCCACTTTTGGAAATTCACTAATGTTTAGATCGCTCTGAGGAATCATTAATACTGGAACATGGATGAGCACCGGGGAACACACCGCCCCAATCCTTGGGCAACTTCATATAGGCTCTAGATCCACAAGCCCAATATCAATCCATAAGGATGGCTGTCCCGTCTCTCATCCCAGGAAAGTCAATTGTGGCTTTGCATTCTTTGTTATATCCCACATGGTGCTTCCCATGATTTTGGAAACATGGTGTTGCATTAATCAATGGGACTACAACTACAGGGGCTGATTCATCTTCTACCCATGGCAAAAATTTGGCCCATGACTTTAAGCATCCATCCTTCACTTTCTGCACTTCTTGTACATAGTCCGTTTTCAGAAGATGAGCTGCACAGGACACCATTCCTTATTCCCATCCTTTCTTATTATGCACTCGTCCATAGATCAACATTTTAGTTCATTCCCAACATCCAGGTGATTCTGCTATTTCTGTCACATCAGAACAATTCATTCTCTTCATTTCTTCAATGATCACCTCATCCTGTCCTGCAACAGGATATACAAGCATTTTGCTTTTCCATCCAGACTCCTTCTCCATTTGTGTGGTTTTGATATAGTCATCCTGGTATGGAAATGACCATTTTGATCTCCATCGCAAGGTCGCCCAACTTCCTTGATACTCAAGTAGTACATGCTGCAAGATGGCTTAGGCATTTCACATTGTGTGCTGAAACCTCCTTTAAAATGAAAGTCCTTACTGTATTCATGGCATAGGGGATGAGAGAGCAGACATAGCAACTCCCATCAGATGATCTTTCCCCCACCTTTTTCATGTGTTGATACCACATGTTATTTCCCAGGTGAGCTGTATTATATAGATATTTATTTATCCCTTCATTAGCTTCCTCTGCATCTCTTTTATGTCTCCCAATATACTTATAGAGATCAAGGAACCTTTCATTATTCTTTTTCATAGTTGGGAGAATCATAGGAACTCTTTCTTCGATAGAAACATTAAGATGACAGAAACTCTGAAAGATAAGGAACAAAAAGACAACAAGAACAATCATGCATATAAATTATGCATAGAAATCTGGCCAGCCATTTTTTGTGCCATCCTACTGCTTACTGAACTCGTGTTCTTTCTACAATCGTATTGTCTTCTTCATTAATCGTTTCTAATACAATCATCAAGTTTCGTTTATGTCTGTAACTGTACAATTTATTCAATTATTTTTTTTTTTTATTTTTTTTTATTGAAACACCAGTCTGACATGTCTCAATGCAAGCATTGTGACATCAGACTTTTATTACAATGTGGTCCTATGTATCCAAAAAGAAGGAAGAAGAAGAAAAAGAGAAGAGGACTTCTCCAAAACAAGCAAAGGTCCATCAGACTATTACCGTCCGCTCGAGCCACTTCTGAAAATCCTGGATGAAACGTTGTTTCAAATAAAGTTTGTGTCGAGACGTAGAGAGTCCAAGTAGTCAACTACGGCACAGCTTAATTTTATACAGTGTCCGGCTGCCGCATATGACCACCAATCTCGACTAATACAGTCCACAGGAATGAAGTCTCCCAGATGCGTCATCCGTTTGGCGGTGGTATCTTTGCATCTAGTGAGGAGATGTTCAGAAGTTTCGGTTTCACAGTGACAGAAACGACATATATTGTTACTCATTTCTTTAAAGTGACGACTCCACATCATTTCTTTCGTTTTTATGGCATTTAAACGAAACCTTAGGAACTGCTCACGATGATGATATTCAATTATAGCAATAAGGAGTCTTCTTATTACTGGGCCGTTTTTAGTATTCTCTATAAAGGTGTGAATATTATATCTTCTAACAAGAGCAGGGTAAGATTGAAGTATGAACACAAAGACAGATAGGGAGAGTGAACCCCAGAGGCGTTGCAGAGGCGTTGCTGGGGAGGGGGGCTAAGGCGGCTATAGCCCCCGGTCTTTTGGTTGTAGCCCCGGATAGAATCTGAAGGGCTACAACCAAAAGGCTAGCTAGCCCCGAGTCTATATGAATATATGTCTATATTTATACTATGTGACATTGTATGATGTCTTTTATTTGTGCAATTGTTGAATAAAATATGCCTTACCTTTGGATGACACAGAGTAGTTGTGAGATGACCTGTCTACAAAATGTCTGAATAATTTAGGCAGTAGACGGTACACTGACCAACAGAGCCCGGCAGTAGACGGTACACTGACCAACACAGCCCAGCAGAGGTTCCCGTGGAGAAAGAGGAAGCGAGCGCGCCGAGGGACAGGGCCTGCCTGACCCCGTCCCAACAAGTGCCTGACTTGCCCATGCCGGGCGCATCGCGGCACGAAAGCGAGGCTAAACCTCGTTTTCATTGCAGGAACCGCCGGCAGGCGGATCGCCGGCCAACCCAAAGGCCATCCTAAGGCCTGTTGTGTGCCACACACCCCCCCACTCCTAACATCCATCCTGAGGGGTGAGGGCAGGAGCCCCCCCAGCACCCCAGCCCAGCAGAGGTTCCCGTGGAGAAAGAGGAAGCGAGCGCGCCGAGGGACAGGGCCTGCCTGACCCCGTCCCAACAAGTGCCTGACTTGCCCATGCCGGGCGCATCGCGGCACGAAAGCGAGGCTAAACCTCGTTTTCACTGCAGGAACCGCCGGCAGGCGGATCGCCGGCCAACCCAAAGGCCATCCTAAGGCCTGTTGTGTGCCACACACCCCCCCACTCCTAACATCCATCCTGAGGGGTGAGGGCAGGAGCCCCCCCAGCACCCCAGCCCAGCAGAGGTTCCCGTGGAGAAAGAGGAAGCGAGCGCGCCGAGGGACAGGGCCTGCCTGACCCCGTCCCAACAAGTGCCTGACTTGCCCATGCCGGGCGCATCGCGGCACGAAAGCGAGGCTAAACCTCGTTTTCACTGCAGGAACCGCCGGCAGGCGGATCGCCGGCCAACCCAAAGGCCATCCTAAGGCCTGTTGTGTGCCTGTTTGGAGCCTCAGGAGCCAGGGGCCACAAACTCTGCCCGTGCTGCTCCAGGCATCACAAACACCTTGTGTAATCACCTTGTTTGCCTCCGGAGCCTCGGAGCCAGTGTCTACTCGGACCTTTAATCTTTTGTGAGTAAAGGGGATACCCTCAGTTTACACTATTGTGCTTTCTGGTATGTCTTCTGCTATTCCGCATTCATAAACATTTGAACTCGGTTTCTTTCACCTTCGATAACTGTTTGCTACATACGCTTATGCTTCCAACTCCGCCGCCTCTATGCGTTACTGCTGCCACCTCTTTAATAGTACAGTCATTTTCAGCCCCTAGTGCTTTATGCCTCAAGACTGCTATTGGCCGTGCCCTTTGGTCGCTAACGGACCACTGCACTGTATTGTGCCTTATGGTCGCCCAGAGACCACTGTATTATTGTGTAGTGCCTTATGGTCGCCCAGAGACCACTGTATTATTGTGTAGTGCCTTATGGTCGCCCAGAGACCACTGTAGTATTGTATAGTGCCTTATGGTCGCCCAGAGACCACTATATTATTGTGTAATGCCTTATGGTCGCCCAGAGACCACTGTATTATTGTGTAGTGCCTTATGGTCGCCCAGAGACCACTGTAGTATTGTATAGTGCCTTATGGTCGCCCAGAGACCACTATATTATTGTGTAATGCCTTATGGTCGCCCAGAGACCACTGTATTATTGTGTAGTGCCTTATGGTCGCCCAGAGACCACTGTAGTATTGTGTAGTGCCTTATGGTCGCCCAGAGACCACTGTAGTATTGTGTAGTGCCTTATGGTCGCCCAGAGACCACTGTAGTATTGTATAGTGCCTTATGGTCGCCCAGAGACCACTATATTATTGTGTAGTGCCTTATGGTCGCCCAGAGACCACTGTATTATTGTGTAGTGCCTTATGGTCGCCCAGAGACCACTGTAGTATTGTGTAGTGCCTTATGGTCGCCCAGAGACCACTATATTATTGTGTAGTGCCTTATGGTCGCCCAGAGACCACTGTAGCATTGTGTAGTGCCTTATGGTCGCCCAGAGACCACTGTACTATCACTCTCAGCCCAGTATCTGACCTCGGTTTTTAGACCTACATCTGACCGTCGCACTTAGCCCAGTATCTGACTGCTACTCTTAGACTAGTACGTCACTGCTGCATTAATCTCGCCAAGTATTTGAGAACTGTACTCTGCCAACTCTGCCCCGTATCCATCCACGGCAACTAATTCCAGCCCACCTAGCTCAGCTAGTAGTAACAGTATGTACTTCCACATGCCCAACCCAGTTCACCTTGCACAATTCTCCAAACTGACAATTATCCTTACCATCATCTACACGACCATGCCTACAGTTCTGCCTACAGAGGGCCTTGGTGCCCACATACAACTCATCTCTAAACCCTGCAACTTAGAACAAAGGAAGCTTAGACTCCGGGCTCGACTACCTAAAATATTCGAACCTATTACTAAATATAACATTAACCTAGAACACCTCCGACCCAAAATATGCCGACCACTGGTAACCACCGCCCCTCTCAGACACCAACCACACCATAAAATCAATAAACTTATAGCCAAACCCCCGCTCACAGCACAGCTAGAACCTGAACTAAAAGCTGCTCTAATCAATGCCAGATCATTAGTCGCCCATGCCACTGACATAGCAGATATCATACGGGATAATAGCCTTGACTTCATTGCCATTACTGAATCTTGGCTCCACGATGCAGCAGGTCCGGCTCTCACTCTGGCAGTCCCAGAGAATTATACCATTCTCAGAGCTGACAGACCAGACTCGCGCGGTGGAGGAATTGCAATTATCGCCAAATCTAATCTCTCTATGAGAATCACACCCACACCCTCCCTCAAATCCTGCGAGCTTCTCTCTATCAAATTACCGACTGCAAACTCCCAAACACTAAATATCCACCTTATCTATAGACCCCCTGGCCCCGTCAGCACCTTCACTGAAGACATCACCACTGTTATCTCTGAGAAGCTAAAAGAATCCTCCCAAACACTAGTACTAGGAGATTTCAATCTAGGGCTCAACGATATCAACGACCATCATGCTACTGCCACAGGCAATACTCTGTCAGTGCTAGGCTTCACGCAGTTCGTGAATACTTCCACACATATCAAGGGAAGAACACTAGACTGGATTGCCAGTCACAACTGCTACCCCTCTATAACAGCCATCACCCCCCAAATATGGTCTGACCATTACCTTATCTCTTTCACCCTCAACACCAAAAGACCCATAGTCTTAACACCCACGCCAGCCACACCCACCTTAACGAGAAACAAGAAAAACATTACAGCCGACAATATTCTGCCCCACATCCTACCCAAACTAAATTCCCTACCTGACCACTCTGACCCAGGCATCCTAGTGGATGCATTCAACGCAGCCATGTGCTCTGCTCTTGACAGTATTGCTCCATTTAAACTTCGGATCAGTAAACCCAAAAAGCATTTGAACTCATGGTTTACACCCCACCTAAAAAACTTAAGACTACAGAAGAGAAAATGCGAAACAGCTTGGAACCGACTTCCGACCGCTGAAAATAAAACTAACTTAATTAACATCTCCTCGCAATACAAAAGAGACATCATCCTGGCCAAACAAGAAACCTATAATAATAGGATCTCCCAATCCAACTCCAGCATGAAGGAGCTATTCTCCATCCTAAAGGAACTGGAAACCCCTATCACAGTACAGGATGACTCCATCAAAGACAAAACTTGGTGCACAGACATACAACTGGCACTAACCAACAAAGTATCCAACCTCCAAACAAAAATTGCCCTAAAGAAAGCCTCTCTGCCAACTCAACCTCTGATAGTCAAAATTCCCACATCCAACAACCCAGAATCCACCCAATTCCGTTTCTCCAAGGTCTCAGTAATTGAGGTAGAGAAGACCATTTTGACTCTCAAACCTTCTAATTGCAAAGGCGACCAATGCCCCGCACAACTGATCAAGGATGCGGCTAGGGATTTAGCCCCCTTTATCACAAAACTTATCAATGCCTCCTTTACTACGGGCACCATCCCCCGCAACCTAAAGGAATCTTGGGTACTCCCCCTCCTAAAAAAGCAAACATTGGACCCCAACATTCCTACTAACTACAGGCCCATCACCACGGTTCCCTTCCTACTAAAAATATTAGACAAGGTAGCATACACCCAAATCCAGAACTTCCTTGAGATGAACCATCTCCTCGGCACCCGCCAATCCGGTTTCCATCCGCAACACAGCACAGAGACTGCCCTTATCGACCTAAAAGCCCAAATAGATTCACTCAGAGACGAGGGAAAACTAGCTCTCCTCCTCCTTCTAGACCTCTCAGCCGCCTTTGATCTGGTGGATCATAAAGTCCTATGTAATCACCTGGACTCGGCTGCCCACTTCTCAGAGGAGGCTATAGTCTGGATTCAATCATTTCTCAGTGACAGGACTATGAGGGTGTTCTCCCCCGCAGCGGCAGCAGACCCTATCCCAATCACCTGCGGAGTGCCCCAGGGATCCTGCGTCTCGCCGACACTCTATAACATCTTCACCAAGCCACTCTTTGACGATCTTGATAATCTGGGTCTCACCTACACTAACTATGCAGATGATACTCAGATTCTCTTACCACTTACTGGGGATTACGTCGAAGATCTGGCTCTGGTGAATAGAGTCTATAGCATCGTTCAGGCATGGATGGCCAACCATGGCCTATGCTTGAACGATGACAAAACAGAGCTCATCATCCTGGGCACGGCAGCCCGTATCTCCAAACTTAACCAAAACTACTCCGCCTTCATCATCGATGGTAACACTATCAAGGTCGCCAGAGAAGTAAAAACCCTAGGTTTTTACCTTGATGCGACACTATCTTTCACCAAACAGGTGAACTCACTGTCATCATCCACTGCCTATACATGCAAGTTAATACGAGCTGGGAAACCATTCCTTTCAGAGGACAGCTGTCTTATTCTAGCTAGAGCCCTCATTTTATCGAAATTAGATTATTGCAACGCCCTCTACATAGGGACTACCAAACAAATCATCCACAGAATCCAAGTGCTCCAAAACAATGCACTTAGAGCGGCCCTAAGTATCCCCAGAAGTGCACACATTTCAGAAATAAGACGAAAACACAAATGGCTTTCCACCCAAGAAAAAATCAACCTTAAATCTGCGTCCCTTATCCACAAATGCCTAAACAACAAAGCTCCCCGATACCTCTCAGAACGCTTCAACAGGAAAAATCCAACGAGACTCACAAGGACAGCCAGCCCCAACTGCCTCCTAGTGCCCAGATTCAAACTAGCCACCATTGGAGGTTCCAGCTTCCCAGTTAAGGCAGCACAGTTATGGAACTCCCTACCCCGTGCACTCAGATCTGACCAAACCTTCAATAACTTCAGAAAGAACACCATAAAATGGCTTATTGAGAATGCGACATAGCGTATGTCACTTTATACGTAACGTCTTCTTATAATGTTTGTACTAACCTGCTTTTACTGTTTGATCGCCATAGATTTGACTGTTTAGCTACGCCTTATCTGCACTTGCACTTGCCCTACCCTGCAGATTCGAAATGTCCACTATGCCTGTAACCTGTAACGTTAACTAATCTGTAACCTGTAAACGTTAACTAAGCTGTAAACCTCCTTGTTCTCTTGCGCCCTGCTACCCTAGGGTCTGGTGCGCACAATAAATAAATAAACAAACAAACAAACAAACAAGTTGAATCAAGAGTGGGGTAACTGCCTTTCATGTTCGCTCTCCCTATCTGTTTCTAACCCTACGAAATGCTGTACCCCAAAAACAAAAAATAGGGTCTACCCATTCATGCCTAACTGAACACAAAGACAGCAACCACAAGCCGATGAACATCACTGTCGGCAGGTATCATGCGTTTTTATTACTTAAAACAAATATTCTCCACTAAATGAATCTGGATACTGATCTCTTTTCCAATTTATGATCAGGAACTAACGTTTAGGCATGACTCTGGTGCATTATTTCCTGCTTCAATATTTTTCTAAAAGTTATTTTCAAACTTTGGAATTCTCTTCAAGTCCTTGCACTCTCTGCTAATATATATATAAGGAGTGTCTATTGAATTCCAGTCCAAATAAAGTATGTGTTAATCACTCGTTGCTTTATCGTCCTTCTTCTTAGTCATCGGTCGGGTCTGCACACCCAGAAATTCTTCTTCTTGTCTTACTTCTGGATCAGCAACGGTGAGAGGTAGGGTCTCACCTTTATAAATCTTCACGTCATTTAGATGCAACCAAGCTCTTCTTCCTTGAACCTTAACAGCTAAAGGGGACAATTCTTCAACACAGAATGGGCCATTAAAGCGAGGCTCATGTCACTTCCGGGTAAAGTTCTTGATCAGGATCAGGTCCCCAACATATCATTTAGTTGGTGGTAATAGTTCACTTGGATTGATTGCCGAATGATCTTCTTCCGTGTTCCTAGACCGGCCCCCGATGCTTGACTTATTGGTAGTCATACATGTCAAATAATCATGCATTTCATCACCTAAAGTTTTTGCTACACTCTGGGCATCACTCTTAATCCTAGACCGAGGTGTAAGGGGTGTTTTCATTCGATACCCTGTTACTAGCTCATGCGGGGTAAGGTGGTGGTCCGACCCTGGCTGATTCAGAAGGGCATATAAGGCTGGGGATAGGCAATACAGCCATCCCTTTTCAAAGTCAATTTAATCTTGGCAATCCTCTATTTGAGGAGGCTGTTGAGTCTCTCACATATCCCGTTCGCTTGTGGGTGATATGCAGAAGAGAACTTGTGCTTTATACTAAATAAAAGCCCTATTTGTTCGAACAGCTCATTGACAAATGTGGCCCATTATCATATCTTAGTACTTCACGCACACCCCTGTCATGATGCATACCCCCGGGCATTCAGACCACGTCCATCAGCCCCGGGAGCAGGCATCATGTTGCCTTGAGAAAACCCAGCAACCCCTGTTAGGGGCTGTCTGGGTTCAGTCCTGGCGCCTATGGCGCCAGGCTCATATGGGACATCAGTCCTGGTGCCACAGGCGCCAGGCTCATAGGTGCACACTTACCTGATGCAGACCATGCTGCAAGAAGATCCAAACCCATGTGAGGCTTAGAAGGGACTACTTTACCTTAGGGACTATTTTGTTACTCGGCTGTGGTCATGGAGGAATACCTACCTGGGACTACTTTGGAGGCTATTTAAACCACGCCCGAAGAGCAGCACACGCTTTGCGTTATTCTGCATCCAGCAGCATAAGGTTCACCGTGCCAGCAGCAGCATCCAGCCTTCTGCCACGCCCGCCTCGAACCTGGAGCACCTTGAAAGAGGGAAGAAGCAAAGGTTAGAACAAGAGTATTACCTGATTTCTTACCTGATTCCGGATTCATTGCATCTTCAAACCAGAGGAAAGACTTTGTTTTAAAAGCGTCGCATCGCAGCAGCAGCGCCGCACCATACTCACCGTTCCACGCAGCATTTCTTCGAATCGGCGCAGTCTCCATCTTTACATCGCCGAATCCCGGCACCTAAGGGGGACAAGAAACAACAAGGTGAGCAGAGAGAACAGACAGAGACAATCTCTTTAGCTGCCATATGCTTACCTGATTTTACCGCGGGAGGTATTATTCATCAGCACGCCACATCTTTTTATGCCGCACCTGTAAGAAAAGGAGAAAGCAGCAAGTTTAACCCTTGGCCTTATTTACCGGACAGTGTTGGGTAACACAGACTTTTACCGGAGCGCTTTCAGCAGTCAGTCTTCTTATTGGGTCAAAGTTGCAAGATAAAAGAAGAATTGGGCAGGAGTGAATTCCAGACATTTTGAACTCTTACGAACTATACACTTACGGCTCTTCACCAGGACCTTTTGGAGTCAGGATTCATCTACAACTCTTCCAATATCTTCAGGCCAGTGAAGTAACTGGTCATCAACGCGCCCCTGCGTGCTTCACAGGATGGAGGGCTCATCCTTCAAGAATATAAGGTGAGATTGCTGAGAGGGCACAGAGGTGATTAGTGGGGAGGACAGTGGGGGAGACATCACTTGAATCCACAAGTGGCTAAATCCATCTCTCCACTTGTAGGAGAATATTTCTATGGGTCAAGCAGACAAGATTAGGAGGGCAGATCCAGTCAGTCATCGCTGCACTACGCATCACGTGGGTGGAGGCCGCAGCAGTCCGGGTCTGACCGACGCCCCTGTGGGAGCCAGGTGAGCGTAACAACCCCACCTCGGAAATACTTTGCGCACTAAAAACTTTAGCATCAGGGTGTGTACACGGACCCACCTCGATCCACCTAGAAAAGGAGCACACCATCAGCAATAGATACCTATATCCATTACATGTCTGCAGCATATTGACATAGTCGATATGTAAATGCTGAAACAGATTATTCAGTCAAGGTATTACTCCTCTAATAGTTCTCGGTGTATGCCCAGCAGTAATCTTTTGACACATGATGCAATACACCATAAACAGTGCAACGTGTTCCAGCAAATTAGGAATAAACCAGTCCTCTGCAATACTGGCAGCAAGACGTTCTCTAGTTACATGCGCGGGGTAATGCAGTTGTTCAAGTCCAACTTTCAATAAAGTTACTGGCATCACTGGCTTTCCGGTTGCCATAAAGCTTTCATGGGGGATAAAGAACATCCCCTTCATTTCCACAGTTCTTGCTCTTCCTGTGGTGCACTTCCCTGGATCTCTATTAATTGGGTTATCGACAGTATATTAAACCCTTCCTGTACCAACATGGTTGTAGCTGAATTTTCTTTAATATCTTCAGTATCAAAACTCAAAATTTCTGGAGCAAATGCAATCCTTTTGGCTTCTACATCTGTGGCTTCATTCCCGCAAGAGATCAAATCTGTTCATTTAGTATGCGCTGCACATTTTATGACTGCTATGGCTACTTGGAGTTTTAGGGGGTCATTACGAGATTTGCGGTAAAAATCAGTTTTTACCAGCATGGAGGCAATACCGGGTCTGGGTAGCAATGACGCTGCTAACAGCGGCCTATTACGAATATGCGTGCACGCGTGTAGCGGCATGCTGGTATCGACAGTACCGGCATTCCGCTAAAGTCCCTAAAACATCCCTTAGCGGCATCATTGAAAGCGCTGACAGCCCTTCCGCCTCCGCCCACCTCTAAATAACAGGCCCGGCATTAGCGTGCCCGCTAATAACAGGCCTGCTAATAGCAGGCCCGCTAATACCAGAACCGGAAGTAATGTCATTGCGCCGGAACGGGAAATGGGACGGCGGCCATCTTGAAAAACACAATCCATTGGCATCCTCGATACACAGGACCTGGAGGCACTAACCAGCTCTCAGAGCATCTACTACACCACCAGCACCATGCCAAAGGCTATTAAGAAAGGGGCATCCCGACAGTGGAAGGAGCAGTTCTCTGAGGATGAACGGAACATGCCTGCTAACACTCTGGCTGAGCATGCAGAGGTGGTCTTTGCCTCTGACCTCAGAAGAGCAGCACAGCTCAAGAAGAAGGAGATCTGGGAGCTAGTGGTCTAGAAAGTCAATGCGGTTGGCACCACCCCCCGCACAGTTAAGGACGTCAGAAACCATTGGGACGACCTGCGCCTCAGAGTGCGCAATATCTTGTCTGCGAACCGCAGCCAGGGCCTGGCTACTGGCGGTGCCTCTAATTCACCAATCAAACTGAGCCGCTGGGAAGAAACCTACGCAAGCACAGTTGTTATGGTGTGCATAGAAGGTGTTGGAGTAATGGAACATGGAGCCACGTCATCGGCAGATGGAGGTGTGTGTCCTAATAAAACACTGTATTGCAAAGTAAGGTGACATTCCACCAATGTGACCGTGTCATGAGGCAATGCATGGCCCATTACACACACATGGACACATTCTTGCCTAGATGCCATCCCCAGCACTGACACATCCACATGCATGGAGCATGCCTATGGCATACCTGAGACACACACCACAGACAGGGAAAGGGCATGTGTCACACTGCACGCATTCCACAACACAAAGCCATGTCACACAGCAGACACCACCTCGCACATGTGTGAACCTAACGTATGCCTGAGAAACCCCAGAAAAATGGCAGATAACCTGTGTGCCACAACAGTAGGACACCAAGTCATGAAATGTATACAACTGCACTAATACCATTGTATGCATGATGCATGTACAAGCATCACAGATGCCGTCCGTTTTATGGTCCCCAACAGACCATGATACCAACAGCAATGCAGAGGACTCTGCAGCACAGGCCACCACTCCTACCAAGAGGAGGCTGTTGAGTCTCTCACATATCCCGTTCGCTTGTGGGTGATACACAGAAAAGAACTTGTGCTTTATACTAAATAAAAGCCCTATTTGTTCGAACAGCTCATTGACAAATGTGGCCCATTATCGTATCTTAGTACTTCACGCACACCCCTGTCATGATGCATACCCCCGGGCATCCAGACCACGTCCATCAGCCCCAGGAGCAGGCATCATGTTGCCTTGAGAAAACCCAGCAACCCCTGTTAGGGGCTGTCTGGGTTCAGTCCTGGCACCTATGGCACCAGGCTCATATGGGACATCAGTGCTGGCGCCATAGGCGCCAGGCTCATAAGTGCACACTTACCTGATGCAGACCATGCTGCAAGAAGATCCAAACCCATTTGGGGCCTAGAAGGGACTACTTTACCTTAGGGACTATTTTGTTACTCGGGTGTGGTCGTGGAGGAATACCTACCTGGGACTACTTTTGAGGCTATTTAAACCACGCCCGAAGAACAGCACACGCTTCGTGTTATTCTGCATCCAGCAGCGTAACGTTCACCGTGCCAGCAGCAGCATCCAGCCTTCTGCCACGCCCGCCTCGACACTGGAGCACCTTGCAAGAAGGAAAGAAGCAAAGGTTAGAACAAGAGTATTACCTGATTTCTTACCTGATTCCGGATTCATCGCATCTTCAAACCAGAGGAAATACTTTGTTTTAACAACGTCGCATCGCAGCAGCAGCGCCGCGCCATACTCACCGTTCCACGCAGCATTTCTTCAATCCGGCGCTGTCTCCATCTTTACATCGCCGAATCCCGCCACCTAAGGGGGAAAAGAAACAACAAGGTGAGCAGAGAGAACAGACAGAGAAAATCTCTTTAGCCGCCATATGTTTACCTGATTTTTCCGCCGTAGGTATTATTCATCAGCACGCCACATCTTCTTATGCCGCACCTGTAAGAAAAGGAGAAAGCAGCAAGTTTAACCCTTGGCATTATTTACCGGACAGTGTTGGGTAACACAGACTTTTACCGGAGCGCTTTCAGCAGTCAGTCTTCTTATTGGGTCAAAGTTTCAAGATAAAAGAGGAATTGGCCAGGAGTGAATTCCAGACATTTTGAACTCTTACGAACTATACACTTACGGCTCTTCGCCAGGACCTTTTGGAGTCAGGATTCGTCTACAACTCTTCCAATATCTTCAGGCCAGTGAAGTAACTGGTCATCAACGTGCCCCTGCGTGCTTCGCAGGATGGAGGGCTCATCCTTCAAGAATATACAGTGAGATTGCTGAAAGGGCACAGAGGTGATTAGTGGGGAGGACAGTGGGGGAGCTATCACTTGAATCCACAAGTGGCTAAATCCATCTCTCCACTTGTAGGAGAATATTTCTACGGGTCAAGCAGACAAGATTAGGAGGGCAGATCCAGTCAGTCATCGCAGCACTACGCATCACGTGGGTGGAGGCCGCAGCAGTCCGGGTCCGACCGATGCCCCTGTGGGAGCCAGGTGAGCGTAACAGAACACGAAGCCTACCAAAAAAAAAACCCACCCGGGCGTTATGGAAACCTCTGAAACCGATCAACTAGCCCAACTGCTAGGGGAACTTAGGGCAGAGGTGCACTCTGCAATGCCCTTAGGAGAGAACTTATTTTGTCAAAGGAACGCACTGATGATCTTGCTAGACAACTGCTGCAAAGCCAAGCTGGCCAAACACCACTACCTGGACTCGGAGGGAATCCAACTCCTATTTCTTCGAACAATCCTGTGCAAGTGGTTCTACCAGGTAGCATTCCTTTAGCTCCACCCGAACGTTTTGCTGGGGACCCGAAAAGGTTTGCCGTGTTCATGAACCAGTGCCGCTTGCACTTTCTATGTAGACCAGGAGCTTTCCCAAACGACCAAGCCAAAGTAGCCTTTGTACTATCGTACCTTAGTGGCAGCGCAGCAGATTGGTCAATCCCGCTGGTCAACCAGGATGACCCTCTTCTTCGCGATTTTCAAGGTTTTCAATTGAGCATGGAAAAACTATTTGCCAGACATTCACAGGGTCAGGCCCTGGATAACGAACTTTTATCCCTACGACAAGGCACTCAGGATCTGCTAACCTATATCGCAACCTTCAACAGGTTAGTGGTGGAAACCGGCTGGCCAGAGGAGAAAATAATTACTTTATTTCACCGTGGGCTTCGGGGTGAACTCAAAGATGTTTTGGCCCAAGTGGTGAACCCACCCCAAGATTGCAAAAAATTTATAGATTTAGTAGTCCAGTTAGACCACCGACTCCAGAAACGAAAGGCTGATCGAGCTAAATTCGAGAATTGAGTACTGGTCAAACCACATGTTACCTCCAAAGGAACTGACACATCAGAACCCATGCAGATCGGGGGGGTTAAGGGACCCTTAACGCAAAAAGAGAGAGAAAGAAGAAAACAAATGCAATTGTGCCTTTATTGTGGGGCTTCAGGACATTTTCTAAGGGATTGCCCTATTATACCATCCAAGAAAGTAGCCAGAGTAGCTGTTAGAAATCAAACAGAGCCTGAATCGGGAAACGACCATGCCCGACAAGCGTAGAGGTCCGCTTGCCGAGCTTGAAGAAGGACACTCAGACCTCGCATCTAATCATACCAATGGTCCTCATTGATCCAAGACTCCCATCACGTATGTACGCAGCAAGGGCATATATCGATAGCGGGCCGTAGGAAACTATATGGACCATAAATTGGCTTCTAGGATGAATCTATCTCTCTGCAAAAAGACCGCTCCGGATGTCGTCACCACAGTCGATGGAACTGAAATTGCCTCAGGGCCTGTAACTCATTCCACTACAGAGATGACATTGCTGGGTCAGGACGGGCATCGAGAGACTATTGTGTTTCACTTAATCAAAGCCCCACAGTTCCAAATAATACTGGGGATACCTTGGTTAGAAACACATAATCCTTGTATTGATTGGCGAGAGAAGAGAATAACCTTCCCGGATTGTGCACACACCTGCTACCCGGAAAAACCCTTGAACAAAGGCCTGGCCACAGTCACTACTCCAGTCGTGCAGTTACCCCAGGAATACCAAGAATTCCAGGACGTTTTCCAAAAAGAACAGGCAAATACCTTACCGCCACACAGATCATACGATTGTCAAATCGACCTCATCCCCGGTGCACAACCCCCATGTAGCAGAATCTAGGCCCTCACGGAACCTGAAAACCTGCACCTACGACAATATTTAGACCAATACCTTGCTAATGGTTTCATTCGTCCATCCAAGTCCCCTGTTTCCTCAGCTTTGTTCTTCGTGCCAAAAAAAGAAGGTGACCTTAGAACGTGCATAGACTACCGCGCACTAAATCAGATTACGGTAAAAACCCGGTACCCATTGCCTCTGATCCCCGAATTACTAGACCAAGTATAGGATGCTTGTATCTACACTAAGTTGGATCTCCAAGGGCATATCATCTGGTACGTGTAAAGAAAGGTGACGAATGGAAGACGGCCTTTCGCACTAAGTATGGATTATTCGAGTATCAGGTGATGCCCTTCGGGTTGTGCAATGCACCAGCAGCCTTCCAGTATTTTATGAACAATGACTTTCGTGAACTCATTGACATCTGTGTTGTCGTATACATAGACGATATCCTTGTGTACTCCTCCTCAGAATCAGACCATGTTAAGCACGTACGTGCAGTCCTTGAGAAACTACGCCAGCACAAGTTATATGCATAATTGGAAAAATGTGTTTTTCATGCTACGGAAGTTGAATTCCTTGGATTTATCTTGACTCCAAAAGGAGTCCTAATGGACTCACGAAAGGTGGACGCAATTCTCAAGTGGCCATCACCTAGTTCAGTTAAAGGGGTACAAAGCATGCTCGGATTTGCCAATTTCTACCGCAGATTCATTCCGGACTTCTCACATGTTGTACATCCCAGCACAGCACTTTTGCGAAAGAAGAAACGTTTCTTGTGGCCCGAAGAGGCTGAAAAGGCCTTCCAAGAGCTGAAAGCGAAATTCACGTCTGCGCCTGTCTTAAAGCATCCACGCCCAGAGCTTCCATACATAGTGGAAACTGATGCATCCAGTTTAGCCATGGGAGCTGTCCTGTCCCAGAAGGATCCTGAAACTGGTCAACTTCACCCCGTGGCATTTTGGTCCAGAAAGTTCTCGGCATCCGAGTTAAACTATGCGATTACCGATAAAGAGTTATTAGCCATCAAATCCGCCTTTAAGGCTTGGCGACACTATCTTCTCGGTGCCAGGCATACCATTACTGTAATCACCGATCACCGGAACTTGCAGTATCTAAAAACAGCCAAAGCCCAGTCATCGCGCCAACTTCGATGGGCATTGTTCTTTGCCGAATTCGATTGTGTGATTACTTATCGACCAGGCTGTAAAAATGGCAAGGCAGATGCCTTATCCTGAATAGGAATGGAAGAAGCATATGCGAACCCGGAGCCGGTGCCTATAATTTCTGAACAAAGAATTCTTGGCATAACTACTTTACAGACACTAGAAGAAATTCATTTAAAAATCCAACAACTCTTCGATCCAGCAGCCCAGCAGGACTGGGTAAAGAAAGGCCCGGATTACTCAGTCATCAATGATCTACCCTACTATCAAGGACGACTATTTTTACCACACAAGGAATTACAGGAACTTGTCATCTCCAATTATCATGATACCCTGATGGAAGGTCACACAGGTATCGCCGAAGCTAAAATTAAAAGACAATTCTGGTGGCCCACATGGTGAAAAGATATAAAGTCATTTGTGATGTCTTGCGGCATTTGCGCCCAAAACAAAATCAGAAGAAAAAACCAGCTGGTCTTTTACAACCTTTGGATATTCCACCTACACCATGGCCCACCTTATCTTTACACTTTATTACTGATCTGCCTCCATGTAATGGATTTAACACCATTCTAGTTATCGTGGATTTTTTTTCCAAGATGGCCCACTTTATTCCTTTGAAGGGATTACCTTCTGCTTCAATTCTGGCCAAGGAGTTCCTCGAAAACATCGTTCGAATACACGGGTTTCCTACCGCATTGGTCTCTGACCGAGGTAGTGAATTCATTTCACATTTTTGGAAGAAATGTTGCCAATTGGCGCAAATCGACGTAAGGTTATCAACCAGTCACCATCCCCAAACCGATGGTCAGACGGAAAGGACCAACCAGACCCTTGAACAGTCCCTACGTTGCATGCTTCACCAAACCGAAAGTAATTGGAAAGATATTTTATGGATTTCCGAATATGCATACAATAACTCTGTACATTCAGAACCGGACAAAGCCCCTTTTACACCATATATGGACACCACCCTCGAACCTCAGAACTCGATTTGCCTCAGCACTTAGAAATGCCTGCAGTTAGTCATTTACATTCTACTATTACACAAGCCTTCAAGAAAGCAACAGAACATTTAAAGCAAGCAAAAGAGAAATACAAGAAACATGCTGATCTACATAGAAGTGAAACTCCACAGTACCAAATTGGAGATCAGGTTTGGCTAGCTACAAAACACATACCTCTGAAAGGAACTCAGACTTTTAATCCTAGATATTTGGGACCTTACACCATTAAGGCCATTATCAACCCGGTGGCCGTCAAACTGGAATTACCCTCCAATATGCGAATTCATCCTGTCTTTCATGTTTCACTTTTAAAACCAGTTCAACCAGGAACAAGACTAACCAAACCTCCAGATCCTATCTTGATAGATGGAGAACCTGAATTCGAGGTGAAAAACATCCTGGACTCCAAGGTGATTAAATCAAAACTTTTTTACTTAATCTATTGGAAAGGTTACGGGCCACAGGAAAGGTCATGGGAGCCTAGTGACCACGTTCATGCACCACGATTAGTGAAGAGATTCCACCGGGACTTCCCAGACAACGAGGACCAAGGGGAGAAACGACTTTAGGAGGGGCCTTGAGGGGGAGTGCTGTCATGATGCATACCCCCGGGCATCCAGACCACGTCCATCAGCCCCGGGAGCAGGCATCATGTTGCCTTGAGAAAACCCAGCAACCCCTGTTAGGGGCTGTCTGGGTTCAGTCCTGGCGCCTATGGCGCCAGGCTCATATGGGACATCAGTCCTGGCACCATAGGCGCCAGGCTCATAGGTGCACACTTACCTGATGCAGACAATGCTGCAAGAAGATCCAAACCCATGTGAGGCCTAGAAGGTACTACTTTACCTTAGGGACTATTTTGTTACTCTGAGTGGTCGTGGAGGAATACCTACCTGGGACTACTTTGGTGGCTACTTAAACCACGCCCGAAGTGCAGCACACACTTCGTGTTATTCTGCATCCAGCAGCGTAATGTTCATCGTGCCAGCAGCAGCATCCAGCCTTCTGCCACGCCCGCCTCGAACCTGGAGCACCTTGAAAGAAGGAAAGAAGCAAAGGTTAGAACAAGAGTATTACCTGATTTCTTACCTGATTCCGGATTCATCGCATCTTCAAACCAGAGGAAAGACTTTGTTTTAACAAAGTCGCATCGCAGCAGCAGCACTGCGCCATACTCACAGTTCCACGCAGCATTTCTTCGATCCGGCGCTGTCTCCATCTTTACATCGCCAAATCCCGGCACCTAACGGGGACAAGAAACAACAAGGTGAGCAGAGAGAACAGACAGAGACAATCTCTTTAGCCGCCATATGCTTACCTGATTTTACCGCCGGAAGTATTATTCATCAGCACGCCACATCTTCTTATGCCGCACCTGTAAGAAAAGGAGAAAGCAGCAAGTTTAACCCTTGGCATTATTTACCTCACAGTGTGGGTAACACAGACTTTTACCGGAGCGCTTTCAGCAGTCAGTCTTCTTATTGGGTCAAAGTTGCAAGATAAAAGAGGAATTGGGCAGGAGTGAATTCCAGACATTTTGAACTCTTACGAACTATACACTTACGGCTCTTCGCCAGGACCTTTTGGAGTCAGGATTCGTCTACAACTCTTCCAATATCTTCAGGCCAGTGAAGTAACTGGTCATCAACGCGTCCCTGCGTGCTTCGCAGCATGGAGGGCTCATCCTTCAAGAATATAAGGTGAGATTGCTGAGAGGGCACAGAGGTGATAAGAGGGGAAGACAGTGGGGGAGCTATCACTTGAATCCACAAGTGGCTAAATCCATCTCTCCACTTGTAGGAGAATATTTCTACGGGTCAAACAGACAAGATTAGGAGGGCAGATCCAGTCAGTCATCGCTGCACTACGCATCACGTGGGTGGAGGCCGCAGCAGTCCGGGTCCGACCGACGCCCCTGTGGGAGTCAGGTGAGCGTAACAACCCCACCTCGGAAATACTTTGCACACTAAAAACTTTGGCATCAGGGTGTGTACACGGACCCGCCTCGATCCACCTAGAAAAGGAGCACACCATCAGTAATAGATACCTATATCCATTACATGTCTGCAGCATATTGACATAGTCGATATGTAAATGCTGAAACAGATTATTCAGTCAAGGTATTACTCCTCTAATCGTTCTCAGTGTATGCCCAGCAGTAATCTTTTGACACATGATGCAATACACCATAAACAGTGCAACGTGTTCCAGCAAATTAGGAATAAACCAGTCCTCTGCAATATTGGCAGCAAGGCGTTCTCTAGTTACATGCGCGGGGTAATGCAGCTGTTCAAGTCCGACTTTCACTAAAGTTACTGGCATCACTGGCTTTCCTGTTGCCATAAAGCTTTCATGGGGGATAAAGAACATCCCCTTCATTTCCACAGTTCTTGCTCTTCCTGTGGTGCACTTCCCTGGATCTCTATTAATTGGGTTATCAACAGTATATTAAACCCTTCCTGTACCAACATGGTTGTAGCTGAATTTTCTTTAATATCTTCAGTATCAAAACTCAAAATTTCTGGAGCAAATGCAATCCTATTGGCTTCTACATCTGTGGCTTCATTCCCGCAAGAGATCAAATCTGTTCATTTAGTATGCGCTGCACATTTTATGACTGCTATGACTACTGGGAGTTTTAGGGGGTCATTACGAGATTTGCGGTAAAAATCAGTTTTTACCGGCATGGAGGCAATACCGGGTCCGGGTAGCAATGACGCTGCTAACAGCGGTCTATTACGAATATGCGTGCACACGCGTAGCGGCATGCTGGTATCGACAGTACCGGCATTCCGCTAAAGTCCCTAAAACATCCCTTAGCGGCATCATTGAAAGCGCTGACAGCCCTTCCTCCTCCGCCCACCTCTAAATTACAGGCCCGGCATTAGCGTGCCCGCTAATAACAGGCCTGCTAATAGCGGGCCCTCTAATAGTGGGCCCGCTAATACCAGAACCGGAAGTAACGTCATTGCGCCGGAACGGGAAATGGGACGGCGGCCATCTTGAAAAACACAATCCATTGGCATCCTCGATACACAGGACCTGGAGGCACTAACCAGCTCTCAGAGCATCTACTACACCACCAGCACCATGCCAAAGGCTATTAAGAAAGGGGCATCCCGGCAGTGGAAGGAGCGGTTCTCTGAGGATGAACTGAACATGCTTGCTGACACTCTGGCTGAGCATGCCGAGGTGGTCTTTGCCTCTGACCTCAGAAGAGCAGCACAGCTCAAGAAGAAGGAGATCTGGGAGCTAGTGGTCTAGAAAGTCAATGCGGTTGGCACCACCCTCGCACAGTTAAGGACGTCAGAAAACATTGGTACGACCTGCGCCTCAGAGTGCGCAATATCTTGTCTGCGAACCGCAGCCAGGGCCTGGCTACTGGCGGTGGCTCTAATTCACCAATCAAACTGAGCCGCTGGGAAGAAACCTACGCGAGCACTATTGGTATGGTGTGCATAGAAGGTGTTGGAGTAATGGAACATGGAGCCACGTCATCGGCAGATGGAGGTGAGTGTCCTAATAAAACACTGTATTGCAAAGTAAGGTGACATTCCACCAATGTGACCGTGCCATGAGGCAATGCATGGCCCATTACACACACATGGACACATTCCTGCCTAGATGCCATCCCCAGCACTGACACATCCACATGCATGGAGCATGCCTATGGCATACCTGAGACACACACCACAGACAGGGAAAGGGCAGGTGTCACACTGCACGCATTCCACAACACGCATGTCACACAGCAGACACCACCTCACACATGTGTGAACCTAACGTATGCCTGAGCATCCCCACAAAATGGCAGATAACCTGTGTGCCACAACAGTAGGACAGCAAGTCATGAAATGTATACAACTGCACTAATATCATTGTATGCTTGATGCATGTACAAGCATCACATATGCCGTCCGTTTTATGGTCCCCATCAGACCATGATACCAACAGCGATGCAGAGGACTCTGCAGCACAGGCCACCACTCCTACCAAGAGGGCCAGGTCCAGGGAAGACACCAACACGCCTTCCACCTCCAAGGGCACTGGCAAGGCAACAAAGCAGCCGAGACAAAGGCACCACTGGATGCCAGGGAACAGGCCCGTCATAGGTCATCCACTACTCCACAAGTAGCAACACTTGTGGAATCCGCAGCTGTAGAGCCAGTGGCAGACGGGACCCTCTCTGCAGCTACCAGTTTGGTTGGGGAGGCAGCTGCCACTGCGCCACAGAGTGGCGACAAGGTCCTCTCCCAAGGCGAGGTCTGTGTCCCGGAGGAGGACATCTGTTTCATGGGTTTCCATGGCACACCCAGCCCCACCCAAGAACACCAGTTCACACCCATCAGCCCACCCGATGGCACCTCTCATGTCCAGTCGGGAGGAGAGGCTAAAACAGAGGCCTAGAGCCCCACACAGGACGCACCAGATTTGGACCCCTTGCCACACCTGCGATCCACCTCCACAGGGGTCCGGGACGGGGAGTTCAGGATGTCACAGATGGAGGCACGTCAGCAGGGGCTGACCGGCCTGGTGAAGCAATATGTCACTGAGGGTGATGTGACTGTAGAGGAGGTCCCAGAGATGGCCTGCACCCTAGCCCCCCATTTTGGGGTGCCAGAAACATACTCGCCAAGATATGCGACTTATGAGGAACAAATAAACCAACAGAGAGCTGCACTTGGACTCTGCCCAGTGCCCATCAGAAGAGCAATACCTGTTGAAGTGCCTATAACCAGACAACCATGGGCAGCCCGGTACCCACTGAGACAACCGTACCAGCAATTTACACGAAATGAAGACTACTTGCAAACGGTCCCAAAGAGACCCAAAGAGCCTTAATGGAAGGCAAATGGTGATGACATAAGAGCCCGGACAGACGTACAGATGAACATAAACGAAAGTTGAAAGAGGACACACAAGGACAAAATGTAAAGAATAATGATGTAATGGACTTGTAAGATGAAACGATGTTGATATATAAAGAACGTAACCATGAACAAAGGATGAAAATATGCAACTAGCTAATTGCCTGTAAATAGGCTTGGAACGCAAGAAGCTAAGAAAACGGTACTGCTTGCAAGGCTTAGTAGAAGAATAGAGCGGCAAGCGCCTATTATATGTCTACCTCAAAGAAGCACATTATACAAGTGCGACTCCATTTTGTAAGTCATATTCCAGCTAAAGCCAGAAGGGAAGAGCAGAATCGAAACTCAGTAAAAAGTAGCTCATGCCTGGGAATTCGAGGTCAAACTAAGGAAGGGAGGAGAGCGGCAACTTCGAAGAATCAAAACTTCAGAGCATAGCAGCCAGCCAGTGAAGGTCGAGATAAGGAAGCCCCAGGCAGGTGGTGAGGCTAAAGAAAGAATCAAATACACGAAAAGAAGGAAAATGAAGCAGATTCACGGTGAACAGACATGTGACCAGCCGAGCACGAAGAGGTACCAACGTCTGATTTCACCCCCAACCCGAGGATGCCATAACTTTTCCTGATAAGAAGCTACAGTTTCGAGGCCATCCTCAGCCAACTAATTGACACATAGCCCTAAAGTACTGATTGATGGAAGGGAGGCAGGGTGAATCTTGGGGCACAAGGCACCTGGGTCTCCATTCTGCGTGCTGCTAATTAAAGTGGAGATTTATGTCTAGGGGTGTAACCTACCCAATCACAAAGGACCAAATAATCTAGGGTCCTATAGCTATTAGAACTAATAAGACGTCGTACTTGTAGTGACGTCTATCATGAGTGATGTAGAGGGATGGGCGTAGACGCCCACCCAATAAGAGTTATCCAATCCTCACGCTCTGTTACCATATACAGATATAACATCTATTCTTAAGTTACCTTTTGAAACCAATAGAATTGCATGACATTTTTGGAGTGTAACACGTCAATGATGACGAGAATGTACTATAACTATTGCTTTCTGAATTAAGAATTTGGGAGTTGAAGCGAGACAGGCGATCGCATCACTGTTGATTTCCATTTGTTTCCCCGTTTTTTGTACTTGTCATTAAACAGACTTTCCTTTGCCAAACAATTGACTTGTCCTTATTGATTTGTGTTGGAGTAAGAGAATCCTGCACCCCATCCTCCTCAAGGTGCAGCTATCTCGTCTTAAAAGTACTTGAGGGTGAGCTCTGATCCCATGGGCCCATCAGAGGTCGCTCTGCCCTCCTGTACACTTGGTAGCAGAGGATGGTTTTGACCATCAATTAGTGAATATCTATTATTGATAAGACACCTATTGACCGCCAACACGAAGTAACTCTAGTTCTTCGGCAATATCACGAGTCCTTCGCCATTCGGCTGAGTAGACTGAGAAGCTTCCCATGGACAATGATAGTGTAAGTCCATAAAAAACTGCAGTGGGTCTGAAGGAACCTGCCTTACAGAGCATAACCCTTCTCATTCCTACGGGCAGCCGATCGGACGAAAAGACCGAAGGAGGCGGTAAATGAGGGGCGGTGATCGCGAGAATCCAGAGAGGATCCATGCGAGCGGTCAGTGAACCAAAAAATGCAATACTTTGGCAAATGTCTTATAGGCATTAGAACAAGTAAGGGAAAAGGTAACGGAGGGTGGCGGAGAAAACAAAATAGTCCGAAGTAGAGAAGACTGTAAATATATAAGGGGATAATGACTCTAGAATAATTGAGAAACCAGAGGTTACCAGGATAGACACCCGAGAGAAAACTGAGGTTACCGGGATAGACACCCGAGAGAAAACAGAGGTTACCGGGATAGACACCCGAGAGAAAACAGAGGGTACCGGTACCGGGATAGTCACCCGAGAGAAAAGCAGAGGATACCAGGGAGGAAACCTGTGATAAAAGTGAGAGGATTCGTCTTGTTCCTGCGCTTTAATATAGCGGTCAGAAGAAACGTGAACTCGTAGCCCACAGAATAGGGGACAATTAGGATACGACCTCGTTTAAAGACATTGTTAAGGGAGTTTGTTTACACCCCATGTCGGGATATTGATCAGAAGGCGGAGATATATGTGTCCAGTTGGTGTCTGTCTAGTCTGTGAAGTGTCTATTGTACGTGTTCTGTTGTATGTCACATGTAAAGAATTGTGTATCATTGATTGTTTGAAACGAAGTTTGGGTTTTAGTGATTCTGTAGTTGAGAGGGAATTGCACACGGATTGATGTGCTTGAGAAAATTGATGATATAAAAAATTTGGCGGGAAAGATTGGATTGGAGCTTGCGGTATTTGGTGCTCGCTCGTATTGTTGGGAGTGGTGAAATTGCATGAAATTATTGTTAGAAACAGAGTTCAAGCATGGAGGAGATTACTCCACTCGCTCACTTATGTAAACAACTGCCTAAGCATGCACCCAAGCTTAAGAAATATAGCACCGAGTGGGTTAAAGGTACCACCCACAAGATGTTTATGCCGTGGCCACAGAACAAGTCCTTATCCAAAGCTGTCTTACAACATATGACGACCTACTTGTATGCCACATATACAGGCAAGAAATTAGAAAAAGTCTTGCTGTTCTGGAACTTTGGAAAATGTTCGAACAGCCGAAGGAGGAAGAGCCTCCCGCAGACTGGATATTAAACGTATGCACAGAGGGGGATGAGATGCCTACCGTGCCACCAGCCCCGCCTGAGCCAGAAATAGAGGGAAGTAAGTCAGAGGGACTCTACCCACTAAGAGAGCTAAAGGCAGCTACGGGGTATAGTAGCCTCGCATATGAGTCACCTATGTACAGTAGTGATGAAATTAAGGGGAAGGATCAGGAAATTAATCTTGCCTCTGCAATCCTGAGGGACAAGGAGAGACGCGATGATGAAAGGAAGGATCAGGCACAGACTAGTGCACCTCTCCATAAAGAGAGAGAGGGAAAGAAATGGAAAGGAAGTGAATACAGAACTGATGAGATAGCATTCGCAAAAGACGAATGGATAGGAGGACAGATATTGTTGAAACTCGATGGTAAAGGAAGTGATGATTTGAGACTGAGAGAGAAATCTGATGAGGCACAGAGAAGGGAAAAGGATAAGGAAATAAGGGATGAGAGAATAAAAAGGAAAGATAGGCTGAGGCGAGAACAGCTATATCGCGAAGAGCAAGGAAAACCGCTCAGTCGCAAACAGTGCGCAGCCTATGATCAGTACAGACAGAACCTGCAAAGGTTGGAAGAAGAGCAAAGAGTATGTGAAAAGAGAATAAAGAGACAGGAAGATGAGGAAATTAGAAGGGCAAAT
The DNA here is from genome assembly GCF_040938575.1 of Ambystoma mexicanum. Taxonomy (NCBI): domain Eukaryota; kingdom Metazoa; phylum Chordata; class Amphibia; order Caudata; family Ambystomatidae; genus Ambystoma; species Ambystoma mexicanum. The sequence goes on from NC_090932.1 coordinate 1,091,380,470, forward strand.
GAACATAAAAATGAAAGAAGAAGGGAAGAAGATAAGACTAGAGAAGAAGCGAGGAAGCGCAAGGAAGTCGATGATGATATAGAACGTAAGCGTAGACAGAGGGCTCGGGATCTCGAATATTTGGAGCAGGAAGTTAAAAAAACCAATCCTGTTATAGAATGGGAAGACATTGAAGAATTCTTTCCTGCGTACGACTCAGTACCAGGCACGAGTGGGACGAATATCGAAGAAGACTTCGACACCAGAAGCATCGGGGAAACGATCGAAAAAATATATGATGAAATGGGGTTGGAGCCAACATCCTACGGGGAAGGGAAGACGAGCGCTTGGAAAATACTCAGCTGTATGACACAGAGGATGTCGCCCGAAGTAGTGGGAGCAGGGGACTGTCCCTGGACAGGCTAGAAATTAGTAAGAATGACGAAGATGCAAGGAGCTGCGTGAATTGGGAACAATCAGTGTCCGACTCCGGGGAGGAGATGGAGGACGAGACAAATGAAGAAGGGAGACGGCACGGAAAGTGACTCCCAAGGGACAAAGGGGTACGATGGTCAGACGCTAGCGAAGTCTGCCGCGCAGCCTGACCGACATGTAGGAACACCCCACGGTCAGAGGGGGGTTTCAGCACCCGCCTATGTAGACAGATTGAGGACATTGCCAGGTAGACGGTGATGCAGGAATGTTACCCCGGTGATAGACAGGAGAGCCATGGGGAAAGAGAAGGAAGAATGCGCATTCCAATTCCCGATACTAGAAAAAGGGGGAGTAAGACCACAATATATTCCATGGCCACACATGGATCGAGAGAACCTGAAAAACAAGCTTCCAATGCTGACATCGGGAGCTGGGAAGTGGATACACGAGTTAGAAAAGATGACAGGGGGTGTTACGTTAGCTATAGGGGACATTAAGGGCCTCCTAATCGCTATACTTGATGAGAGAGCAGACGATGTGTGGAAACAGGCATGGTACCCTGGTGTAACCATAATTAACACTAGCCATGACGGAGCACCATTTAATAACTGTAGAGCAGCATTATGGAAAGCGCTATGAGTGCTGTACCCAGACAATTCCCATATGGGAGCTATAATGACTCGAAAAATGAAGGAGTCAGAAGATCCATTGATTTATATCCAGAATTTCCAAGACGCGTGGGTGCTCGAAACGCATGAATCTTGGATGCAATTTATCCATGTATTCTACCATATATTGTGCCAAGGGTTGCCAGAACCGGTGCAGAAACAGCTCAAGACATTGGTAGGAGTAGAAGCTAAACCGTGGCCCGAAATACAGTTGACTATTGCACATTACTGTAGATTGTTGCAAGAAAAGAATCGAAAAAAGGAGGCAACTCGTAAGGGTGAGGAAGTGAAACAGGTGCAAAAGAAATGATCAAAGTATGCTCCCGAAGGAGCCATGCTGACAAGCCCAGCTGAACCGAACGTACAATAGGCGACTAATCTGCCTCAGAACAACCAGGGTAATGTGGGATTTTACCCGAGGGAAGGGGATTTAGAGGGAGAGGATGGCAGAGTAATCAGGGAGGGTTTCAAAGTAATCAGGGGGGTTTCCAGACTAACCAAGGAGGCTTTCAAAACGTGCAGATGGGCAATCCAGATATGTCGAATGGACAAATAGCCTGACCACCGCCAGTGTGTTGGCTGTGTGGAATGACAGGGCATGTGGTGCGCTTGTGCAGAAGCCAAGGCACGTGGCAAAATGGACAAGGAATGGGAGCAGGCATGGTGAATCCGACTGCTATCCCACAACAGGGCGGTTCACAGAATCACACAGTGCAGCAGCAAGCACCAGGCTTGCAGCAAAGTGCGCAACAAGGGGTACAACCCCCGAGCATGGGGAACCTGCCATGAGGGCAATCCCAAAAGGCACCACCGCAAATGTCTCAGGGCATAAACTCCGGAAGGGGAGGCAATCCTGGGAATGGAGAAAATCCACAAGTATACAGTGGACCAAATTTATATATGAACTAGGACAGCTCACTGGGAACCCTGATGTGCTCTAACCTATCAGTGACACCAGACCCTAACAGGGAACCAAGGGTGAATGTCGTCATAGGGGGGAAAGAATATTCCTTCTTAGTTGACACGGGTGCAACACGTCAGACCCCAGTGAACATTTTGGGTCGAGACTTAATGACAAAATGGAATATGACCATCTCATTCACGGAGGAGGGCATAGTATGCTCCACTCCAGGAATGCATTATTCAAACGTGTGCGAAATGATCAGAGCATACTCCAGATGCATAGCCATGAGAGCTATACCGTTAGAACCAGAAGTCTTCACATATGGCATACGTGTGCTTATGGCAGGATTGCCAGGCCTTGCAGAGAGGACCATGAGAACCCCTGATGAGTTTCTATTCAGACCAAGAATACCTATGCATGAAGAAGGGTACAAGTATTTCCCTTAACAATACTAACTGCAGCAGTGTGAGGGAAAGTAGCATTGGTCGAAGGGTATGATGACGAAGGCAGGCAATGGTGCGAGATTATGGCCATTGAAGAAGGGTATCAAGTGACTGATGTCACTGATGATGATCTGTTCGAAGAACACCCTGACTTAAGAAGAGACGAGGGTGGAAGTAAGTCTCATATTCTGGGTCAAAATGATCAAACGAGAAATGCCTCAGAGAATAATGTTTGCACTGAAGCGTCTGGAATATTTTGATAACGACATGGCCCAAGTGCCTGTCTCAGTATGGACATAGGCCTCCTGAAGGGCGACGGAGAAGTGAAAATTAAACTGAAACCAGGAGCAATTTTACCAAGAGCGTGACAATATCCCATGTCCAGAGAAGCGGATGAAGGGATTGCGAAGACAATTTCCGCCATGATGGATCAGGGCATCCTAGTGATGTCAGAGTCACCCTGTAACATGGTTATCTATCCTGTCAAGAAATAAAAAGGAGGGTCTTGGCGTTTAATCCAAGATTTAAGAGCATTAAACGATATTGTTGAAGCCGAGTTCCCTCTGGTCCCTAATCCATCTACGATCCTGTGTAACATACCGATCGAGGCAAAATATTTCACGGTGATTGACTTGAAAAATGCTTTTTTTCTCAATCCCGTTGCACCGTGACTCACAAGATCTAACGGCATTTGCTTTCGGACAAATGCATCTGAAAAGCACGAGGTTGCCACAGGGGTATTGTGAATCCCGTCCATTTTCAACAGAGTCCTGCAAATGGACCTAAGCAATATTGCAGTAAACAGTGTTGTTCTGCAGTATGTGGATGACATTCTGATCTGCAGCACTACTGAAGAGTAATGCAGGCGCAATTCTGTCCAGCTACTGACTATACTGGCTGAGAAAGGATATAAGGTTGACAAGGAAAAGTTGCAATACTGTCAAGAAGAGGTGCTGTACATAGGCCAGTTAATTTCGCATGAGCGGAAAAAGGTAATCCCAGAAAGGGCTGAAACTATCATGAGCACGGCTATGCCGCTCATGATAAAGCAAATGCAGAGCTTCTTGGGCCTGTGCAACTATGTTAGAGCATGGGTTTTCGATTACAGCAGTTATACCAAGCCCTTGCTCCAGGCCCCAAAGAAGGCCCAGACGACAAAGGAAAAAATTGAATGGACTGAGACAATGGAAAAGGGGTTCACAGAACTCAAGAGAGCGATTTGTACAGTTCCAGTTCTCGGGATTCCTAATTATGCGTAGGAATTCTACCTGTTTTCATACACAAATTGCAGCGTTATGTCGGCAGTCCTCGCCCAAAGAACCTCATTGGGGTACAAGCCCCTGGCGGATTACAGTGGGAATCTGGACCCAGTAATGAGAGGCCAGTTCCATTGCAAACAAAGCACTGCTGCAGCGTTCACCATAGAGAAGATGACAACCATTGTAATGGGATGCTCCATGATGTTATACGTCGAGCACTCATTATTTGCCATCTTAGAGAAACCAAAAGGCACATTGACATCTCAGAGAGCTTCTGCATATGAAGTGATCATATCTAATCCATCGATCAAAATAGTTTGATGTAAAACAGTAAACCCAGCTACGTTCATAGCTGAGCCAGTCACTGAAGGCGAGCCGATACATGACTGGGCGAACTACGAAGAATTCTATGATGAAATCCCCTGGGTATAAGAAAATGCCCTGGTGGGAGGTGAGATCGTCTTTATTGACGGGCCTTCGAGAATCGACCAAGAAGACAGACAAAGATATACAGGTGTGGTCGTAAATAAAACACATAGCAAACAGAGAATTTCAAGTACTCGTCAGTGCACGAATACCATCTCATTATTCAGCACAGGCTGCTGAACTATTGGCGTTGATACTCGCCATCGAGAATCATGCAGACCAGGAAGTAACAGTATACAGTGACTCTGCCTATGTGACGTCCACAGTGCACGCAGGCTTAGCTGGAAAAGGAGGGGCTACCTCTGAGCAGACGGCACGCCAGTGCAACATGCAGCCTTATTGGACAGGCTGATAAAGGCACTACAGCTCCCAGTGGGTATAGCGATTGTGAAATGCGCCACCCACACCAAAGGGACAGATTTCGTGTCACGCGGAAACCACAAAGCAGACACGGAAGCCAAGCGTATGGCATCCAAAAGTAAAACTATCATGGAAGTAGAAGTGGCGCGTACCCATGAACATATGATGGTAGCACGAGCCACACCAGAGGCTTATAGTAATATGGGGCAGATTCAATTGATGGAGCTCCAAGGGGAGGCACCTCAGGATGAAAAGAACCTATGGAGGCATCGAGGGTGTTCCTTAAACCCCTCTGATGGATTGTGGCGGCAAGACAGCACTGGTAAACCAGTAATGCCTGTAGCCCTACTAAAAATAGCATTGGAACAATTGCATTACCCATTTCACATATCAAAAGAGAATCTAGCAGCAACGCTCGCAGAAGACTGGTTTATACCAAATTTAGCTGAGCATGTTGCATTCTTTATGGTGACTGCATTATCTGCCAGCAATTCACCGCTGGGCACACATTAAAAGTAGTGAGAGGAATTATTCCCTGGCCAAATGGGCCTTTTCAACACTTACATATCGACTACGTCGACATGATTCAAGTGTGTAACGGGTACAGGTACTTAATTGTGGTGGTGTGTCCATTCTCTAGATGGATAGAAGCAGGTCCCTGTACACACCCAGACTCAACCTGTGCTGCTAAGTTCCTAGTAAGGGAAGTGTTCCCCAGGTGGGGGGGTGTGTGAGGTGATGAGATCAGATAACGGGGCTCATTTTGTTAACGCAGTCTTTGAGCAGATCAGCTTGCTGCTTGGTACAATGCACAAGTTCTCGTCAGCGTATCATCCGGAAGGTAATGGTATTTGTGAGAGGCTCAACAGCTTGTTAAAGGAAATGATAGCCAAGTTGAAGCTTACTCTAAAGAGGGGATGGTTGCACCATCTACCACTGGCATTGTATGCTCTTCGGAACCAACCAGGCTCCGACCATCATCTTACGCCGCACAAGATAGTCACAGGGATGAGAATGAACACCTCCCTCAACCCCAGAGACAGAGCTAGATGTGATGCCCAGTCAACCCGAGAGGTCTTGGGAACCGAGCTGCAGGAATACCTGAACTACATGACATCAAGCCTTACTGTCATTTCAGACCAAATACTGCGATGACGAAAAGGTTGCAGCGCAGCACAAAACGCAGCAGGAGATGCTGAAACAGACTCAGTTCAAGGTCTATGCATGCCACTCATCTTCCCTGGAGATGCCGTGTTGGTAAAAAACCACACGAGGAAAAGGTGGGAAAAGCTAAGATTCAATGGTCCTTTTATCGTAGAGGATTGCACTCCGTCAGCGGTCAAACTGCAAGGCAGGCGAGCATGGATCTTTCTAAATGACATTAAACCCTATATCGGAGAGATCCCTCTAGTTGCACCCCACCGCGAAGAAATCACAGACAACGGGGAAGAACCTCAGCACATGCAGACGAGATCCATGACGAGGAAGAAAGACGCATGAGCAGCAAAACCAAGACAAAAGAACCCGTTTGCAAGTTGTGGCTTAAACTGGACATTTCCTCTAAGCAAAAAAGGGGATAAGAATATAACGGACACTCTGTGCATCATAGTTGCAGGGTGAAGAAGAGAATTGCGCATCTAAGCCACAACACATGGATAATGCGAACTTTGAACCAAGCCACACCTAAGCATTGCTGGAAAACAAGACTTTGATAGACTGTGAGCAAAGACTTTCTTTTAAGAGCTTAACACAGTGTCCTGAAGCAACCAACACCAAGACTTTGTTTCGCAGAACTTATGGTATCTCCCAGCAGAAATCTCACAAGGGATGTACTCACCTACTTCCAGTTAGTAGTAATCTCATGTCCATCACTTGTAGGGAGAGTAACCTGTGTCACAGACTTTGTACAATACCCTGCCAACTAGAAAATAATCTGGCAACTGCTGACTGTCATCGCGGAAGCCTTCACTGTGTTACCCGAATACAGTGATAAGGACACTAATGCTTCCACCACAGGCGATTATAGATTAACTCACTTATACGCTTTTCTTTCATATCATAGAGGAGTGCCCAGCACTTGTCGGGAGAACAACGGACACGCTTACATACATTAGAGATCCAAGAAACACTGAACATTTGAACCAGCTGTGGGTCAAGCTCAACTACGTGGTCGCAATCCACGCAGCAGGAAAGTGCAGAGACTGTTCACGTCAAAAGAAAGGCCTGTGATACAGAACCCAGCAAAGCAGGACAAAGGTCCCTGTCTCCCGAGGACAGCCGACTGGTGCACAACTTCCTGTTTCGTCTAGTCACTGACTTTCCTGAAATGGTGGGGAGACCTGCTGAGGTTGACATCATCACCTTCATCAGAGATCCAGCTAATGTTGCGCATATGGGAAAGCTCCTCCATGGAATAATGCTCCAAGTGGAACTGTCCAAATTCCAAAGAGAGTATTTCAGGAGATTCCAGTGAGACATTCCGCCGAGGGACAGATCAAGGAAGCCAAGGCAGCTCTTCATCTTTCTGCCGAGGGACAGATCAAGGAAGACATAGACAAAACACTTCATCTTTCCACCGAGGGACAGATCAAGGAAGACAGAGACAAAACACTTCATCTTTCCGCCGAGGGTCAGATCGAGAGAGCTGAGACGAGAAGTTCACCGTCTTATTTTTCTTATTTTTATTTTTATTTTTTTACTTTGATTGTAATTTATTGCTATTTTTTCCATTTTTACATTGAACAGGATCCAGCATGTCTTCAGCGCTGAAGCAAATTCGGGGGGTGGACTGGGAATTGACCTATTTTGAATATGCATAATGAACGTGCCTTACCAAAGGTGTTAGTCTAATCTTTTTCCATAGTCTAGCAAAGGAACTGTATCTCGTAACCAGAGACAATCGTCACCCGCAAGAGGGGGACACTTACAAAGCACAAGACACTTTATGGTACAATCTTTCTGAGAGACAATAATGGAGTAAGTGAAAAGAATAGAACTTTAACAGTTGATATGATTGAAATGGGGGCCCAGAACAGTAACCTGGTCCTCCCAAAAACAGAGGGGCTCCCCTGCTTCCCTGGGAGGAAATACTGCCAACTTTCATACCGCTCGATTATGTGTATATGCATAGTGATTATCATTGTTTTTCTGTCTTTAACAATCAGAACTGCATTCTTTATTGGCGCACGAAGCGTTCCAATTTCAGTGCACCCACCAGATAATGTACGCATGGGTCCCACAAAGGCACCCAGGCCCTATATAGTTATTCCGGTTCCAAGAAAACCTGATGGTAAGGTAAACAAACTAAAATTGAATGTAGTTAGTATAGATTCATACACACTTGAGGTAACAAATGAAGAGAAAAGCTGCAGACAGGGTCAGCGCGGAATGAATGAAAACGTGGCACTGACTACTACAGGCACACACACACTGAATGCACACGAACAAGGGCAAGTGTCAATGGCTACAGAACCTCGAATGAAGACAACAGAAGGTACGAGAGTGCCTACCGAACAACCAGTCCCAGAAAATAGTAAAGGTGACCGAAAAGAATCAAATGAAAGGCCGACTAAAGAAGATATAGCAAAAGCCCTCAAGAAGACAGAAGCGGCTACGGGAGAATTCACTTCAAGGACGCAAATGCTGATGAATCATTTATTCCCGTTTATAGCTAGAGCAAGGAAACTACATGAGGAACTGAAAAATAGAAGCGCAGAGACTGCAGTGATAAGCACACCAGTTCCAACACAAATAACAAGCACCAGGCCCACGATGCGGCCTTACGTTGGGCTGATGTCAGACGGATGGTGGATAAAGGCACTCTACGAAAGAATACAAGAGGAGAGGAAGAGAAATGCAAAACCGCCTCTTAGCACATCGATGCAGATGAAGAAAACTGCTTCACCGACCAGAATGCCCGAGAGTCCTCCAGCAAGGAAAAGTCACACAGACGCATTTAGAGATGTGGTTATTGCTAACTACAGAAAGACACTAAGAATCAAGAGAAGCCCACACAATGATAGCAATGAACTAAATGATTACCTGGACAGCACGGCACATCTAGGAAACAACATTTGGTACCAACACATGAAGGAGGTCGGAAGAAGAAAATCAGAAGGAGAATGCTTCGTCTGTGCACTTCTACCCTACAGCATGGGAAAATCCAAGATCTTTGTGGCTGTAGAAATGTATGTTCCAACAGCCCACTGTATGTCACACGTGGCAATGTGCAACACCAGAGGACAGTTTATGGGGAGGGACGCCTCATTGATATGGGCAACTGAAACGGATTACCCAGATGAAGACGGCTATGTCCAAGACATCAAGCCAAGAAATAAAGCTCATACTAGGAATCACGTGATCAAGTATGAGAAGCCTGAAGTTAAAGGATCAGGAACAAGATGGGAGATAAACCCGGGGCTGAACGTCCAAGGAAAGACCTCCAGAAGAGGTTCAAATTTGGAAGAACAGAGGCCAAATGCAGATCTGGGGGACAGTGGTTTCCCCAAACGGATGGGAAGAAGGAGTGGTGATCTGCCGAGCTTGGTTGGTCCTTGGAGCCTGCCAAGAAGCAATAGAGAGCTCACAGAGGTTATGCAAACCTCTATGGCCAAAATTGGTAAAGTTACTAACCTGGGTCGAAGACAGAGGAGGACCCTTGCAGATAGTACCACTGGAAAGCCCAAAATTGTGCTTCACGAACAATGGCACAAGGAAGATGGGAGAGAATCAAAACTGCAGACGAATCTTTGAAGCTCCCGGAATGACTCAGGGAACCGCAGTAATTATGGATCATTACTGGGCGTGTGGATCCAAGGCATACATAAGACTGACGAAAAACTGGGGAGGCATATGTACAATAGTGAACGTCCACGTTCCCGCACTTGTGATCCTGAAAAGTGACCTGAATATTGACAGTTTCCCGAAGGCAGATGCTCACCTAAGGAAGAGGAGGTCTGTGGAACTGGTATCCCGAATGAAGAGAAAGAATTACTTTTCTGCCAAATCAGGAGAAGCATTTCATGCAATCCCATATGAACACAGACTGTTTAGCCTCACCTCATCAGTATTCACAATGATTTTCATGCCACACATCCAAGTTGTAGTAAATACGAAATGGTTGCAGATAACGAGATGGGAGTTATTGCAGACCATCAACACTACCATAAAGGGATTCAATGCTATTAAAGAAGAACTAAGAGCAATCCGATTGATGACCCTCCAGAACAGATATGTACTTGACATGATCACCGCGATGGATGGAGGTGTTTGCGCAAAAATCGGAGAATCAAGTTGCACATTTATACCTTCACATGATGAAGAAAATGGAACCTTGACAGAAGCCATAAGAATGCTGACAAATCTACAGAACCAGATGATTGATGAAACTGACGAAGTAGATGATGACAGCTGGTTTGGAGCATTATTCTCATGGGTCCCACAATGGATGGTAGACATGTTCAAGTTTCTGGGAGCCCTGCTATTGATACTACTACTAGGATTTTGTGTTGTCAAGATAATCATCACACAATGTCAGAAAACTGCGAAGAAAGCCATTGGGATGAAGATCATGATCGATGTCGAACCAGGCTGGAAGCCAAGAGACCTGACAGATGAAGAAATAAGAGACTTTGTGAAGGCCAGTGAATTTGCTCCAGAAGGAACAAAGTTTGTGTATCCCAGAAAACGAAGAAAATATGAAGGAAAGTGGATGTACTGCAGCCCAAATGGACAATGCCAGTTAATGACCTGGAACAAAGACGAACAAGTAAAAACAGCAGGAAGTCTGAAAGGAGTGATACAAATATGGACTCCAAAGAAACACACGTTCACACCATCAGACACAAACCATGTACAAACCCAGAAGACGATGAACGAGATGTAGAAGAATCAAGTAAGACGAATCCAAAGGAAGAAGCAGAAGTGGTCGATGAACCGACCAGAGGGGGGAGTGTAGAGGAGATCCCAGACATGGCCTGCACCCTAGCACCCCATTTTGAGGTGCAAGGAACATACTCGCCAAGATATGTGACGTATGTGGAACAAATAAACCAACAGAGAGCTGCACTTGGACTCTGCCCAGTGCCCATCAGAAGAGCAATACCTGTTGAAGTGCCTATAACCAGACAACCCAAAGAGCCTTAATGGAAGGCAAATGGTGATGACATAAGAGCCCGGACAGACGTACAGATGAACATAAACGAAAGTTGAAAGAGGACACACAAGGACGAAATGTAAAGAATAATGATGTACTGGACTTGTAAGACGAAACGATGTTGATATATAAAGAACGTAACCATGAACGAAGGATGAAAATATGCAACTAGCTAATTGCCTGTAAATAGGCTTGGAACGCAAGAAGCTAAGAAAACGGTACTGCTTGCAAGGCTTAGCAAAAGAATAGAGCGGCAAGCGCCGATTATATGTCTACCTCAACGAAGCACATTATACAAGTGCGACTCCAGTTTGTAAAAGCAGAATTAAGCCCAGTCTGCAAGGGGTAAAACAGGCCGAGAGTCATATTCCAGCTAAAGCCAGAAGGAAAGAGCGGAATCGAAACTCAGTAAGAAGTAGCTCATGCCTGAATTCGAGGTCAACCTAAGGAAGGGAGGAGAGCGGCAACTTCGAAGAATCGAAACTTCAGAGCATAGCAGCCAGCCAGTGAAGGTCAAGATAAGGAGGCCCCAGGCAGGTGGCGAAGCTAAAGAAAGAATCAAATACACGAAAAGAAGGAAAATGAAGCAGATTCACGGTGAACAGACACGTGACCAGCCGAGCACGAAGAGGTACCAGCATCTGATGTCACCCCCAACCCGAGGATGCCATAACTTTTCCTGATAAAGGAGGCCATCGTCAGCCAACTAATTGACATATAGCCCTAAATTACTGATTAATGGAAGGGAGGCAGGGTGAATCTTGGGGCACAAGGCAACTGGGTGTCCATTCTGCATGCTGCTAATTAAAGTGGAGATTTATGTCTAGGGGTGTAACCTACCCAATCACAATGGACCAAATAATCTAGGGTCCTATAGCTAGAAGAACCAATAAGACGTTGTACTTGTAGTGGCGTCTATCACAAGTGATTTAGAGGGATGGGCGTAGACACCCACCCGATAAGAGTTATCCAATCCTCATGCTCTGTTACCATATACAGATAAAACACTTATACTTAAGTTACCTTTTCCAACCAATAAAATTGCATGACATTTTTGGAGTGTAACACGTCAATGATGACGAGAATGTACTATAACTATTGCTGTTTGAATGAAGAATTTGGGAGTTGAAGCGAGACAGGCAATCGCATCACTGTTGATTTCCATTTGTTTCCCCATTTTTTGTACTTGTCATTAAACGGACTTCCCTTTGCCAAACCATTGACTTGTCCTATTGATTTGTGTTGGAGTAAGAGACTCCCGCACCCCATCCTCCTCAAGTTGCATCTATCTCACTTAAAAGTACTTGAGGGTGAGCTCTGATCCCATGGGCCCATTAGAGGTCGCTCCACCCTCCTGTACATGAAAGGGGCCATAGAGGCAAGCACCCAAAGGATCTGTGAGGAGCTGTCGGCAGTGCGACAGGTCCTTGGCAGGATTGCAGATGCCATGGAGGCGCTGCGTCCTGTCCAGACCATCGAGAATGCGCCCACAGGGTCTTCATCAAGCTCCACGCAGACAAGCCCCCTGCGTAGGTCTGTGCGCACCATGCACTGCTCCAGCATGCCACCCCCGGAGTCAGACACGGGACATTAGTTGCAGTGCAACCTATGCAGACACGAGTGGCAACACATTGCACGCCATGTGTGGGGGGTTGTGTGATGAGGGGGAGGGGTTTTATGTGGGGGGGGTTGTGTGGGGGAGTTGTGGGGGAGGGGAGCGGGTGTGTGTGAGGTGGAGGGTATGAGCACTTTTTACTTTTTACTTTTTCCTGTTGAATACACCCGTTGGGTACCTGAAAAAATACTTGACTGGGCATTCCTTACTGTGTATGTGTCATTTATTGGTTTACAGTGCATTGTGTCCATGTACCCTCACACCCAGTGCCCTCAGTCCCACATTCATGGCACCCTCTGCACCCATGTGTTTTAGAAGTATTGGCCTATCACTGACTGGCGCACAGCACGTCCCTCCTGTCCATCTCCACCTTGATGATGTACAACCCCATTTTCTTCATCTTCTTCATCCTCACCTGGTGGTTGCTGTTCAATGTCAGGGGGCAGAGGCACGTTCCATCGAATGCACATGTTGTGCAGCATGACACATGCCATGATGATTTTGGCCACCTTCTCATGCCTGTACAGGAGTGCCTCACCCGACAGGCTAAGACAGCGAAAACGTGCCTTCAACATGCCAAAGGTCTGCTCTGTCACCACACGGGTACGCGTATGGGAACGATTGTAGTCCTTTTCGTGACTGTTCTGCGGGTTTCGGACAGGGGTGAGGAGCCACGTCTTCAAGGGATAGCCACTATCACCTGCATGGGTGCAAAATAAGGTATGTGTAAGTCAATTCCTGATAGACACCTGTACTTATCACACATGACTGCAGATATTTGTTGTTCACATGCACATGTCCCTGGTTGTATGCACACATTTTACTTTGCCACAATGTGTGTTGGTCCATGGTCTTATGGTGTGGGTTGGGTCTTCCAGATGATACAGGGTGTACACTCCCTTGCTGTTCTACATTCAGTGTGGATGCATGCCACTGTGTTTGTTATCATTATGTGATGTGTAGTGATTAGTATGATTTTGTTACTGGCAGCGTTGGCAATAGTCTCAGCATTTTTTATCATTCTGCGCTTATTATTCCTATGGTGACATGCAGCGCTACTGTGGTGGTGGCCCTGTGACAAGCAGTGTATTCCCTTGGTGGGATTGGTTTGTGCACTATCATGGATGATTTTCCTGTGTTGTGATTTGCTGCGGACATTTACATTGTGCATACTCACAGCATGTTGCTGGATTGTGTTTTACGAAGGGTGAGGTCAGATGATTGGTGGTGGACGAGTTATGGAATGTGGGCTGGTTGAAAGTACGGCATGTTGTAATTGGTGTGCAGCTTCCATCATTGCTGTGGGTATTGGTTGTCATGTTTAGTTTGGGATGCTTTAAGGCATATTGCTTTGCGATGTGGACATTGTGCTGTCACCACAACAATGACGCCATGGTGGTGTGTGCATCTCTCCCCCCATTACACTGCCATGTGCCTGTCATGCGACTTACCAAGCAGCCAGGCACGTCGCCCTGCATGTCGATCCATGTAGCGTGGTAGCGTGGAGTTCCGCGGAAACATTGAGTCATTAGTTGATCCAGGAAATCGGGCACAACAATGTGTGATGATCTTGCTGGAATCACAAACTATCTGTACATTGATGGAGTGGTATAGTTTATGATTGTGGTACACAACCTCCGTGGCATGCAGGACCACCAATTCAACATGGGTGCAGTCAAGTGCACCAATACAATTTGGCATGCCCGCCAGTGCATGGAAGCCAACTTTCGTGTCAAAGATCTCCTGGGCAGTCCGTGGTAGGGTTATGTAGTTCCTTGTGTGCTTCAGGAGGGCATCCAGTACTTGGTACAGCATGCGAGAAAATAAGGGTTGTGATATGCCATGCAGGTGCCCCACTGTGTGCTGGTAGGTGCCTGTGGGCAGGAAGTGGAGCACAGACACTACCTTCAGTAGAGTGGGGATGGCGGTGCGTATTTCAATCAGGCTGACAATGTCGTCATGTATCATGTCCACAATGGTGGTGATGGTGTCCCGGTCCACAAGGTACAGGGTGTGGATTTGCTCAAGGGTTAGGTTGAATGGACTGGCTCTGATGCGAGGGATTGGGGCTGCCTGTGTGGTACCACTGGCTGCACTGGTGGGGCTTGCTGGGCCTGTCTCACCCTCCTTCTCCTCCTGAGTCTCCTCTTTGGTGCCTGTTGTTGTTGCTGGTGTAGCAATGCAAGTACGTCCTCCAGCCCCAATATTACTACTACAAGTGGAATCATTGTGGTGTCGGAAGGGGTGTGGTGTGTGGGTGTGCTCCTTTTGTGCTGGTCCAGACTCCATTGCCTCCACCTGTGCTGATTGTGTGCACCTGTGGCAGTTGGGAACACTGCACATTGCTGTTTGCGGGTGGTTCACGATGCTGGTGATGCCGGCATCCCAGTATCCCTTATTACCGCCTTCATGATGCCGGTATTTGCATGTCCGCATGACTTCTAATGTCCTCCTGTTAGCGCCATCCCGGTATTGCCAGGCTGAAGGGCTGCATGCCCGCGCGCATGCCCGTACGGGGTGCAAGAGTATCAGCGGTGACGCTAATACCGGGTTGTTTAGTCGTAATAGCCCGGAGCGGTATGCGGTGCCGGTAATCCCTTACCGGCATCGTTTTTCCATTACTGCCAACCTCGTAATGACCCCCTTAGTGCCTTAATAAGTCTCTCCAATAAGGATGGATGTTGCACTGGAGAGCCGTCTGCGTGGAGGTAGCTCCTCCTCTTCTAACATGACAATCCAGCCTGTACGGTTGATGTCACCTAGGCGCAGTCACTATACACTGTCACCTTCGACAATAAGCGCTACTAATTCTGCTGCTTGTGCTGAAAAATGAGACGGTAGCCTTTCACTTGCTACCATCTCGAAACCCCCATTTAATCTGTGTCTTACCACTGTAGTGCATGAATGCCGTTCCCCACTATTCTGATCAGTTTTCAAAGAACCATCAATAAACATAATCTCCCCTCCTGCTAAAGCATTCTCCTTTACATGGGGTATATCATCATAGAATTCAACATAATTGGCACAGTCAAGCACATGATCACATTCTTCTATGGGTTCAGATATAAATGTGGCTGGGTTCACTATTTTACATCTCACAATTTTAATCGCTGGGTTAGAAATCATTACCTCATGAGCTGAAGCTCTTTGGGATGTCAATGTGCCCTTAGGTTTCTCTAGAATGGCAAATACAGCATGCTCTACGTAAAGGGTCATAGAGCAGCCCATGACAATACTTGTGGACTTCTCAACTGCAAACGTAGCAGCTGCCAAAGATTGTTTCGCAAGGGAAGTGTCATATCATAAGTGGATCTAAAATCCCAATGGAATATGCCAAAGGTGTATTCCTTAATGTGGTGCTTTGTGTAAGCACTGCTGTAATTACTGGCCCATTTGTGTGAGAAAACAAATAAAATTCCTCGCCATAATTGGGAATTCCTAAAACTGGGGCTGTACAAATAGCTTTTTTCAAATCCGCAAATCCTTCCTCCATTTCTTCGGTCCGTTCTAGTTTTGTTTTATCAACTTGTGCTTTCTTTAATACTTGCAGAAGTGGCCTTGCTTACGTACTATGATCAAACCCCCAGGCTCAAACGTATTTGCACAAACCCAGAAACTGTTGCATCTGTCTCACTGTGTTCGGTTTTGATGTTTTCATGATTGCCTCAGTTCTCTCAGGTGGCACTTTCTTTACATCATTCAAAATCAACTGACCTATGTATAACCCCTCTTCTTCACAGTACTTTAACTTCTACTTGTCCACCTTATATTCCTTACCTGCTAAAATAGACATTAATCAGATGGAGTCCTATCTGCACTCATCCTCTGTTTTACTGCAAATCAATAGATCATCTCTGTACTGTATCACCACACTTTCGAGATAGATATTGCATAGATCCATCTGTAGGACTTGATGGGGACTCACAGTAACCTTAAGGTAAACGAGTATGTTTTAGTCTCTTTTGGTGAAACGTAAACGAAGTCAAGCCTTGGGAGTCCTTATACAACGGGATCAAGAAAAAAGCATTTTTCAAATCGATCACCATTAAGTATCAAGCTTTTACTGGGATACTACATAATATTGTCATCGGATTAGGAACTAAGGGAAATTCACCATCTACAATCTGGTTAAGAGGTCTAAAATCCTGGATAAACCTCAACAGCCCTCCTTTAGATTTTTTAATCGGTTGCACCACAGTATTACATAATGAATCTGATGGCACCAAAATCACCTGATTCATCAGTGCTGAAATAGTCTGAAATATACCTTCATCAGCTTCTCGAGACATGGGGTACTGTTTTCCTTGGGGTAAGATTGCTCCTGGATTAAGCTTTATTTTAACCTCTCCTATCCCCTTCAATAAACCTATGTCCATAGGTGCCTGTGGTCCATAGGGCACGCTGCACTTTTTAAAGATCCTCCTGATAAAATGCTGGTCGCTGCCGCATTATCATCATTCTTTGTGGGACTTCCCTTTTCTCTATCCTTATCCAATATGCAATTCTCAAGAAGAACACCACTTTATCATCGCTTCAGTCTTCCCTAAACATATCATCATCAGTTATGTCAGTCAGTCTGTACCCCTCTTCAAGAGCTATCACTGTTCTCCACGGTCTACCCTCATCATCTATCCCTTTGAGCATTGCCATTTCTTTTCATATTATAGCTGCTTCCAACTCTATAGGAATAGTCTGTCCACCCTCCTCATCCATAGGTATTTGTTGTCTAAATAACAACTCATCAGTTATCCTCAGAGTCTTTCCTACCAGGCCATTTAGCCATGTCAGTAAAATGCTTACCCCATATAGAAAACTCTCTGGACCTACTGGAACACCTCGCAGAGCCACTTGCCCTGTGAACGCTAGTATGAACTCTTCCACATTTAAATAGTGTATTCCTGGAGTGAAGCACAATATTCCTTGATCAGTAAATGAAATCTTAAGTTTCATCATTAAATCTCTTCCTAAAATGTTAACTGGTGTCTGTCGTGAATATAACAGAGGAACGGACATGTCACATTCTCCTATGGAGACTGGTAATTTATCAGTAAAAGGAACTCGACTCGTAGCTCCAGAGAGCCCGTGAGCATTCATGGCAATACTTGACATTTGATATTTCCCCTCTCGTATACCTGAACGAGTTGCTCCAGTTTCTACAAGAAAAGAAAAGGATTTGCCTGCTGTCGTCACATCGACCCTTGGTTCCTCTTAGGGGTGTGGTGTCACAGATAGTACTGAACACATAAAGTCACCCTGTGAGCTGTCCTATTGTGGATACAAACTCATCCCTGCCCTGTGAAAGGATTTCCTCCTGCCACAGTGACACCTCCTATTCTAGGTGTCAATAATTGTCCCGTATTTGCATACTGCTGTGTCTGCGTAGGGGCTTGTTACGACTGCCCTTGGGGTGGGTTAATGTGTGCTTGTCCCTGCTGTTGCGGATGCTGTACTTGCAGTGCTTGTGTCTGATAAGATGTGTGATCTTGGGCAAATCCCTCTCTGGTCTGTGTGCAGTATGTACAGTATGGCGGAGGATAAGCTGTCCACCCTCTGGAAAATTGGCCATTTTCTACATTCCATTGGCTCCCACATACGTGCGCTATATGTTGGTATTAGCTTTTTGACCTAAAACATTTGACCAAATTGACCTTTTTTTGCATCTGTTCCAAATTGACTTTTTTTTTTAGGTCAAATAGGCTAATACCACTTACCTAGTTACCTGAACATGAGGGGTGGAGGTTGCAGGGGTGTCCCCTGCTCCTCATGTTCATGTAAGTAGGTCAAAAGGAAGTTGCGGGGGTGTCCCCCGCATCCTTAACAATGGAGGCGGGGAGCACAAATAGAAATAATTATTTATGTGTGTAATATAATTGCACCTATTTATGTTTATGTGCTTGAAATTGTGTGCAGGAAAACGCTTTCATTTTTTTTCCGGCACACAATTTCAAACACATAAACATAAATAGTTGCTGCAATTGTATTACACGCATAAAATACACATCCATTCTAATTGCACACAGCCAAACATACCCAAACCCACGAGAGAGCCCAATTAAAGGAACTGAAAGAATTGCTATGAATACAACCATTGTTGAGAAAGGAATGTTGACCCAGTACATGAAAGCATTATTTCTTGGATACAAAAGAGAGTGAATGGTGAACAGAAAAGCCCTGGCAGGAGAGTGAACTAGGCAAACAACGATTCTGTGACTCACACCCATGAAGGGATATTAAAATAAGCCCTGGCAGGAGAGTAAACCGGTGTCTCTTATTTGATTTTTGGGGGCCACAATCCCTCTATAACCCTCATGTGCCAAATCCACAACCTGTTGTCTCGGTTCAAATGGGATGATCAGTCAGTTACCTCGCTTTATTAACCCTTCCGCTGATATGCACAGTTCATCTTTTACTTGCTTGAAGGCACACAGCTCCAGTGTGGACCCGCCTCTGTCCTGTGATCCTTCAGGAAACACAGATCTCCATCTCTGGGATCTGATCAGTTCTCTCACTTCATTGATTGTGGTGTTGCGTATACTGCACTCTTTTATGGTTTCTAGTCCTATCAAATTGGGCAGTCCACTTAGCGTGAGAAAATTGACATATTCCTCTGCCATAGAAAGGTTGGTCAATGGATCTGGGAGAGGGTGTCAGGACATGAAGTCGGCAGGGTTATATTCTTTTCCAGGCTTCAGCACAATCGAGAAGTTAAAATCCTGCAGCCGCAAACCCCATCTTTCTATTTGTGGCAGCATTTTACAATGAGGATTTCCATATATGTCACCTTCCTTCTTTCTCAGGTTGAGAGTATCATTTCTCCACATCCAACAGACATTTGCTGCATATGCTAACTGTGGGGTACATTTAAGGCCCACAACAAAAATCCATTTACCCCAAAACCGCATGAAAATATTGCGGAAAAATAGCTGCACTTTCCTTTCCATGGCGCATATGTGTGGCGAGCACTGAATACAAGAAATGCCACAAAAAGAAGTGCTCTGCAATTTTTTACCTCCATTTAAACAAGCTGCACACATGACATCCAAGGCGGCTTTGCAATTTGCTCTTGATTTCATTTTAAAACATCACAATGTTGTGCTCTTCATGAAAACCCACCCTGGCATGCTGTACTTCTGCTGAGTACCAAGAAGTGAGGCAATGCATTTCCAGACAGCTGATGTACTGGGAAATCACTTTAAAGGCAAAGAATAAGGATTTCCACCTAAACACGGCCTGTGTTTTCATTTGCTATAAACCATTGCGCACAAACTGCAGTAAATGAAAGGAATAACGCAGTCTTTCTTTTTCTCATGTCAATTTCAAGAACATGCTTGGCAGTATATCTCCCTGTTTCCAGAAACTGACCATATATGTAAAAGCACTCCAGAAGGTTAATTAACAAGAAACAGTGTGCTGCAGAAACCGCATTGGGAAACTCAAAATGAACTGAAAAAAACACACGTGTGAATTTACTCTTCTGAAAATCAGGAAAAATGTCATTTAAAGTTAAATGTCAAATATTTCACTGTTGCTTGCAGAAGAAATATTATTGCACTTGAGGGTGGGGGACTGCAAAGCCATGTACATTATGCTTTTTCCCCCCACAAAGACTTTAACCAGCCTGGCTGAGGCCCAGGAATTTCAGTCAAGCCAGTGTGGACGAAAGCTTGCCTCCCATTTTTTCGCACCTACCAGTGAACTGATGCTGCAAGGACATGTGCTATGTTCTTCTTGGACTGAGGGTGTGATCATTACTGGTTTCGGAGACTGGCCGGCAGGAATGCCATCCAATACAAAGGAAGGGAGTGAAGCCCTGTGTTTAACTTAAAGGTGCAATTTCCTTCAAACACCCTCTCACAGGAGGTCGTTTGTGCAAGCCAAGCTTGGCAGAAGACATCTGGCTGTGGGGGGTTGAGGACCGCCCACATATGTTACAAATTCACCCTGTTGACTTTAAAAAACTGTTTTACATTAAGATATTTGTTTCAGAACTCTAAATAAGCAACAATTCGATATTATGCCAGTATTTCATGTGATTTCTAAACAAGCAAAATGAGACCCAGGGCATCTTGCTGGCACGTGGGGAACTGGAATGGCAGGAAAAATGCATTTCTGGGTGAAGCATAAATGGCACAGACATTAGACTTGGGGAAAATATGTCAAATACTAGTAGGCATCTGTGCAGCCATTTGCAGAATTTTATGTATTATGCTGGGTATAACAATGGTGAAATTGTGCCCAGAAGTGATGCTACTTTGCACAGAGTTGGCGATCGGACTGTCTGATTCCCTGTGAAATAAGGAATATGCATTTCTGTTTCTCATGATGGTGACTAGTATAGATTTGAAGTTGTGCTCCCTAACTTATTTTTGATAAAAGTAACTGTGGTGAGACAAAGCAAGTCATAAAACCCACAAACATAAACTAATGTCACTTCCCCTGAACCAATCAGCCCAGAGGGAAGACGGGATATCCATAGCTTAGCCTATCCCATTCGAGGGTTAAGTCCAGGGTACTTCCGCCCAGATCGCAAAATTCTATGATATCACTTTGCCTATATAAGGGGGAGACAGGGAGACACAAGGGACATTCAACATTGAAGATTCCAAGACTCCAAAACCAGAACCAGAGGCAGCTGATTCCATCCAGGCAGGACCATCTAGATCCAGGCAGAACCACTCATCTAGATCCGGGCGTACCCAATAATCCAGGGAGAAAAGAGGAGAGGCTGCTGATCCCCTTTAGGAGAATCCAGTGGCCAGACCCTTAGCCCAGCTGACCCATCCCGCTGTCCACAGTGACCAGACCTTGCCCAGCTGTTCCCATCGCGGAGAGCCCCACTGGCCCAGTAACCAAATCTATTGACCCTGCTGCCCAGTGACCATATACTTGGCCCGCTGTCCAGAGACCTTGCTGGCTGTCCAAATGACCAACTGAAGTGTACTTTGTAAGTATCACATCACCCAGTATCCAAAAACTGCATATCCCGCTCTTTTACCTTGCATCCTGTTCATATACTATTAAAATCCCATAAAAACCCTAGTCATTTCCCAAATTGCCAGTATCCTCTGTTTACCCTTTCCTTAGAAGAATCTGTGTTAGTCCACATCTGTTTGTGTATTCCTTTTTATAATCATTTCAGATATCTCTGGAAGTCCCTAGTATCATTTGAAATAATTAATTAATTCCCCTATAAAGAGATTTACGGTGAGCTGGTTGCAATTTGAACCCAACCACCTCATGTCAAGTGCCTTTCTTTAAGAATTATAGTCCTTAAACATAGGGCCTCATTATACGTTTGCCGGTCCGGGAACTACAATACCAGTAAGCATGCCGGTACCGTAGTTCCCAGACCGGCAAACTACGAGTTGTGCTCGCGGGTGCCTTTCTGCCTCGGACCTGGCGGCAGAAAGGCACCCGCGAGCACAGCATGTCGGATGCACCGGCACCGTTATAAACGGTTCCGGGTGCATCCGACCTCCCCATTCCCATTCGGCCCTATGGGGCCGAATGGGAATGGGGAGCATCTTTTTTCCGCTGCCCGCAAATGGGCAATTACCGGGTCCGGCAGGGCCATAATGACCCGGTAATTGCCCATTCGCGGGCACCGGAAAAAAAAGATACCAGCGGCAGCCATGGCTGTGTTACAGGCACAGCTACCGCTGATGTCATAATGAGGCCAGTAGTCTCAGTAGAACTAGTCATTGTGCTAACAAAACCGAATTTGCCCATGTATTTTGCTTTTCTTTAAAATCCGATTTCCATTTCCCCATAAAAACCTACACTATCTTCCTATAAAGAGTCTTCCCTTCCCCTCAGTATCCTATCTGTTCTGTGCCTTTATTTCCCATCCCAAAAAACGATTTCCGAGTTTGACTGCTAAGCCAATTTTCTTAGCTGTTTGCCTGTTTAAAGCCTTTGTAAAATAAGGAATTGCAATTCTGCCGCGTGTGATTTCTGCTGCATTGTTTTCCTTCCCAAAATCGATTTTCTCGCCTGTTTTCACGTTGCTTTAGTGCCTTGCTCAGTAGCCTGTAAGCTTCCTTGTCTCTGTAGTGCAGCCAAACGAATTTCTGTCCTAGCTATCGTACCACAAGTGTAAACTGATCTATAAGTAACCACTAAAATCCAAGTATGCTATTTTGCTCATTTTGAGGGTTTTCATTTTTCGTTTTTGGCCTCCCATTCTGGAGTGGTGGGCTGAATTTTCAATCTGATTTGTCCTTCTTCTTTCTGACGTTGAATTAACTGTGTTATAAGGTTTTGCATTTGTATTGCCACACTGTGGTGGCTGTTGCCCTAAATTTTGTTTTGCTCTGATTTTTCATTTGAATTCTAAAAATAAATAAATATTTCAGTGTTACACACCGGCCCAGTTCATGGTCCATGGCGATACAGGGTATTTGTTAAGGTGGGTGTGATACGAGTTGGGTGTGCCTTCTCAAAAAAGAACCCAAGGTTCAAATAAAAATAAAAGGGTGTGTTTTATTGTGCGCCACCTTCAGTGTCAGTGGAAGAAGTCCCTGGCTGGAGTGTGCCGTGTCATAAAATCTGTTACATAACGCAACCCTTGAGGATTCCTGCCCCGGGTTGTGCTGAGCCAGGATTGCTCCTAATCCGATGGGACTGGTGTCTACCGTTAACTAGGTGTGCATGATTGGGTCAAAATGTGCAATGTGTTCTGTTGACGGGATTTCTCTCTTGATTTAGCTTAATGATTCATCAAATTCATAGGTCCTTTGGAATGTCATTCCTTGCTTGGTGAGTTCTTTGAGCAGTGCACTGGCGGTGACAAAATCACAGAGGTACCTACTGTAGTAGGAATTATTGAACGTCACTGGCATCTTCAGGTGGTGGTATTATAGAGATGGCTGCAACGTTGCCTGGGTCAGGACTCATCCCTTTGTGCGAGAAGAAATGTCCAAAACGGTTTAGATGCGCCTTGTGGAATATTAATTTTCGGCATTGAGGGTCAAACTGGCTTCCTTTAGTGAAGTGCATACTTGTATCAGAGCCTAATCATGCTGTTTGACAAAGGTGCAAATATGAAAATACTGTCACTATAATTAAATCAATTTCTCCTGTGTTGAATCACTCTCCATATGCTCTCTTGAAATATCTTGGCCACCAATGATATGCCAAAACTGGGTCTTTTATATTGCAATAATCCGTCCGATATGTGTGGTAAATGTGATGTATTTGGAATGCACGTCTATCTTTATCTGGTGCTAGCCCTTGTTTAAGTCGAGCTTTGTAAATACTTTGGCTCCATTGAGGAGACTGATAATGTCGTCCAGGTCCATTACAGGGTGCCTTTCTCGCTCACTTGCTTTATTGGCTTGCCTCATGTCCACACATATGCAACTTTTATCAGTTGCCCTTTTCTTAGGTACTGCTACAATATGAGAAACCCACAGTGTTGGACTACTAGCCTGTTCGATGTTTTTCTTTTTCTAATTGTGTTTGTAGGTGGTTTGGGTATGCTCTGAGGGTTTTGAACCACAGGAGTTATCGTTTTGTCAATGTGTAGAGTTAGCATATCTCCTTTGAGGCAGCCAATACCCTTAAATAGTGATGGAATCTCTGTCACTGGGATTTCATGCTGCAACGTACACATTATGGCTGCAATGTTCATCTCAATCGCAGTGGGTGCCTCCTAGTAAGTTACTCCACGGTACTTCCCATTGGAGGACATCGAGCTCGGTGGATGCCTGTTTGACTTTGTAGGGGAACGTTGTGAAGAATTTCCTGTGATTTATCACAGGGCCTTTCACAGTCCATTGAAATACCTTCAGCTCAGATGGCATCAGTCGTGGAGAGCGAGCCATCTTGCGAAATTCTGCAAGCACATGATGGTTAGCGTAGCTCCCGTGTTGGTTACAAAAATGTCAACGTCACTAGCAGGTGGCGTTATCAGCTTGGTCATCACGTACGCAAAGTCGTTCTCATCTGTTGCTCTGAATAATGGGGGTGAAGGAGATCTCCCTGTTACTTACCTGATATTACTTACAAGCTCCCTTGTTGCGCTTGCATCTCTTGTGGTTGGCACAAAGTTGTGCATGCAGGTGTCTTGTCTGGTCGGTGTGTAATTACTATCATGTGGTCAACTTGATAATGAGTTGCAGACAACAACCACAACCAGATGATTTTCTCAGCCACAGTTGCTGTATTTTTGCCCCCAAGAAGGGCATTTAATTCCTTCCTCATGAGGGAATGGTAGTCTGCATCCGTAACATGAACCTGACGATGAGTATCTCTTTGGGGAGCTGCCCCTTTGCATGTCCTTTGGAGGTCTCTATCTGGGATGCTTGGGCATCTGCTCTGGCTCCCATTCTGGCCATCAGCAGGATCGTGGTTAGAGTGAGCAGTTCTCGTAGTAGGTTATTTTGGAATGTTGAAGATAGACATACATTAATGGTTCAGAGTCTGATGGCCTCTTTATTTGTGAATGTATGCAAGTCACAGTGGGCCACTAGCTTGCATAAGGACGTTGCGAAAGCGTCCATAGATTCCTGTTATCTGGCATGTGGTGTTACATGTATGACGCTCACGATCAATGTTTCTCTAAGGACTTCGTTTCCTACCAGGTTAATCAGCAGTCTTCTGGAGAACATGTCAGACCGCTGTACATCATTTGCAGTCAGGTCATTCTCAAACCTCCTAATCCATCATTTCCAGCGTGGACCCAGTGACTGCTGGTCATTCATATCAAATATGATGGGCTGGTGAAAAGCTGCTGCATTGATTGCATTCTCTTCAGTATGATCTTCCGACATCGTGGATACCTGCTTGTGTGTTCGCATAAAGTTGGGAGCACAGCGTCTTGCAATGGCACTAATGTGTCAAATCGAGGGATGCTGAGTAAAATGCGGATTGAAATGATGTTGATTACTTCAATCCCACCTTTGTTGCCATTATCCTGACCCCTGATGCATGTGGGAGCAGAGAGGAAGGATGTGTATTGAGTCCAAGCCCAGAAATACACGGTACATAAATAAATGCACTGAGCTTTATGTAAAGAGAACTGCGCTGGCAACTACTGAGCATGATAAAACCATCCATGCATGCACGTAGCAATGCGCTCTGATTCAGCACATCCCAGCGTGATGAGCCGGCACTTGTTGAAAGTTAACTGTGTCCTTCACAGGACAGCACATCAGCCACCCCAATTCCTGCACATGAATCTTGGACAGCTACAACTCTCTATCTAGAGCGGGTATAGCATCAGTGGATTCTGGCTAATGCCCACATGAGTGCACTGTGCAGAGCCCGAAAAACTGAGTTGGAGGTCAGGAAAACAGTACTGGTCAAGAGCGTCACCCTCGAGTGAAGCCAGATGTGGGTTTTGAAGGCCCCATCAAGGAACATTAGTGGTTACTACCAATGAGCAATAGGCTGTGATCATGGTTCAAGGCCCATTCCGAGAATCAAGGATAGATTAAACACTCGACACAGTGGCCCATCCCGCCTCCTGACTGTAGCCCCTCAGAAAGAAATCCCGATCCTTTACTGCTACTGAATTACGAACACTGGCCCATCCCCCCAGAGCAACTGCCCTCCTCAGCAGGGCGAAGGAGGACAAACGGCTCGCTATGAGCTACGAAGAGAATGGCGCATCCCTTGCCAGCTAAAAGATTATGATCTCAGTAAATGAAGTGTTGCTACGTTTGTGAGTTGATCATTCACAGCTGACCTGGAACATTAGGTTTAAACTTTGGGGCAGGGGATGTTATGTATGAAGTTAGGACCAGGACAGCCTGACTCGCGCATGAGTCAGACCTCTCTCACACACACACACACCCAACCCCATTCATGGGAAGGCAATGCCACGCACCAATGCTTGAAAATAACAGCATCCACGACCTGTGCTCGGGCGGGCAGATTATCCTGCAGGAGAACACTGGTAATACCACAACTCTCAAATATTTCCGTCCCCAAGGCAGGTAAAAACACACGATTTCAACTTTGGCTGGGTGAGAGTCGACTGAAGTGTATGGAATGATAAGGGGCTTATTCCATGGCGGGTGGCACCTATCAAAAGCATGTGAGTTGAGAGGAACAGGTAACGCGTCTCCAGTGTGTGTCCTTGCTTGGTGTGCTCGACCCAGCGACAGCATACAACACTGCCCTTCTGTGGCTTGTTAGCAGGTAGCTCTGACCCACTTATAGCCCTGTCTCTGGGATAAATAGTTGCACACATAATGTCTTTCCCGCTCTCGTATACACTCTCTAGATCACTTACCACCACCCATCCACATGACAGTGTGACAGGTGTTAGGGACACACAGGCATACTAGCACCTCCTCAAATTCTTCCCATACTAGACTACGGTCCCCCCCCCCCCCAAAACGCCCCCCCCCCCCTCATGGCATTCAACCTACAGCCTGTCCCTACCATACTAATGGTGAAAGGCGCTATACAAATGACACATTACATTACATTTGTAACACTTTTAGGCATCCAAGTCAAACCTCGCAACATTTTCAGTCGGCAGGGAGGGTGAAAACAGAAGATTTTCTTTTAGTCAGGTGAGAGCCATTGAATTAAATAGACGGATTAATAATAGTTTGGCGGGTGAGTGAACGAATTACTGGGCGGGTGACACTTGCCAAAAGCGTGCGAGTTGAGAGGTATGGAAAGTACTGCTTATCGTGAAATCCTAACAAAACCAGATTTTCCATGCAAACGTTCAGGAAAGTCATGATTCTATCATAGATATGGAGGCAAAGAATTATGCTTACTCTCTCTTTACAAAAAAGCTCGAGCAGCTGTAAAAACAAAGGCAAAACATTCAACACAACTCAAAGAAACTACAATTTTCAGTGACAATGTAGTCTTTGCAGTTTGAAAACTCTATTGCTCTCGGGTATGTCGCATGCTTTAGTCGACCAATCCTGGAGCCACAGACCTATCACCTCACAAGTCCACCTTTCGCTTGCTCCCTGCAGCTTCCTATCAAGTAATTCAGTCTCAAACCAGGTATACCAAAGAACAAAACTTGAAATGAACTATTGCATCTATGCTGTCCGCCTTCATCCCTGAGGTCTCTCAAGAGCCTGCCTGTTTAGCGTCTGCACCTGTCTGGATAGAAGAAAAAATGAAACCACAACCATGTTTGAGTTAACTGGGGGAGCCAATCGCCACTACTGCTGCCTGCCCCTGCTTCTCACGCCTGCAGCCATCCTGCATCTAGCGTTTGAACGGGTGGGATAATAATTTGCCTCCATATCTTTAATAGAATCATTACTTTCCTGAACTTTAGTATGGAAAATCTGGATTCCATGTCAAGACCGGAGGCTCGTATTATGCTTGTTTAAAGCTTACTTACCACCAAAGAGGCATCCTGATCGACCGGCATGAAATAAAAGATCTTAAAAGTAGACTCACTTGACCATTCTGCAGTCTTGAGGGTCTCTCACAGACAAACTCCGCTGGCAAAGACTTTGGATGCCATAACCCCTCACTTGGAGTGCGCACCAAAGCAGGAGGTGTCTAAGCCTGCTTCTTTCAAGACCTATTTCACCCGCCTGGCTAGGGTGGCATTGGCCACTGCCTTAAAAGGTTTTTGGAGTTCAATAAAAACTTGACTTTCGCCCGTGTCTCTGAGATGCACAATCTGTTTCTCGTACGCTTTCGGACGCCTGACCGCACATAGCTCCGGCTGCTTTGGAAAAGCAGGGAAGGTAGCCATTCTAATGGAATTTTCGTTCTCTTTTTCACATGGAACGTAACTCCTTCTGGAGAAAAAGACTTGCTATCTATCTCCAGCACTCCTACGTCCAACACTCTCTTGCAGACCACGTAATACAACAGCATTGCCAGTTTAACCGACAGAGCCATCCTAGTCAAGTCATTGTTTTGCGGCCAACTCAAAAAAAGCCGGAGCATTTTGTTCTCGTCCCACAGGCGTGAATATGTTGGTGCCGGCAGCCGGATAGTTCTTAATAAATAAATATTGGCGCTCAATAAATAGATATGACATAACATACCATTACACACTCTTAATCAGCCTGACCACTAGAGTGTGTTTGTGGATCGGAACTCTCATGCTTGTGACGCTGTGAAATGGCTGACCTGAACATATTCACTGTTCTGTAGGCATTGCCCTGAGCAGCTAGGTTTGCTAGGAAGTTTACTACATGAATCACATCCGCCTTCCAAGCTGTCCTGTAGGATTTGGCCATCGTGGGAGCCAAGAACTCTCGGATGAAGCATTCAGCCTCTCCTGATAGTCCTGGCTTTCCCCAGGTCCCCCTGAAATCACCCAAACTACCAGCTGCAGAGTTCCTAGCATGACCAGCAGGTGCTGGAGACCTGACGGATCCGACAGAATGTCTGTTGGTCTGGAAGGAGAATCAGGGTGTCACAGGTGGGTTTCAGCAGATCTGGGAGCCAGGCTTGACTCTCGCAAGCTGGTGTCACCAGAACTAAACTTGCATGCTGTTGCCTTGGGTACGGCAGGGTCCTCGCAATCATCGCAACGGGGGAAAAGGCATAATTCCTGCGCAAACCACATTGCTGTAGAAAGGTGTCTGTCGCCGCCGGCTTTGGATATGGCCTATAGCTGAAGAACCGTTCCAGCTGGCTGTTCAATCTGGACGCAAAAAGGTCTGTCTCACAAGGACCTGCCCTCTGCATCAGCTCATGAAAAATTGAGCTGTTCAGCTTCCAGTCGCTGGAATCCCTGAGGTGTCTGGAGTTCCAGTCCGCCACCTGATTGGTCACTGCTAGAAGATACTCTGCTGTAACACTCAGGCCCTTCTCCAAGCAGAAATACCGAAAATCTCAGCTAATTCCGCTAACCACTTGGACTTTGTCCCGCCTAGACGGTTGATGTACTGCACTGCCGAGACGATGTCCATTTTCAGCAAAATGCAGCATTGCACACTGTCTTGTGTTAGACACTTGATTGCAAAGGAGCCCACTAACAGTTCCAGGCAGTTGATGTGAAGCCTGGATTCCTGTATGGACCATCGCCCTCCGGTCGTTAGCTCACCGCAGCCGGCTCCCCAGCACCTGCAACTGGCATTCAACTCTATCACTAGGCCTTGAGCGGATCCAAAGATGGCTCTTCTGTTCCACACTTACATGTGCCGGAGCCACCAGGCTAGCTCCGTTCTCGCATCGGGCGACATCAACATTGTGTGCTCGTAAGACATCCCTTTCTCAGACTCTGACTCTTGAGGAGTTGGAGAGCACAGTGATCTAGGGGTCCGGGAATGATCCCTTGGATAGAGGAGGCCAAGCACCCCACTATCCTTGCTAATTCTCTCAGGAAGATCTGATTTTTGGCAAAGGCTGATCTGATCTCCTTCTTTATATTGTTCACTTTCTTCAGGGGAATACTTAGCGTCCCAAGCTCTGAGTCTATAATAAACCCCAGGAACTTTATTCTCTGCTGCAGACCTATCTCGGATTTCTCCCAATTGACGAGAAACCCCAGTCTCTCTAGGAACCCATTATCAGGGCCACCTGCTCTGGCAGTCGACTCAGGTCCTGCGCCATGAGACACAAGTCGTCAAGGTATATGATCAGTCCAAAAGCTCGGCCGAAGGGGAGGCACGTAAACTCCCACCTCTGGCCTTGCCAGAGGAATTGTAAGGATTGCTGATGTGCCAAGTGAATAGGCACTATAGAACAAAGTTTGCCAAGGGCACACCCTTCTATAATGAATGTTAAAGAGTGTCTTCTGAAGTGTCAGTAAACTACAATAGTAAAGTATAGGTACTGAGTAAATGGACGACTGTTTCTTTCTCCGCTGAGAAAGAAACAGTCCTGGCACATGAACTGTATAACAACATGAACAAGATAAAGTTCCCAACTTGGGGAACTTCCGTCCCCAGCACACTACCTGTGGCCTAAAAAAGCCAAATTGTACAATATAGGAAGTATAATTGCAATGTTGTCAGTTTAGTACACAGCCTTAAAATATGGTAGATAATCATCCAGTGTTAGAATTTAAAATTAATTTAACATCCAATTTTTTATGGAACAAAACATTTTTTATTTCTTTCCAAGAACAAATACTGAGCCCAACGTGTTTCGAGAAACAATTCTCTTCATCAGGTGTATCAATCTTTACAGGTTCTGTAAACAATCCCAGTGAGCCATTATGAACAATTACTCTTCAAATCAAATAGATAGTAAACAGCGCAGTATCTAATTTTCAATAGAGTAAAGCAGGCTTTGTCAGTCACCTCTAGTAATAACAAATTCGATCCAAATGTCGAAACTGGGACAATCTTCCTCCAAACCACTTCACAGCCTCTTGCTGGAAGCTATATCTGATCTGTGGGTACATGAAAAACTGGTATAATGGCTGTTCTACTTTTCACAAACCTAAAACATATCATGTGGGTCAGTGTCATTTTACCAGTTATCTGCTCCTTAAACCTATCAGGAGTGACAATATTCCTTGTCCCAACCATTTAAAACTCTGTGGATTTCTAGCCCTAAAAAGTGAAGATAACATCTTGTCAATCAATTAGAAAAGGAGGAAATTACCATATTAAGACACAATTAGTCCTGTAGTGAATAGGCACTGCCAGGTAGGTGTCCCTCAAGTCTATAAAGGCTATTCAGCCCCCTTTCTGCAAAATGTCTCTCGAAAGATGGATCCCTTCCATCTTGAAGTGTCGGTACATGAGGAAGACATTTAATTGTCTGAGATTGATCAATGGCCTGACCTTTTGATTCTGTTTCACTAAGAAGACATTGCTTAGGCACCATTGCGCCACCTGCTCGGCAGGCCTTATTGCCCTTTTCTTTAGACGCTCTCCTATTTCATTGTCCCTGAGGCCTTGTTCTTTCTTCGACATTGCAAACGGCAGTGTTGGTCTTACTTGTATGGGTTCCTGAAAATATTACAGACAAAACTCCTGCACAGTCACTAAGACCGAAGAGTCTGCAGTAAGCTCCTGCCAAGCGTATATATGTGCACTGCTAATCTGCCACCTATCAC